>NC_092640.1:32291777-32891777 GCF_039555335.1 Amphiura filiformis
TGACCTCTATATAACCCGATATTTAAATTTGAACTAAAGGCAAAACTTTTTTTTTATAAATTATGTTCATAACGTTTCAAAAATGACTAGTTTTGTGTCTACTGGGTCATGAAGCATTTCTTCATTCGCCAAGATTTCACACATGAATATCTCTCAGGGCACAGTTCCTTCACTCTATATATTATTCAATCAAAGAATGACCTTTCCATGTGTTGGGTATACGAAAACTCATCCTCGACGACCAGAGGTCATTTTTGAGCTATGTATTGTTGAATAGGGGTTAATAAACTGTGCAATTTGAATTGAGGCTATTTTGGTTGTGAGATTATGAGACATTCAAGATCATTTCAACATCATAGACACCCCATTATAAAAGACATATATAAACTGAATAATTGAAGCAAGGTTTTCATGATTTTCACATTATTAAATTAATTGACATTGTTACGGCGCCATTTCGATGTCGAATGACAATGAAGAACATCTTCAAAATTATGTTCCCAATATTCTATAATATAGTAATATGTAAAAGAAACTTTCTTACAAAGGTAATAGGTACATTTCTTCTTTATATTAAATTTACCATGTTAACCTTGAGTGATACATGATTAGCGTGTAATTAAACAAGAAATGTCTTTAACAAAGATAACACCGTGATACTGGTAAGGGCTTGGTGCTCTAAACGAAAAAGCTGGCTTAGAATTGTAGAAGATGACACTGTAGTATAGTAATTCTTAGCATTATTTACAGAATTATTAGTACCAAAGTTACAAGGGAAGAGGCTCCTCAGGTTTAGGCTAAAGTCAGAAGTTTGGTGCTTAGTCTGTGCACAATATACAGTAAGCAAACGAATTAAGGTAGCGGTTATGTTCATCCCATGTATATCTCAAACAAAAGACAGATATGTCATAATTGGAACCAGCAGCCATGGCTGCATCTTTTAGCTCGAATTTGAGACCTCATTCGTTGAAATCGCTCAAGAAATACAGACACGACGATCGAAAAACTCAAGGTAGATGCCAATTTAAAAGTTGCAGTGTGCTCTATCGCATGCCCTATTGATTTGTACACAAAGCGTTTTTTTTCCAACAAACGAGGTCTTAAATCAGAGCTAAAGAGTACAGGTATTGGATGCTTGTTTAAATTTTGACATATTTGTCTTTATTTAGGATACAGGTGTGAACACAACTGGTACTTTAATTTTTTGAATTACTGTTACTACCGGGTATATGTTTCCAAATTTTCAACTAAAAACTGACAATACAGATGAACGTGTATACTATAGTATATAGTGATTGTAAAAATGCTTGTTTCAAAATATGTATTTTTTCTATACATGCAGATCAGCGTACCACTGGATAAAATATGGGCGAAGTTGAGCAAATCATATTGCACAGTGCAACATTTAATACAATTGAAGAGACACTAACGTTTCGGGTGTAAAATCCTATCCTATAAATACATGTGTGGCTTACTACTTTACAGGTTGTCAAAAGCATGCCGTGCATTTTAGACAGAAATTTTTTAAATGGATCACTTCACTTGATTTAGACATTTACACGCAGTTTGCATACTAATTTCGGCGTGAAAATATTTATATCTTTAATGAGCCGACTGCAGAATTTGTAATCACTATAGTAATTGCCATATTTTTCTGCATGATTTCGTCAAAACAAATTATGCATTTGAACAGTTTTGAGATAAAATCGTAGAATTATTGGTTGCTCATCTGCAACGGTCATTCCTGCACTATAGAGTGTCTGCCGCGAATGACCTGGAGTGGTTTTGACACCGGAAGTAGGTACATCATGAAGGATAGGCGGGAGGGAGGGAAACAAACTTATGATCTTGTTTGTTTGTTTATTTCTTCTTTATACTATACTGGGTCCATATTCAGGGGAAATTTTAAGTATTCCCCTGTTCTTCCATATGGTCCAGTTAGTTGTGTTGAACTCAGAGAAAATAATATTAGGCGAGGCTCAAAGTTTGCAAAGTAGAGGTCATGATACATGCAGGTGGGGAATGGGCAATCTGCAATATAATGATCGAATGGAATTCCAGTAAATCTTAAAAATAAGTGCGATGTTCTTTAAAAGAAACGAAGAGCTGCATCCTTAAAGGGCATTTCGTGATCCACAGCATCATCCCCCCACTTTTCTCAAAAAAAAGTTGAGATTTTTATATCACTGGAAACCTCTGTATGGCTACATAATGTTTATGTACAAAAAAATTCTTGCAGATTAAAGGACCATTTCGTGATCCACAGCCTCATCCCCCCACTTTTCTCAAAAAAAGTTGATATTTTTATATCACTGGAAACCTCTGGCTACATAATGTTTATGTACAAAAACATTCTTGCAGATTAATTCGTTTAGCAAAGATATCGTGAAATTTGAATTTCGTTCTGGTATACCAGAACGAAATTACAACACATTGTATATGGAGCACTGTGGAGCAGTGTAATACACATAATCATGCATAACTCGCACACGAAAAATTGGAATCAATTGAAATTTTGGGAATAAGCTTTTTTCGTGGATATCTACTGAAAAATGTCATTAAAAGAGGATGCTAGGATCACGAAATACTCCTTTAAGAGCTCTTAAAATTAGTTTGTTGTTATTGGACGTTCAGTGAATTAAAGGTCATTTAACATGTTTAAAAAGTGCAAGATATAACTTATTCTTTGATTTATAAAGAAATCCAATACCTCAAACTTCGTCCAAAAAAAGAGCAGTTTGACTTCGTCCTGAAAAGACCCACACCACCAAAATCAAAATGCTATCGGACATACCTTGAATTCAATAATCTACCGATAAATCAGCACAAACACCATCGATAATTGAATGTATTCCTAACAATTCCTCAATTCGGTGGATTGTTCATTTGATGTTAACAACAACTGAATGTGTTTACTCAACAAAGGTTCATTCCTACAAAGGAATTTCCCCAAAATATACGACCTATGTAAATTCTTAGTGACGTTTTCAAAGGAGAATGTCGTATTGACTATGTGTTGATTATTTGTATGGATTTTCACAGACGACAACAAGACTTTTGACACTCATTTGTCACTTTTGTTTAAATTGTTTAAAAGATAATCTGGTCATTAATTACGGCATCTCGGGCAGTTCAAACTGTCATTATATGTAAATGAATACTTCATAACGTACTTTAAATAGAATAGCCAAGTAATTTGGTATAGCTATTACTTGTTGTTGGACGTTTAGAATTAGGCTAGTATACAAGTTCATGACAACGGCAATGATCTTTGATGTTGTGTGTCAATATCGATTCGGCCACATCGTGAAATTTATACATGCAATAACATTATAATTATAACGGAAACAAAATACTTTAGAGACTGAATGGTAAGCCCATGTTTCTTCGCGTTCATGTATAATTATGACAAATGTATATATAAACATGATAAACATTCTTTTGAGTTAGAATCACTTAGAACATAGTTTCCCTTATTTTGTATATGTTTTCAATCAGGAAAGAACTTGAAAGAACGACACATTTACATGCAGTTGTAATACACATGCCCTTCTTTTTTTCTTCTCTTCTATCTTGTTTCCTTTTACTTCTTTTTTCTTATCGTTCTTTTTTTGTTCCGTTCTTTGTTTTTTGAATCGCATATCTTTCTTTGTCGTCTCGTTCTATAATTCTTGCTCTTTCTCTTTCATTCTGTTTTCTTAACTTTTCATGACACTGATTTGCAATCCATGCGATGATGCGAGTCTCAAGAAATTATGAAAACCAACAACTTAATGGTCATTATGTCTGATTGCCTCATAAACTTATACATGCACACTTAGAAACAAAGGATTCTACAAAAGTGTTCTTTCTAACCGTATACAGAACCTTTGTCATGTCAGAACATTTTTCTTTCTGCCATTTTTACTCGTAAAACTGTCGAAAAAAGTTCTACATTATCATGATTATAGGACAGGTAAAGATTATTTTTAGGTTTTACTTGGAACCTTTATTTCTAAGAGTGTACTAACCTTCACAGTTTTGGTCCTGCGTGTAATCAAAACTTATTTTAATTTCATGCGTATAATGTGTAACCCTAACCTACAGTTCAACTTGACTTCTGGAAGTCAATTAGTAGCATTGTTACACAGGTATATTAACTTACGCATTGTCAATACGAACAGCCACAAAATGACAAAAGAAACTATGAAAATACTTGCGCCCGCGTAACCTTTTAGATCACATCGGTCCGGATTTTAAAATCCAGATCATAAACGCGGCAAAAGGGGGTAGCACGCATCACTCTATCTCAATTATGTTGTAATGCGTACAGACGCACCGCAGCCTTATTATAGTCAAATCAATGTACAGTGTTATGCGTGTCGGGCGTGCACACATCGCTGACAATGTAGTCCAAATTGGATTTAATTAATTACAATAATATGGGATCCGAATTGGTGCGGGTTCAAAAGAACCGTGTAAAAAGACATGAATCCGCCATATTTGGTTGAAGCAAACAGGAAACGGGTAGAGACCTATCTGATTGAAGTTTTTGACCAGAACTAACCACTTACACTCCCATTTTCATTCAATTAGTCGCGATAATTTTATGTCGAATTTTAAGTAAAGACAAGTTATTCAACATGATGGATATTATACCTAAAACATTTTGATGGCTATCACCACTGATTACAATATGTGTGCATGTGTGGTGTGTCGCCCTATTTCATGAAGTCTGCCAGGAGTGACTCAAGTAAAGACAAAGTCTGTACAAACTGTGTAACGTATGCAAGTATTTCGTAAAACTGTTCATGTTGAAGTGTATTGAAAATGTAATCTATAAAATTGATAATAATACTATGACATTTCGGTATGTCTGGTTTACAATGTAGGGGCGGCTTCAAAACTCGACCGGCAGTTGATGGCGGCTGGACCGCGTTCCATTATTTAGCCGGGAGGAACCGGCGGTTGAGTTTAGAAGCTGCCCCTTACCATGCTTTAGCAGTCAGTGAGAGAGTACATACTTGCGTGAAGACAGGTTGGCGTCAGATGGTAACATATATACATCATACTAGTACATGTGTAGTCACCAAACACATGAATTATTTTAATTGCAAGATACATTTTGCTTAATGAGCTAGGATTATGGTGACCAATATATATATTATATATCTTTTTATTATAAAGAGTTAAGGGTACCATCAGAAAATCCTTTTAATTTTTGCCGCATTGCGTAATGAGCCCAATGGCTTGCCATACGTATTGCAACAACCAGTTGCTTTCAAGATAGTAACGCATTTTTAAGACAACCAATAGAAATAGGGTTTCGTTTGTTTTTGAAAGCAATGCGTTGCTGTCGAAAGCAACACTTCGTTTTCATTTCAGTTAACATGGGAGGCCCGCAGCAGCAACGCTTTGCTATCGAACTGGCCTAATCCACATTAATGGCGAAAACAACGCGTTGCTTTCAAACGCAACAGGTTGCCAAAACCTCTATTCCTATAGCTTGCTTTCTTGAAAACAACATTAAACGTTATTTTCGCATTTCGTATGATGCCTCAAAATGGCTTGCGATACCTAGTACTAGACCATATAGACTGTATCTTCATTTTTGTCATGGCATGTTTGTCATTTTTTTCTTGAAAAAATACAAATGAGACTATTATAGACTACTTATACGTACATGTAACTTTTAGGTGGTATTGTGACAAATTTCAAGTGATTGTTTTTACGCTTGCACAATAAATTGCACTTTATATTTTACATGTTTTAGATCTAGGCTGTATCCTGGCACACCGTTGGTCACTCAAAAGTCAGTGTCACTATGGTGGTCTGTACTCTTGCATTCATTGGTCAAGTTTATGATCTAAAAAAAGTTTATGATCTATTGTCATCATTTAATTTTTCCACCACAAGAAGCACACAAAAGGTGAAATTAATTTTAATTCAAGGATTAAATTCATAAAACGAATTCAACAATTTTATGCTTAATTTTGTATTCAAATATTCGAACACACACACGAAGATGGATTTGTGTTCATTTCAATTTGGAAACTGACACTTAATTGAATAAAAAATACTTCGACCTCTCCTTAATTTTCTGGGAATAATATATTACAGATAGGCTACTCGTATTGTATTTAGTTCCCGGGCACCATGTTTCAGCTTATAGTATGTACATAACTTGCACAAATCTAATTCCGTCAGCAATTTGTGGTCCAGGACCACAATGCTATAGGGCTCTTCTCAGCGGCCTCAGCCCTGCCGGACTTGCGGCCTTGATGATTTAGCATTGTGGTCGTGGACTACATGTTGTGGACGAAATTAGGTATTTGATACATAAAAAAACTCGGTGTGATTTTCTCTTTGATTTGGTTCTCTTTGCGCAGGCGCTTCCCCTTTCCTTTTGGTGAAATGTACCCATAGTACACCAAAATAATTCAAGACGTGTCACGAGTCTACCATGCATGTTCTCCATGCACAGAAAATAATAAATAATATAAATATTACAGAACTTATTTGGACTTTGGGTATCATCTTAAGACTTGAAATTGAAGATGGTGGTTTTTTTTCTGGTCCCGAAGCAACGTAAAGGATTATGGGTAAAAAACGCCGGCGCAATCAAGGATTCAGGCTATAACAGGGGGTAAATTATCGTTCCCCGGGTTATCGTTATGTCCGGTTCTGGTGTCAGATTGAAAACAAGAGACATGGTCTTCATCCACGACGCTGTCTTTTTTAATGACAGTTCTTGTTTCCATGTCAAACCACATTGCATTAAATAAGTTTAGAAACGCCAAAATATGCATTGTTGTTCTGCTCGTTTCGATCACATCAACCAGATTCATCATGTTCATAGGCAAAAATACTGCTTAGCATGTGAAATAACGGGGGGAGGTTTGGAACATGCACCAGCCCGGGCACACCAGGTACAAGCATTTTGGGGCTTTCGAGGGAGGGATATAATTTCTGGCTCGCCATTTCAAAATTGAAAAATACACATAAAAATCAACCAAGAGTAGACGAATGTGTACTTTTATAAGTCATTAGGCGTGAACAATTAAATGTATAAATATAAAGCCAGGGTGAAAACCATACTTGAAAATCAAATATTGAACCCATGTGAATAAAGTGTTAAGACGCGATTGCTCAATACTGCTGTTACTCGAGTAAGTTCAGTTCCTCCTTGAGGGAGAAAAATTGGTAGGGAAACAATTGGGAGAGGTGTTTCAAGTTCACCACTCAAGCGGAAGGATCCGGAGGATTATCCGGGATAAGGGAAACTTGTAAGAATTAACCATTTATTTACGTCAACATCGGTGAAAAATAAGTAGATTTATCCTATTTTTTTATAAATATTGTTGAGTTTAGGTGTATTTTTGTTGGTAATCACTAGTATTTTAGGTGGTTTAAAGTTAAAGGATTGATTATGATGTTAAACAGTGTGAAAACATGTTTCAATTTCCACGTTAGATATTGAGCTGAACTTTTATTGAAGAGTGAAAAAGGTTTTGGCCATAGAACAAACGAGCCGATACCAGACTTAGTAAGATGACGTCTTGTCTCAACCACGAAGGCAGAGTTCGATGACCTACCACTAATTTCATACACTTCATATGACCTCAACTAATATTTTTAATTCTCAGGCTCAGGGTTACCTACCAAGTTCAAATAAGTTCATCATTATTATGTAAGACACTTAACTGCGACTTAAGTGATCGAGATTATGAATAAACCTTAATTCTTGTCGTCGGCCAATGCTCTTTGATCGACCCACTCTCCGAAAAAGAGTTGTTTTATGAAAATAACCCTTGCTTTTCTCCGCTGATATTGCGTACAGACTCCGGGTACAGACCCGTCTACAAATAACTATATACAATGTAAGTTTAAAGCATTACAAAAACGGTAAAAACACAGACGGACGAGTCTTCTGAATCTTCAAGACGAACAAAGACACTACGAACAAACATGCCAAAGCATTTCGGTTCATGGTTTTTAAGATAAATTTCACCCGAAATTTCGAAAAAACTTGGTAGTTTTTCACAATACATAACTGAATGTTCAAATATTTTCAATACATTCAACAAAGTTTGTTGATTGTGTTAAGTTTATGAACTCGTCAGAAACGTGCCAAAATTATTCTGCCTCGTTGAGCTAGAATTTTGCCAGTCTGATGTATACAATAAATGCCTGCAGCGTTGACGAATAGCTACACGTGGTGACAAAAACGAATTATTTATTATATTCCGCTTTAATTTCTGCTTGAAATGATGATTTTTATTATTATTCTTTATTTATTATCATCGCTCCTTGTATAGAAGTAACGTGGGGTACCATATTTGAGCTTAATGCAACTTCGTGTAAATGAAACAGAGGTTATATTAAACTAAATTTCGAATCGTGCTGCTCGTAACACAGCATATTGTTCCATTCTGTAATGGTTTGGTTAATTAACATGTTTGATATGAAGTCTCATTCGCTGCATACAGGACATTACCAATCAAGATGTCCATCCTTTTAGTAGTATTACTATGAGTCCGGGTATGAGTTTCAATTTTTCCCGCCAAATTGTGTTTAAAGGTACTATCAGTGAATCAATGAAAGCATAGATTAAAAATAGAAACATTGTAGGAATTGCTTAAAAGTGAAGAAAAGTCAATCAAATCATCATATTTATTGCCGGGGGGGCACTCCAACATTGGAGATGACACGTACATGTATGTAGGGCTGTTAAGACCCCCTTTTTCAGCATCGCTGTCACCCAAAGACCTTATATTTTTTACGAACACATGCTCTGTCACCCAAAGACCCCCTATTTTTCCATTTGATCTGTCACCCAAAGACCCTTAACAGCAAATTTCATTTATCACTGATTTTGTTACTTATTTTGAAATTTGAAGCCATTTAGTACTAGAAATTCGATTTTCGAGGCTTCTGTGGGGCTGTTTCGGTTCTCACCCAAAGAGTCCATTTAAAAAAAGGTCATGTTCTCACCCAATGCCCCCATATTTTTTACATTTGCTCTCACCGAATGCCAAAAATCATGCTCTCACCCAATGACCCCATATTTTTTTACATTTTGCTCTCACCGAATGCCCCTTAGTGCGAAAGTGCCAGCCCTACACCTATATCCATTTCAAATTGAAGTGCCCCACCCCGGATTTATTGATTATAAACACGAAGAAAACAGTCAGGTTAATTGATATGAAGCAGCAGAAGCACCATTCAAATGCACGTGGCCGCGTATACCGGCAAATTCTCAAACATTGTCCAAAACTGTAGGGTATGTTAAAACCATGATAATAGAGCTGATATATAGCTGGTAAGTACATGTACTAATTCTGTATTCAAAACAAAACAAAAATGGGGGAAAATATTTGAAATAATTTTAGATTTTCTGATTTTTCGCTGATGATGCCTTCAACGTCGGCATATAAACTCCGAGTAAAAGTAAAATCATTGTGCTATTCTAAATTTCATCTTTTACGTGTAGAATTGCCAAACATTCAAAGCAAACCAGAAAACCAACCCCATTGTATGTTTTTTTGGCAATGAATTATTTCAAGTTTGGCCATAGCAAAATTCCCTATACTTTAAACCAAAAATGTGACTGGTTGAGGTTGACTTTCGGATCAACTTGCGCATAATAAGGCTATGTATTGGCAACTTATTGGTAAATCAAATAGTGCTATATGCACATTACCCCGGTACAATAATAAATTTCTCGCTTCTTTGGATATCAGAAGAAGCCGCATTACCACTGGTTTTTACCTGCATGGCTGGTTTGCATGGCAAGGTTCGCCATCTAAATGCCGCAAAAATTAAAAAATTTTGCCACGGTCAATGAAGTTTCATGCAAAATTAATTGTAGGCCCTGCTGATTCGCCATCTCAATTGCACCTCTATGTGGTTCAGCTTTTAGCCTTTTAAAAGCTACAAATGTATTTCTAAAAGGCTACAAAAATTATTACTAATTTATAAATCCAAATCGATCATGTCGATGGGCATGCAACAATGTCAAAAAAAAAATTCCTTTAAAAAGGAATGGGCGCATAATGGGAGATTTGATATGATGTGCCGTGTAACCGTTTGGATATTTTTTTCTTTAAAACAATAATGTCACATTAGCATATATATAGCTATAAAGATTATGAAATGTCTGTGTAGTTTGTAACGCTTTTTTAAACACTTTAATGCGTTTCGTTCACAGAAGCACAGTATAAACGCTATATGCTATAAACATCACAATACAATAAATACTTTACACTTTCATAGAGGTTTTTAGATTGTTAGTGATTTTATGTTGAAAAAAATAAGTATGCCGTTTAATGTTATAGCTAAACATTTAAACAAACATGTTTATTACCAAAAGCACTTCATATTTTATTAAAGTTGCTTTTGCTGGCTGATCAATTTCAGATACAAGTGTCGTCCTGAAGTTGTTACTTTTTCCATGAAAACATGTACCAAACATGTCAAAAAGGCTTTAAGTTAATAATAACATTAATTAAATTACAAGTTTTTATTCAAGAAACTAAATATGACCTCCTCAAAAATGATCATACATATTGCTGTGTCACCCATATACACACTGGTACATGTAAGCTTCTAGGCCATGTTTCCGAGCTAAGATTATAAACTTCGGATATGTCGGAATTACTGCGGCGTTCGCATCAATTTCCCCTCAGTCAGATTATGTCAAACCTTGCCGCGGTTTCCTCTCTCTCTCTCTGTACAACATCTAGGGGGTAAACGGGGAACCTTTGTAAAGAGGAAACCCCATTGAAAGAAACCCAATTTAGTGTGAGTAAAAATTTGATAATTTGTATTTGACAACATTGAAAAGTTAACCAACAGTTATCGGCGCCTTGACCCTGTGGAGTTTTAGCGGAAACTACAAAGTAAAGGATAAATTCCACGGCAAAACGTGGTACTTTAATACAAGCATAGAAATGGAAGCTCGATCTTTTGTATATTGTGGAAGTATTTGTATGAACAAAACCGTGTGCAATTTTTCAATAGATAAAGTTTTCTTACTGATCGGTTAACCCTCCGAGTATGGGCAATAACACCATGAACTACAGGGCGGGCAGACGATCGACTTTCTTTAATTATCAAAATAATGTGACAATTCTGTTAAAATTTCGTGACTTTAAAGGATCCGAGCCCGGGATCTGAGTTGAATCCGACTCGAGTGCGCTCAAATGTTCGCAGTATTGGGTCGTGGTTCTTATGAATGAATGTATGGTTTAAAAAATAAAGTGCGATATTTCATATATGTATCGAGAACGGTGTGGAATTGAGTATGCTCATGATGTTTTTGCATCTGGATTGATTCATATCGGTCATCGGTTAGGATTTGCATCAAATAGCCTAAACCACCAAACACATATCCAGCAAACACACAACGTTTTACAGCAACGGTTTAAATATCGGGTTATATAAAGGGCATAGAAACATTTTAATAACATTCAGAAAACATTTTTGAAAATGTGATGCAAACGATTCTAACAGAATGTTATTTATACGCCTAACTATTGACAGAATATTTTGCAAAAATAATCTATCACATTGGAGCCATCATACCAAATTTGACTTACAAGATCAAATTTGACATGATTTCTGACTAGAAATTTACTAAGATCTTATTTTACTATTAGAATCTAGTCAAACTCGACTAGACCTTTTTAAGAGTGTATGTATACACTCTTACATGTAGTTCTAAAAAGGTTCTTCGACTGTCCTCCAGGAAGAACCTTTAGAGGTTCTTCAAGGAACCATTAAAGTTTCTCCAAAGGGTCTTTAGAACCCCTTTTGGTTCAATCATGACACTTTTTGGGTTCTTGAACCTTATTTCCGGAGGGTGCCCGCTATAGAAGAAAAAAAAGGCTCTTGCATCTTTTTTGATAAGAGTGTAAGCCTAAGAGACTTAACTTGCTTTAATTGTGTATACTCGTATTTCATAACTTTGGATATGTTGGGTCAAGATTTATGGTCTATTGCCATTTGGTCTAATACCATTTCGTCTAATTCCCGTTTAGTCTATATTCAATTGGTCTAATACCAGACAGGCTAATTGCCACTTAGTCTAATAATCATATAGTCTAATGTCCATTTAGTCTAATATTGATTGGTCTAATAACCGGTATGTCTACTAACCATATAGTCTAATAACCATTTGGTCTAATATTTCTTTAATAACCATTTGGTCTAATACCCATTTGGTCTAATAACCGTTAGGTCCAATACTCATATGGTCTAATAACCAGTTAGTCTAATACCATTTCGTCTATTTATTAATAAACTAAATGCCTGTAAGACTAAACGGTTTGTAGACCAAATGAGTATTAGACCAAATGGCTATTAGACCTATTGGTTATAGACCAAATGGGTATTAGACTAAATGGTTGTTAGACTAAATGGTTTTAGACTTATTGGTTATTAGACTAAATGGTTATCGGACCAAATGGTTATCGGACCAAATGGTTAAAGGACCAAATGATTATTGGACGTAGTGGATATAGACTTAATGGGTTTAGATGAAATGGATGTAGACGAAATGGATATTAGACCAAATGGTATTAGACCAAACGGCAAATCCCCAGATTTATACTCATGGATTCACACTTCAAATTATATACTTGTATGAAGTTTTGAGCTAGAATCGTTTAACATACTGAATGAAATGATAGGCCTGTGAATTGAGATCATTTGGCTATAGCTCTATACAGCCACGGCAAAGAGCACAAATTCTCAAGTATACATTTACGAATATATAACCAGTCGCGTGATCAGCTCTATAGGCTACGTACGTACGTTCAGGTCCTGGGTTCAAGTCTCGTCTCGCGGGGATAACGCTCGAAAAGTTATAAGGATCGCGACTGATGGAGCAAGTTAGACCAGTATTCTACATAGGCTATACATGTATGCCTACTAATTAGTCCATAGATGACGTCCGACGATCCAACATTGATATACAATTGGGCCCATATTAGTAGAGCTATGAGTTTTAAAAGTTTTAAAATACATGAAATATTGGAGACGTAGTCGTGTCCAATATTTTAAAACTCAGTCATAGCAAGACTAATAAATATTGGGCGTAAAGCATTCAATTTTATCAATTTATGTTTTGGATGCAATATTTTCACACACTTGGATTCATCAAAACATAATAATATGATGATAATAGGGTCGCATAAAAAAATTATGTTACGCTGCACAGTTGAGCTATATCATTACAACCTCAGATACATGTGCATTTTTGTAAAAAAAATCCAAATTGAACAAATTGTGAACACACCGTATATAGACAGGTCCCATATTGCAGCATGCATGCAATTTTTAAGCCTTTTCTGGGGTTTATTTGGTGATTTCGCCCTAGGGCTAAGGTTGAAAGGTCACGTTTGGGTTTGGCTAGAATTAATGTCTGATATTTGTATCAATTAAAATGGTTAAGAAGGGTGGTTTGGTGTACACATACAGACCCCTTCACAGGAAATTTGTCACTTTTTATTCAATATTTAGTTTTGGGGAGTTCATTCAACTGGCTGTAGTGCACTGTATACAGTACAGATTTGGAAATCCCCCGGGAAATCGTTATTGCTGGGTACCAAACATTTGGGTTATACAATGTATATTTCTATATTGTGTAAGTTTTGAACTTCTTGGACAACAAGTTTAAAATCTCTAGTACCAGTACGTTCAATATGTCTAAATACGTGATTTTGAAATAATTCCATTAGCTAATTATGTTGCAGATACAGCAAAGGACATAATTATCACACATATAAATATTATAGTCCTATGATAATTATATATAGCCTATGTATTTTGTGATATACATAGCAATATTGGTTACATCTTTACTTTATTAAACATGTTAAATAAAAAGTATCACAGTTAAGGTGGTACTACACCCCTGATAAATGTTGTGACTAATTTTGCATTGTTCTCGAAAAATAACTACACACTGGTAACAAAAGTTATGTATATTATAGGGGCAAGGAATCCAATTACTTTAGTGAAATTTCAGTGATTAATGATAATTGTTTCATTATATATGTTAAGAAATGAGGTACATTCTAGCGGTAGCCTACCTCTTTTCTTATCATAAATAACATACCGCTTGTCTTGAGTCACTGAAATTCCGGTGTATATTGTAACTGGATTCCTTGCCCTATAATATACATAACTTTTGTTACCAGTGTGTTATTATTTTTGATAAAAATGCAAAATAGTCACAAATTTATCAAGGGTGTAGTACCACCTTAAAACAGATTCAAGTACACGCATACGTTGTAAACTAAAACTGAAAGTGTGCGTCCAAGACACATGAAGACAACAAAGACGTGCTGCTATCTACTGAAGATAGCAATTGGTGTATCATGCATACATCGCTAACGTGTTCTTGTCAAAATTGAATAATATTTAAATGTCGGATTGTATAAAGTTTACAAAGACGTATTTAAAACTTTTTATATGAAAAACCACAACAGCATTTTAAAAATGTTTATATAAAATATTTGTTGGGAAACATTTTGCGAAATATTTTAGTTCAAGTACAATACACATGTACGTGTAAACTTTATTTACAAATCAAATAATATTTTACGTTTATAACGTAAATTATTATTTTACTTTGATTATATATGTCGATACAACTGAAGGGCTCAAAGTCAAGGAAATGAAATTAATGCCCATGGACCAGGAGATACGCACTGGTTGGTTTCGTGTGCCGTGTCTGCGGCCGGCAAATAGAGTCAAAGTTAAATGACAAACTTGAGGTTTATTTCATTATTATGCGAATCTCAAAACTAATAGCTGTACTCTATGAAAAAAGTTAAATATTAGGGGCATTAGCCTCCTGCCTATTCATAATAGTATAAATGGTATATTCAGATATTTACATAGATTTTCAGAAAAGTACATGACCCATGAAGTAGTCATATTTAAACAGATATTAAAAGATGTGTTTACTAATAATGATTAGTTTTAGTTATGACCCTCAAAATACATGTAACAATAGTGTCTGATTTAGTTTGAAAGTTCTCTCAGGTCATTGACCTGTGGGTGTAAAATGTACATGTATGGGCGTGCATTAATTCATTTTGCTGTGTATATTTAAGGCTCGGTGGCATAACCCCTCAGCACAGGCCCAAAGTTTATCCATGATGGCATCTAATGCTGATGAGCTATGTACAACTGCGTCCCCACCCGGGTTAACAATTGGTTTGTGTGGGGAAAAGTACCCGAATTTGACGAAAACAGACCTGAAATTGTACTAAATTTTGGAGAAAAATATTTTTAGTCATTTTCTTTGATTGAAATCAGAACCAAATTGTGGATGGAAATTTTGCAATAAAAATCAATCAGTGATATCAAAGCCTGCCAATTTTTGTGAAAAACAGGCCAAAATATGGAATGGATGAGGGTGTGTATGTGTATACGTGTGCATCCGCAGAATTTTGAAAGGGAGGGCCAATAGCCCAAAATTGCCGCCAAATGCGTCTCTATTGAGCATTCTGGGTGCTCCAGATGGAAGGGGAGCCGTGGGAGGTTGGTTCAAAATCGCAGCAAAATCGTTAAACTATTCAACATCCCTTCTTTTCTTGGAAGTTAAAAGGGACTTAACTTAGATTGAATACTTAAAGTTACATCGAATATTCGACAGCAAATAGATAAAGTATGAATGGGGCCTTACATTTCATCCTCCAGAGGACTTCGTGCCGTTTAAACATAACAAAAACAGTACAAGAACAAAACAACAACTAATATTTTCTATTTACTTTTCCAACTTTCAGTTATCTTTAAATCGGCATAGAAAATAAACATGATGGTTATCATGGTGATCTGTGGGTGATAACAACAAATACACGTTATAAACTGTGATCATAAACACCAGTTATTTTTGTGATTTTGATCTAACGGGATCGTTCACGCGAGCTATAGACTGGTGTTTGCACTGTTCGCGAACTTGGAAAACGTGTAACACTTCGTCATAATTTTGGTGTGTGAAACGCGTGGGTGCTGTATTATACTTGGAATACTTCATATTGTACCCCGGGTATTGTACAAAAAATGTATATAACTGTCTTACTGAACAATAATAAGGATTTTATTGTCATGAATAAGCTCTGACTAAATTCTGAACATCTCAACTTAACTGCTAAGTTTGTCAAAGTCTCGTTTTGTAATTCATATAGGCTATTGTAACATTGCATCACAGATTCTAGAAGGAATATCTTTTTACGGCAATTATTACGGCAGCCTATGCTGGGACCCTAGTGCATGGAGACTGGGTTATGGAGCTGTATGGAAGACACGACCTTAAAGGAGTGTTTCGTGATCCTAGCATCCTCTTTTTATGACATTTTCAGTACATATCCACGAAAAAGCATATTCCCAAAATTTCAGTTGATTCCGATTTTGCGTTTGCGAGTTATGCATGATTATGTGTATTACACTGCTCCATAGACAATACGTTGTAATTTCGTTCTGGTGCACCAGAACGAAATTCAAATTTCACGATATCTTTGCAAAACGAATTAATCTGCAAGAAATATTTTGTACATAAACATTATGTAGCCAGAGGTTTCCAGTGATATAAAAATCTCAACTTTTTTGAGAAAAGTGGGGGATGAGGCTGTGGATCACGAAATGCCCTTTAATCTCCAACACACGGGGTGCATATTTCAATCACCCATTCAAGTAACCCGATTATGATATGCATCTCCTGTGTAAGAGGTTCTGGTCATGTCTCTCATATAGATTTCAACCAGCGGATGATTTAAGGAAGCCCCATCATGCACTGTAAAAGTGTTATCACTATAGACCACTTGGCATGCGACGTCATTGCCCGGCAGTATGCGCGCGAATTATGGCAATTTCCATTGTTCTTTGCCCTGCAGTGTGCGTACGCATCGTAGTTTGCTAAGGGCACGTGCATCTTAAATCGCCCGCCACATTTCATATAGTTCAAGAAAGCCATTGAACAGTGTAGCGGCTCGTTCAAGCAAATCGATAGACGAGTCCCTCGCCTTTGTTGATAAACAGTGATGTCAAGTGGTCTATAGTTTCAACTGCCACTTTACTTTTCAAATCCCATTGAACTCTGTGCAAAAGATGTTGTTTTAGAATTGTGTGTGTGTCATTATTACTTGGTCGATTTCAGATCTAAAGTGATGTATGCGCATAAAGGATAATTCACAGCTTCTGTAGATAACATAAAATGTGAAATCGACCAGCTTTTTGAAGGTGTTTTTATTGTAAATATATCTGTCCAAATTCAAATTTAACCATGCACGTCTATGCAGTGGGCGAGCAGTGGTGTCATGTTTACTCACACAGCTGTGCTAACCGCAAGACTTGCTGGGTAGTGCTTAAATCATCCTCTGGATTTCAACTGGAATATCCCAATGAGAGCATCTATCACTATGGACCACAGTGGCCTCATCCCAATGGCATAGTTCAATAACCTCAATTAAACAACCATAGTGCAAAATTTGACCTCAAGTTTTCAGAGTATGAGTTTTTATACCCAAATTTTCAAAGGTCATTCAATGAATGTGCAAATGTATTGGGGTTAAAGAACTGTGTCTTGATAGATGAGCATGTTGTGGATCCTAGTGTATGATGCGGGCTATGATGAGAACAGATGATAAAACTAGAGAGATATATCGGCAATTATAGAACAACAGTTCAGATGCCATTTGAAGTGTTGCCTGGTGCATTGTGCGCATTAAAAGCCAGTTTGCCGAACCTCTCTTTTTTTCGCGAATTTCTCATTAATTAGATTTCCGTTCAAGTTCAAAATAAACTGGTGTCTAGCTTTTAATAACAGTGAACGGACCAGGAAAATTGCAGATCATAAATCTACCTAATATTAATAACAAGTGCAGGTTTCGAACAACATGGTACGTGGCGGCCAATCTCATGTGTTGCGCTTTGGGCTCATACACAATATAAGCACGAGGATGACGATGCTTTTACCACTTTGCTTTTCATTGCGTCTCATTCGACAATGATATCAATTTAGATGTGCTTGTCATCCGTCGTTAATCTGCATCATCATGATCATCGTCTTGATGGCACTCGAAGTATTTCTTGTAATGAGGTTATTCCATTTATGAACACCACGCCCCTCTTGATGAAGACTTTGGAATTCCAGCTACATCCAACAGTTAGCCAATCCATGCAGATCCAACAATTTTTGTTCAAGAACAGTATGAAGATTTATGGATTGCCAACTCTCTAAAGAGAACAAGAGTTTCCAACTGACCAAACTGTGCCAGCCTATAATACTGCCAACTGCATTTCACGAACAATGTTCAGATGGATTGGATTTTAACATAGAATGCGCTAAAAATCCAAAAGCCAGCTACAGATTCAGCAGGCCTTGTCTTTTAAAATATATATCCAGGAGTGGTACAAATCGCACTCCTCAAGACATTATTAAGGAGTGCTAAAAATCACACTCCTCAACACGTTAGCACAATTTTATTTTTTAGGAGTGTGAGCAATCGCACTGCTTGGTCGATCGCACTCACACTCCTCAAAAGACAATGACATTGACCGTACAGATCTGCAAGGCTGTAAACCAGAGCAGATGATAAGCATATTGGTACACCCGACCCCCCTCGTAGTTCTTGGGTTAAAGAAAACAGCGGCGTCATATTCCATCGGGGGTATAAATTGCAAATGGAATAGCGGACAAAGAAAATTGCTTAATTATTTGCTTTTTCAGATTATTTTCTCCCATCTTCGGTCCGTACATAAAATTTGAATAAGAAAATGCAAATATACATATGCATGTAGGCCTATTTGGTCTGGTGCGTAAACAGAAAAACAAAATGTGGAGGCCTAAATCAATTCGTCTTAACTTGTTACCCTGAAAAAGTTCTGTCATGCATAATTTAAGCTATTATATTATATTACAATATTTTGCTATAACCATGATGGGCCTTTTTGCATGATGTTCATGGAACCAGATCGGATCATGATGTTTTTATTCATTGCATAGTTGCATAAGTCTGCATTTGATTGACATAATTTATGAAGTTTGAAATTCCATCTATTATAACTTTAAAAGAAAAATGTAATCCTATTAATTTATAAATATATTTTTTCACTGTATCATTCATTTATTTTGACCTTACGTCATTCATTCCACCAACTCTATTTATTTCACTTCATTCATTCATTCATTCATTCATTCATTCATTATGTCTATGGATTTTGAAATCGTATGTTCCAATATGCCACCTAGAGGACAAAATGCGTATAGATATTTTGGAAAATTTTAAAATATTAATATTACGGTATAATATGCATAGACCTTAAGAAAGGAAAGGAAAAGAAAGGTAAACAAAGGAAAAGAAAGGAAGGTAAAGGAATGGAAAAAGAAAGGACAGAAAGGGAAAGAAAATGAGAGGAAATAAAATGGAAGGGAAAAACAGAAAAGAAAAGGAAACACTTGAAACTTGAGTTGCAACTTGCAAATGGAAAACGTTCTAATAAAACTGAAATCCTGAAGATAACATTTGCGATTAAACGGATGGGTGAATTCATGAATGAACGAATGAATGGGTGGAGAATGAACGAACTAACGAACGAACGAACGAACGAATGAATGAATGAATGAATGAACGAATAAACGGACGAATAAACGAACGCACAAACAAACGAACGAACTAACGAACGAACGAATGAATGAACGAATAAACGAACGAATAAACGAACGAACAAACAAACGAACGAACGAACGAACGAACGAACGAATGAATGAATGAATAAATGAATGAAACATATAAATGTTGTATCTTTTGTTTCAACTGTTAAATGCATGCTTCCAAAAAGGTAATAGAAGAGGCCGGGGAAGAGGCACATGCGGAAAGTTTTTCCTCTTCAATACATTACACGGAAGTGACGCAAGATATACGCTCCATAAAATCCGGGCATAAAATGAGCAACATTAATCTTTCTCAATAACGTTCTCAAAGCCAAAGATAACACCCATTTAAGGGCATTAAGAGTCAAGATGACAAATTTACAACATATTGATTTATGTCATAAGAGTTTAAGAGGTTTCCTGCTTATTGTTAAAAGAAGCAATAAAAGAGAACAATAGGCGGCGGAAAGCGACAGATAAGAGCCAATCGTTGCACAAGAAAGCAGCCGATCAACCGTCACATCCTTTTGCCCGAAAACGGCGCTAGAAATTTATTTCACATGCCGCTGGCTTGAAAAGTACTTTTTGCCATTATCATATACTGTCTGGTATAAGAATTTTAGTAAAAGTAAACAGGTTTTTTTCAGGGTTGGAATTAACTATTATATCAAGCTTTAATATATTGAAATAACATAGGTTTGAACTTCACAAAGATTTCTTTAAAAAGTTCAAAGTAAATAAGCTATTGCACTTTACGAACACTGTATATAAAAAACATCTAATAACACTTAATAAACACTAAAACACGTTTATTTTTTATATTTTACACGTCAAAGTACAGGAGGCGTTGCATACGATTAACAACACAACACATTTATAGAGGTTTTTGTGATAAAAATATAACATTTCAACACGTTTATATCACCGATATAAACATGTTAAAGTGTTACAAATTTAATATCCATCAACAAATCCTTCTATAAACGTGTTATAGTGTTATTCGTTTGCAACGCCTCTTAATGTAAACACGTTAAAGTGTTTATTAAGTGTTATCCGTTGTTTAACTGCACACTAACTGCAGACAGGTTGATTAGATTTTTTTCATAAAATAAATGTTGAATGAAGCCGGTGTCCCCGATCGTTGCAATAAGGTCCCATGGGACGAAGGTTCCATCAGGACATGGAAATAGCAGATACGATCAATAACCAACTCATCGCAACAGCAACGTGCTTGTTTTATGATAAAGATCGAGAAACAACATGGACAAACTTTGAAATAGGTCTCCAATTTACCAGGCCATATAACTTAGGCAACATTATGAGAACTATACATATTTAATTTCCATCATATCATTTTGGATTTGGTATACATGCACACAATTTAATTTGGTTTATTGATCCCGTATCATAATAATTACGAATACGTGTCCTTCTATACCACTATGACAGGGAAATTATGTTGAAGAGGAAAATGGGAAAATTGCCTCTATGTCCTTGGAAATTCCATTGAGTCGTTCCCTATTTTACAACTTTGTCTGATAAATCAGAAATAATGTTTGATGTAAATTATATTCAGATATTCATGCATTGTGCATGACATTTGATCAAGTTGGAGCCATGATGTGTTTGAAAATTGGAGGAAGTTTAATATATGTTACGGCATAATATGATAGTGATATGGTTTATCAGACTTAAGTTTAGCATCAAGATGAGTTCAAGAATTACAGAATGTTTAAAACTTTAAATTGCATGGGTTACGTAATATTTTTGTTACACTAGCTATTTAAGTTAATTGGAACCAGTATTTACGGGTCTTTCATACACAACACATGTACATATTTAACTTTAACATTGTTCAGTTCGGCGTTTGAAAATTTGGCTTTGAAATTACATTTCAAAAAATACCACAAGACCGAGAAAGTTTGTGTAAAGCAAACTGGGAAAGAAACAAAAGTCATAAAAAACAACATTTACTTACCACCACATCGCTCCATAAGCAGCAATGGCTTCCACGAGGCCGCAGATGATCAAAACACGAACCCAAAAGTGTCTTATTTCCATTTTATTTGTCACAAATATGATATTCCTTTTTTTTTTAAAGTCTTCAATATCACAATCGGGTAAATAATCCAAATATAAATATCACGGATCGTCACTTTTTTGCTACGTTATGAGTTTATGACATCCAGAACAATATTTCGTCAGAACATGTCGGAATGGATTGAGAAATAAATGGTTTTGTCAACGAAACGACAAAGCGCCACTTAACTCTCGAGAAGTTTGATTATGTGCGTGTTTGCCGTATCAGTTACTATCGCTAAATGGTTCTTTTCTCTGCTTCGCTTGGACGAGTTATTAGGTATCGATTGGTTCCACTCACCGTGCAGAATTGAACAGTGAGTTGCATATTGGGGAGCTAATATGAGAACCGAGTTACTATGAGTTGTTAAGGACATAATAAAATTAATGCTTTGGTTCTCGTCCTGAGGATATTCATGAATTGATGAAGGAGAGAGGGTTTTTTTCCTTCTTTTTTTTCAATAAAAAATTAGCATTGTTCATGTTGTATGTAGTACTTTTCGCCCGACTTTTCGGTCTTTTCCAACAGTGATTGAGAAAAAGAAGGACGTTTTTTTCAACAAATGTAACATTCTGAAGGATAAGCCCATAGAGTGCCACATAGGGACTTGGAAGTGATCCTTGGAAGTAAGTAAGTAAAAAAAAATGACTAACCGACTTACTGGCAAGTAATTAGGTAACTGAGTTATAACTGATAACGTAACGGAGTATAAGTGCTTTTTTCCCAACATATCAAAAATGGAGGCAGGAAATATTGAAAAAAATGCTAATTTATATATTTATATAAACTTGACCGCTTATGCAGGGCACAAATTTCAAAATTAGTCAGACAAAATAGTCCTCTCATTAAAGATTCAGAAAAAGTATAGTTTGACTTTATAATTTATCCTATCTCAAGTGTTTTCACAAAATAGGTCAAGGTTAACATGATTCAATGGGCTTTGGATTTTTTTGCTCTTTTACCCAGGTAACGAAATAACTGAGATATGACAAACTATTCTTTCATTAAAATGATTTTCCAAGCCGTGAAGCGGAACAATTTGAGACCAATTTTCATCATTATTATGTTTTGATGGATCCAAGTTGTGATAATAATATTGGATCCAAAACATAATAATGATAAAATTGGATGCTTTACGCCCAATATTTATTGGTCTCGCTATGAGTTTTAAAATATTGGACGAGACGAATATTTTAAAACTCATAGCTCGACCAATAAATATGGGCTCAACCGATCCAATTTTATATCACAATCGGAGCATTTTTTAATTTTTGGCATGTGCATGTGTGGAGACCAAAATTTAGCATTTTATAATTATATGCCTAAAACTGGACATTGGAGATAGGTCAAACTATACTTTTCTGAATCCTACCACTGACAGAAATACAATTAGATGTTTTTAATCCATATTCGCCCAATTTTGAATGAAATTTTGGCCTTGCATTAGCGGCCATTTTTGTTTTATGCAAATTAGCATTTCCTCCTTTTTGCTCTGTTTTTTGATATGTTGTTCAAAAGGGTACTTAGAGACATGTACTCTCAAGCAAAAACATCAGTGTTCCAATTTTGACCTATGTAGGCTACCTATTATTTTACTTAAGTTAATATGTGGCATACTAAATAATAAGCATCATTGTACTGAGGGCGCACAAACGAAAATATGCTTTCTGTGTTTAACGTTAATGGATGCATGCGAGGCATTTCCCAGCAAACACACACAAATGTTTAAAACGTTATAATTAACCGTGTTATAAACGCGTTTTGGTTTTGTGTCAATTTACGTTTGAGGTTGAAAAAATTGGAACATGAATGTTTTTGTTGTATTTTCTTAAAGACATCACCAACAACATATCAAAAAATGGAGAAAACAGGAAATATGGGGAAAATACTAATTTATATAAACAAAAATGGTCGCTTATGAAGGGCACAAATTCCAAAATTGGGTCGGTTATGTGTAAAACCATAAAATAATATAGTCCTCTCATCATCAGGACTAGCGTATTACTATTTTTATAATCTGATATTATATAGGATATTTGCCTTTATTTGCTTTATTATAAAATTTGCATCCCCGTATACGTTGCAAACAAAACTCTCAACTTACCGTAACCACTGTAAAAAGTAAAATGAAATACGGACTTGCTGTAGCCCTCGGAGAAATTGGTCAATTTAATTTGTTGACCCATTTTTTGTAAAACCAAAATATGTTCCTTGAAAGAATTATGTATCGCGTAAAATAAAAAGAAAAACATGAACATGGAAATTGTATAATAACCGGCAATCGTGCACGAATCTAAAATTCTACCATACATGATTTGACTATTTTTGCTTTATTATATTACAGAATATGCATGCCCGTATTTCACTGTGCTTAAATATATTACTATTTTGATAATAAAGATGCGTTAGAAACTAATGCCCGCATTTCACTGTGCTTAAATATATTACTATTTAATAATAAAGATGCGTTAGAAACAAAAGTAAGCAGTAATATCGCGTAAAAAAGGAAAATGAAATACGGACATGGAAATTGTATATTTAATAAACTGGTGTTTACTTGAATTTTATTAAATCTAAAAGACATTTTGCATCACTACGAGGGGTTTTATCCACTCTGAACTGAACAATACAGAATATTCGTGTGAGCTGAGTTCGTCGTTTGTTAACTAGTCTTCGAGAAATACATAATACTTTCCTCTTCGTTATTCAGTCTTCAACATCATGAAGGAAACGGGAATTTGCAATAGCATTGATAATGTTTTGAATTTCACGGATTCCGAAGCTGCTGCAAAAGCAATAGCAATGTACACTCCTACCGAGAAAATTATCATAGCTGTTCTCGTACCTTTCATTTCAGCCTTCGGCCTTTTTGGCAATGGTTCGTTTTTATTCATGTATTTTAGATTACCAGAAACGCGAGTTTCGTTATCGACGTTTATGGCACATCTTGCAGTTTGCGATATGTTTTATCCTTTATCCTTTAACATTTGGTACGCATTTATTCTTTATAACAACCCCCATAAACTTTGGAATGCCAGTTCATACTTCGTTCGAGTGCGCGATATACAAGATTTCCATTGATTTGTGGTATTATACGTCGCTGGGAATAGTAACGCTGATCACCGTTGAACGTTATATCGCCGTGTGCCATCCACTGAGACACCGAAGTATAAACTCGACAAGACGGTGTTTTAAACTTCTTGCAGCAATTTGGATTGGTGCGTTCCTCATTACTCTAAGTGAAGTTCCGAAATCGGTTAAATTAACAACATATTGCGTTTTGTGGCCTGCCGAATACCAACACCTCGCTATTAAAACTATCAACACATGCGAACCTTTAAACGTTGTTGCCGATATTTACGGAAGCGCTTCTGTAATAACAACATTAGTCATATCACTATCAATAAACGTGGTACTCTTTATTAATATCATACATCAACTTAGAAGAAGTTGCCGCTTGCAGAACTCATCAACTATGGGTAAGATGCAAAGCGCAACAATAACTCGTGCTCTTATTTTAAATGGAGTCATCTTCTTCGTCTGCCAGATGCCATATCGGGTTCTGATCATGAATGACATATTGGGCACAGCAGGAAATGTATCGTTCATAAATCGTGAATTTGAGTCATTATTAGTAACCATTGGTAGAGCATTTTTGTTGATGAATTCAATTGTAAATCCGTATTTGTATTGTAATTGCACCGATTACAGGTTTGCGATGTTACGCGCTATGATGGGTAAAAGATGTTGCGGTAAGGATATCCCTGGAGCACATTCCAAAGGGAATACGTCGCAAATCGTATCATCGAACACTGAGGAAGTTTCGACTTTGTAATATTAAGGGTGTATACCGTAAAACCTCATCTACAAGCATTTGTAGTGCTAAATTAATCCAGGCGCCATCCATCGACAACATATCAATTTGTAAGCGCTCTTTAGCAAAATCATAGTTCATTGAATGAAAAACAGGCGAAAATAGTAACTTTTTGCACAAGATTTGCAATTTAAAGAGAATTGGTCACTGTCATTAAAATGAAACTAGTATATGGACAATATAAGTGTGCTCTTTTATTTAATGCAATAAAATTTGAGGTTTTGACTTTTAAAACCTACAGTTTTGTCAAAAACTGTGAGTGAATAGGTTGATTTCAACAGATTTACCACCTTCGCCTTCCTATAAACATTGAATTGCGTCATCTGTTGACCAAATGAAAAAACAGTGTTTTTAGCGGGAAGTGTTAGCTTTCGTTCGATATAAAAAAAATTCTGATTGGATGAACTTGATGTTTTTTATAAAAACCAATCACAGATGTCTACTTTCCAGCTAGAAGCTCACACAGCTCTTATGATGCTATACACTCAACCGTGTAGAGTAAACACAGACTGTGTTCTCTACAAAGTACTGCTGCTTGGACGAAATTGTGTGCTCAGGTGTATCGAGGTGGAAACTGTGCATAGATGCGTTTATAATCGTTTTTGTATCCAAACCTTTTCATATGAATTATAACATTATGGAGTTTGAGCAAATAATTTACCGATACAAACATAATTTATATAAAAAAGTACTATTGTAAGACCAATCTATGGCTGCTATTTTGTATCAATTTAGCTTTCATCAAAACACTCTATATGCGTGTAGACAAGGTTTTACAGTATTTAATATGTAAACTAGAGCACCTGTAGTTGCCAGAGCACCTGTACCGGCAATTAAAGCCAAGAGCACCTGTAACATGAAAATGATACTGTACACAGGACCGTCGCTAAACCATTTTCTCGGGGGGGGGGGGGTGTCGAGAAATAAATTTTCCTGGTATGGCCTGATTTACCTTTTGCTGGCACCTGCGCAACATGCCACCCCTGGCTCCTCGGATAGAAGACACCCCTCCCGCACAACTTTAACACAAATTTTTCCACTCCACGGAATTCCTTTACCGGGAAACTAAGGAACGAAACTTTTATAAATTGCGAAAATTTGCTATTTCAATGCTAAAATTCAAAGGGAGATGTACCGGAGAAACCGAGCCAGGGGGGAAAATTTCCAAATTGTCCCGTTGACCTGCTACTATAAAAGAAACAAAATTGCAATTTCAATGATAAAATGAACGCCAACGATGACAATAATTGTGTCCTAAAATCGTGCTAAAGGAAGATGCATAGGCCTTTACAATTTTGGTTAATTAAGTCCCGGTATTTTGACCCAGCTCTTGAGCTTTATGCTTAACTTATTAGACCTGTATGCCCTACTAGTAGCGCTCATATTTATAATTTACATAATAGAAAGGATGGATTATTATAACTGTCATTTTTGAGACTTCGTGATTGTGTTCAAGTTTGAGATGAAAAAAAATAGGAATTTCCAATGGGGCGTCTTGCAGATCTACTAACACTTGGGTTTGCTAAAATAAATATACCAAAATGGGCTTAATTTTGGGTCTAAAATAGACCAAAAGCAAGATGCAAAGACCATTACCAGATATAATGGCGGCGCGTTGGTGCAGGGGGGGGCAAAAACATTTAATGACCATACGGGTATGCTCCCCCGGAAAGACGACTGTTTTGTGACCACGCAGCTCCCATAGACCCCTGAATATTGACCAAAGCAGAGCACTGAACGACCCTTGATTTTGATCATTTAAGCTCTAGAAGCCCCCTACATTGCTCATTCCCCACATTTCTGGTTTTTAGGCGATTGTCAAAGACACCCTTTTACCCGTACACGCTGTCAGCTCCCAAAGACCACCACCTCAAAATTCCGGGGGAGCATATCCACCAATTTATGATGTGCTGTGTCCATTGGGAAAGTCCTCTGTAGTAAGACATACGCCTTGCACTGCCAGCCGTTTGATCTGTAATAAGTACCATCGGTTAACTGCGAAACAATTCCCTGGTTGGGTTGTATCCCGGTAGCTCTTGTCTAGTAGATCGTAAACTGTAGAAGTAGGGTCTATGAGTAGATTATGCGTTTTTGGATTGGTAAAGGCACAGACAGATTGCTATTAAGAACTTTTGGCAAGTTATACACGTACTTAATCGTAATATGCTCATTTAATGCTTAAACGAAATATGCTCATTTAATATTAATTTGTACAAATTTAAATATGTTTATTAATCGAGCACCCGTGGTGCTATAAACATCTAAAAAAAAGTAACAACCCCCTTAAATAATGACCATTATTCAAAAACGGGTGATTGCATTACAAATCTGTAAAATGCGTTGGAAGCAGAATTTATTTCTGCACATTTTGACACCTCATTTGCAGCAATTGACTAAATATTGACGTCACAGCGTACATTAAAGTTGCAGTAAATTGTATTGATTTTGTATTCAGTGTAATGGAAGGAAATCTGTGTAATGATATCTGAGTGTTTTTGTATTGTAAAAATGTGTATGTAAGTGCAACTTTCAAATCTGGACCTCACTACGTTAAATTGACCGGTGTTTTATTGTCTTCTGGGCTATCGTGTCAAATGAGGTGTCAAAATATGCAGAAATAAATTCTGCTTCCAACGCATTTTACTGATTTGTAATACAATAGCCCCTTTTTAAATAATGGCCATCATTTAAAGGGGGTTAGTTACTTTTTTTGAGATGTTTATAAAGTTTTACTGTTATCATGGTAATATGTGATGCGATCAAGCAAAATCAGTCGGAACTCGGAAATATTGATTTTGAGATATAGCCAAATAAAGGAAATATTTCCTTTTGTTTCTTCTTGTTTTTGAAACTCTTTAATTGCTCATAACTTTGGAACTGGTTGTTCAATTTCAATGGGGTTTTCTGCAAAATCCAGCTTTGTAAATGGATTTTACTATCCTGTAAGAAACTGAAAATTTATTATTGCCGAGTTCCGACTGATTTTGCTTGATCGCATCACATATACGGACTGCAGTAGCGCTCGAATGATGCTGATATACAGTGTTGTACTGTCAATGGAACTTACGCGATTCTGAAGAGCTACGAATGTTTTTGAAAAAGATGTCATATAAATTTAGGGAAAGTAAATATATTATATTTACCAATATTGAAAACATTGGGTGTTATTCCTTTAACAATAATGATAGCACATTAGATTTAAAAGCAAACTTGTGTAAATAATGCAGTTCAGGATTCGAAGTTGACTATTTGACTATAAAGACTATACCAGTTGCAATATTTTTAAAATACGCTAAATTTCACAATTTGTTACAGCATTATATTATTTTAGGGATCAAATCAAAACTCGACCGTCGGTTTCCCGCCGGTTCCGGGTGGCTCTGTCCGGTTGTCAGATGTCATTGGTAAATGAATATTCAAGAATGCATGAGTAGCAACCGCCGGTTGGTGTAAGTACATAACCGTAGTGATTAGCAAAATGTCGATATGTTTCTTTCGCGATCACAATAGCGCATGCAAGCACTAGACTGTAATTGATTTTTTCTTAAATAGTCGTGTGTCAATTATTGGCTTGCCACCAAAGAAAATTAATCATAGAAATGATTTCCTGTTTATGGTTAAATTCCCGTCGACTTTTAGAACCGGGCAGAACCGCCCGGAACCGGCGGGCAACCGGCGGTAGATTTTTGATTTGATCCCTTACAGTATACTGAAACATTTATCATGTTTATGGGCAGTTATTGGCAGATAAGGTCTGAATAAAAAAAAAATTAAAAACAGGGAAAATATGACACAACATCCAATGGGGGAGTAACATAAGACATACAAAGTTAAAAACCCGACGTTTCGAAAAGACAAAACTTTTCTTTCTCAAGGGATAAAATAAGAGACCTGCTCTCAGTATAGTGGAGACCAGCTCTGATTAAAAAAAGAAGATAAAAAGCTGCATTGACTGGAGCATTGATTATAACAGCAGAAAATAAAAGAAATCTGAATAACAGTGGAGGCTTGAGTGGGTTGGGACAGGTGTGAAAAACCATAACAGCAGGCAAAGTATGGACAGCCAAATGGGACAAAAGACTGGAGAAAGGCACATAAAAATATGGTAGGCCAAGCAGGTCACAAAGAGGGGAAAACGACAAGGGAAGGGAAAATTGAAAATAACCAAAATCTAATGAAAAGGGGGACCACTGACCCCACAACCCGGCACACGGAACAACATAGCCCGCCTAGGTGGGACAGCCATGCGGTACCAACGTCTATGTGCGTTGGCTCCCGCTCCCAGACCATGGAGACGGCATGCCAGGAGTGAAGAGGTGGTCCAATTTTGAACAAAAAAGTGAAGAGAAAAAGGTATGGGACAGTGACCTGCATGACCAAACCATAGGAAAGGAGGGGGAGATTATTGACGACCCTTGATGTTGATGCCTTTCGGTGTGGTAGTCTGCAGTGTTTTAATCCATTTGGCTTCCAAAGCCAAACGATGGTAGTAGTTCTTGCTGTTAGGTCTGTCAATGGCCATGATGGTGATGTCATCAGTGCTGTGACCTGCTTGATTGAAGTGTCTGGCAACTGGCTTGTCTCGGTTGTGTTTAGTGTCCCCACAGTGTTCAAGTAACCGGGTCTTCAGGGCTCTCTTAGTTTCACCAATGTATTGTTGTCCACATTTCTTACAGGTGATGAGGTAGATGATATTTGTAGACTGGCAGTTGAGAGGGTGTTGAATATCATATCTTTCTCCAGTGATGGTGCTGCGGAATGTTTCACCAGCAGTCGTATGCTTGGTCTGCTCTCTGGTGTGTTGATGGTTGCAGGCAGCACATTTGTTGCACGGAGAGAATCCCAATTCAGGAGCTTCCGTAGAGGGGATCTTGAGAGATGATCTAACAACCAAGTCCTTGATATTTGTCGGTCTACGGAAAGCTACCATGGGTGGCTCCGGGATGGCTTTCTTACAGCGTTCAGAGGCATGAAGAATAGGCAGATATTTGTGTATGGTGGTGGCGATGGTGGAGTGGATGGGGTTGTAGGTTACAACAAGAGGAATGCGGGTGCATGTCTCTTCCTTTCGCCGAGGTTGGAGAGCCTCTGATCTGGGGACTTCAACAGCCTTCTTGACTTGTTTGTCAATAACTTTGGTAGGGTACCCTCTGTCACGTAGATGTTGTTTGAGTTGGCGGACTCGGGTGCAAAGGGTCTCCTCAGATGAGCATATGCGTCGTAATCTGAAGGCCAGGCTGTATGGGAGACTTTCCTTAGTATGTTTGGGATGACAGGATGACCACTGCAGGTACTGATGAGTGTCGGTAGGTTTGGAGTAAAGATCACTCTCCAGGTACCCATTGTGCAGGCTGACCATGACATCAAGGAATGGAATTGACTCCTTAGATTGCTCCGCTGTGAACTTGATACTGGGGTGTTTGGTGTTGCAATGGATGATGAAGTTTTCAAGTTCTTCTTGGCCATGAGTCCAGATGAGGAAAATATCATCAATATATCTCAGCCAGGTCAGGGGTTTGTAAGCAGCCGAATTCAGGAAATCCTCCTCGAGACGGCCCATAAAAGGCAGGCTCCTGAGGGCGCCAAAAAATGTCAGAAATTGCTTGACTAAGTCCTGTCCAAGAAGCTGTACTCAATTTGACTCGTACATTTTGTGTATCACCATCACGGCTGGCACGGCCGATTCTCATCACATATTAGTCCAGTACAGCATCTGTAGTCCTTATAAAACGTGTCGGATTCAGGGTCACAATCGTACACTGATTCTCCACACCATCCTTCTGTAGAACAACATAATCCTTTACATTTTGCGTTTTGTCCATTGTCCGCCAGAAAACCTGGCCCACATCGATTGTCTGCTCGACACCAATTACCTGTAAAACAACGAATAATCATTTACCGTGAAATCATTCAAACAGCCATATTATTTCGTGGCATTCCGCAGCAAGCAAAAAGACAAAAAGACACTAAATGCAAACTGTGACTATATTAGATATATTGGATGACATAGTCAGATCAGATTAAGGTTCTTTTTATCTTTTCAGTTTCTGTTTTCGTTTTCGTCTACGATTTTAGATGACATTGTTATTTTGAAGTGTTAGCCTCCTAGTAACCACATTTTATTCAAGCCCTAGTGTTGTCACTCACTAAAGTTGAAGGAAGTGAATTTTAGTTTTTGTAGCTATATTATTTCGTGCCATTTTGCAGCAAGCAACCTATGACAATGACTATATTTTGGGACTTATTGTAAGCCTGTCATGAATGACATAGTCAGATCAGTCTAAGGTTTATTTTATCTTTTCAGTTTCTGTTTTCGTTTTCGTCTACGATTTTAGATGACATTGTTATTTTGAAGTGTTAGCCTCCTAGTAACCACATTTTATTCAAGCCCTAGTGTTGTCACTCACTAAAGTTGAAGGAAGTGAATTTTAGTTTTCGCAGCTATATTATTTCGTGCCATTTTGCAGCAAGCAAAAGACAAAAAGATAACACTAATGCAACCTATGACAATGACTATATTTTGGGACTTATTGTAAGCTTGTCATGGATGACATATTCAGATCAGTCTAAGGTTTATTTTATTTTTTCAGTTTCTGCTTCGTTTCATCTACGCTTTCAGATGACATTGTTATTTTGAAGTGTTAGCCTCCTAGTAACCAATCTTTTTATTCAAGCCTGTTGTCACTCACTAATAAGTTGAAGGAAGTGAATTTTCGTTTTCGGTTGCTCGTGTTGTGTAAATTTTTGACTTGAAAATTCGAGGTGAGAGGGTACGTGCTCATTTAGACAAAAGAAGTATCTAAATATTTTACGGCCCAAAATTCGCGAGGAATTGCACGGCTTCATTGACCTAGACGGGAGTTACTCGTGAAAATAGTCTAGCATCGAAATATACTAACCAGTGTTACCAAGTAGTCGGAAAAAAGGTGTGTCAATGTCACGAGAATTCGGATCGGATCGGAGAGGAGAGAGGAGAGGAGAGGGTTGAGGAGAGGATTTCAAAGCGGTGATTTATTTCAAAACTGCTGCTGTACAAGACAGTGGAAATTTGTGGCAATTTATTATAATTTATACTCACGTATGATGCATTTCCTATCTTCAGCGCATAAGTCAATTACTTCCGTCCTACAGACACGGGTTCGAGTCTGCGAGCCGTAACCACAAGCAGCACTGCATTCAGACCACAAACCCGAAGGGCTCATATATTCTAAACAAATTACAAATACTATCATGTTGCTTGTTCTTCCCATTGATATCAAATCGTTCAGTATTTTGTAACATAACTAGTTTGGCATGGGAATGAATAAATGAATGAATGAATGAATGAATGAATGAATGAATGAATGAATGAATGAATGAATGAATGAATTACTGGGATAGAATAAGTTAAGAAAAGAATAGCGAACGCACTTAGCTGAACATATCAATTATTGAATTCAAAATTATTCACATCGTATTGAATTGCCATTGACGAACGCTTTTCAAAAACTTGCTCAGTCCACTACTTGCCACTATACAGGATGAGTGATACCCTCAGTAAGATAAAGCAACTTCATGCCACTGAGTAGACCAGGGAACTTTGATTATTATCGGGAATTGCCTGTCACACATGATCGCACACAAGGTCGTAGGCAATCGGTCGGACCTCATCTGCCCAGAACATATTGACCCAGGTCAGCATACGGCCATATCCTTCCCGACATGCTTAGTAGCCAAGTCCGTAGAAGAGTGGATCCACACACTATGTACACATATATGGTCAATTCCAGCCAAAGCGGGACAAAATTCTCTCTGGGGCCATTTTGAAAATGTTTTCCTTTTCAATTCTAGACTTATCAAATGAGACGATCATATCTAGTGAATCATCAGGTGGAAGTGCCATCGGATTGAAAAATAACTTTTCTTGCTAGACCAAATAAAGTGTTAAATGCGCATATGCATGTTACCCACGAATTCAAGCCTTTTTCACCTGTTGTACGCCATAAAATTTCACTTTCTTAATATCTTTCAATATTTTATGTGTGACTCATATACACTAGAAATCGGTGAAGACTTTGAACGTAAAATAGAATTTTATTACATATATCTACAAAGAAATATTTTGGTTATTACAAATTTTAAGAAAGAACCAGGTGTACAGTTAAGATTGTGTCAATTCTTCGAAGTCTTTCCAAAGTGGCTGTCATTTAACATTACTGTATTATTTCGAAAGATTAGAATAAATGCTTCATATAAATATAAAGTTAGATTTTGTATCTCGTCGCAGGATGAGGATCTCGGTTGGATTCGTGGGTAACAGCGTCTGGAAAATAGCAATTCCTATTAATTTTTTTTTAATAAAAATAAAAAATACTTTTCCGTATGTCAATAATTCAGGCTGCAATGGCACTAAAATGAATTTTAATCAAAATACAAACTACATGGAATATTTAGAATGGATCATTATGGCATTTTGGGTATAACAATCTTGAGAATAATGAAGTTGCCAAATTCAAATAGACAGAGCAAACAGTTTTATATTATTATTTTAGTAAAATCATTCCATATTTTCATGCAGCAATATTCTATTAACTCGTGTTTGACAGTTCCTATGAACTAAAACACTATCAATACATTGTTAACTATAATTTAAGTAGGGATTCGTGGGTAACCAAAATGTTCGTGGGTAACACATATTTGAAGGTATGTATTGGTAAGCGGCAAAATGAAAATATTACAGAAGGTTGGAAACTATCATGCGGTTATTCCTCCATTGTGTTTCAATGACTCCTGTTTCTCTAACCAATTGCATTTACCCAAAAAATGGTAATTTAGGATAATCAATCAAAACTTCATGACACAGCTTCATTATACCTTCAAGAGGACGCTATTAAACAGGACTGTTTTGGAACCTATTTCGCATGTTTTCAAAATGTTAAGATGCATAAGAAACATATAATTTACGAGTAAATCCTTGGATTCGTGGGTAACGCCGAATTCGTGGGTAAAGCTATAAGTACTGTAGTACCGTTTGGGGTTTGCGTTTCTTAGGTGCATAAACTGTAAGTACTGTAAAAATTATAGCATACCCATGGCTTGAATATGTGCTGATTTAAACTTAAAATAAACAATCTCCTTGTTTTTCAAGGTTAGCATCTATTCGGGATTCGTGGGTAACAAAAGTTTAAACCGTCGTAGATTCTTTTTTTAAAGCGGTGAACTTATTTTTACGATTTACCATTTTAAGCGCTTATCAAACTAAATTCAGTGTCCAAAGTCATTAAATATTAATTTAAGTTATGGCAATTATATTAGCTGGACTCGTGGGTAACAGTTGATACGTGGGTAACGTCAAATTTGATTTTATGGAATTTTATGGGTAAAACGTATTTGCATAAAATAATCACTTGGACCTCAGAATTATAGAACGAAACTTCGTTTCATGATATAGTCATTTATGGCATATTCACTTAACATTTTTCAGAACGATCATTTTATTTTTGATACGCGGGTAACAAAATTATTAGCCAAATTGACTTAATGGCCTCTAGAGTCCACAAACTTCGGTGGAATTCAATCGTTTTACATATGATGAGAGATCATGCAAACGTCTTTCTAACGGTAATAATTTCATTTTGATTGAAGGACATTCAATGACATATATGGTGCTTTATCTTTGAATTCGTGGGTAACGCCAATTCATTTAAGCCATCATAACTTGTCCCCTGGTATGACTTGCTAGTAAAGGTCTATATGCACAAAGAGAGCACATTGGACTTGACATGATATGCTCCATCAATAACGTGATTTCCTTTATTAATGACATTTTAAAGTGGAAAGTTAACATAGAGAGAATTTTGTCCCGCTTTCGCTGGAATTGACCATATACATTTGGCTACATTTTGTTATACGATAAATACGAATTTATTAAACATGGTAACAAATATTCTCTAGCAAATCGGTTTACGATGTAACTGGTAGGCCTATTATAAATTCGGGATATTAAATATCTTCCTGACCAGCCAGATCTGCGCATGGTCAAAGATGAGGATAGACGAGTATCAGACCGACGCAGACTGGCTTAGTCTCCGCATCACAGCCAGTTTGGTTCCGCCCCTCCACAGGAAGCGTAACCTGTGTAGGAGACTCGGTCGGACCTCATGGGACCTCATCTCTCCACATCGAATTGTGACCTATAATCCCCGACATTGCCCTTATGAACTCACATCCTCCTGAGTAGACACACTGACAGCACTGCGCATTGTGCCTTTGGAGTGGAGACACCTCCCCTCAATCTATCAATAGCTTCCAGTTGTGTTCGGTAGACCTTGTGAAGGTCCATTAAGATGCTTCTTATAGCAATTCTTATATTGCAATTGGAAGTACGAGTAGGGCATTATAAATCCTGGTCTTTTAAGACCAAGTCTGCATGTTGTTGGACAGATTGTGTTTTTTAGCCGAGTAAAGACCCACGCAACAAGTCTGGTCCGTCTCTTCACATCATCCTCCACGGAAGGAACATTGCTTCGCAGGAATACGAACTGTTGGACTTTTTCAACAGATGCATCATTGAGGATGGTATCAGAATTACAGAAAATGCATCATTGAGGATGGTATCAGAATTTTGCAGGTTGTTATCTGTACCAACTCCAGTGACACCTCATGCATATTTTCCAGGGTAGGATTAGCCAAAATGTTCACTGGATGGGCATGAAAACAAGCACTGCAGCCCTGTTATATTGATTTTTCTAAGTGAAATGGTAATACCTATTTCAATTTCAAGAAATTAATGCGGTGTCACTAAAGCAGGAATAGATCAATAGTTTGGTTGATCTTCATACCCCATGTCTTGTATGCTCTATCCAATTCATCTGTGGCAATTTGAGCTTGTCAAAAACCACATCTAGCAGGTGGTGTTATCCTGGAAAATGTTGAATAAAGCTGGTGACAGTAGGCATCTACGCCTTATCTTAACTCCAACTTTAAAATTCTCAATCATCATGATCATAGCACACTAGATCTGATGGGTACATGACTTCGATGAGATCAACTATGATCTCAGGCATTTCCAAAGAACTTCGCGCCAAATGTCGAAAGCCGCTTTGGAATCGACAAAGTGCAAATGGATAGAGTCTTTCTTTTGCGTTCTCCAGCACTCCAGTCCTCTGGTAGTTTCCTTTGTTTCCATGTCGTATTTACGATCTTTAGCATCATCTTCCTCATTGAACTGCCACCTGCTTTGAGCGTTTCAGTTAAGATTTTAGCCAGACCACAGGCGTTGTTGTTCTTAAGACGAGATGGAGCGGGGTCATGGGTAAAGTGTTTCTGGCCTATTTTGTGAAAAATCTATATGCCAGTTGAACTATATGCCAGTTGTAACTGAGATATGTGTTCTTCCTCATTCCATAGGGTTTTATAATCCATATGCCATGATAATTGAATGAGGGGGACAAATATGCTTAACTTTCTTCGTTTTTTGAAGGCCAAGCCCTAATGATATAGTGTCGTGACCTGGTTTTTTCTACATAGGCTTATACCCAAAGAAATCTAAACAAATTATACCTGTTTTTTATGAAACTGTGTTACAGAGCATAGATCCAACTATAGGGTCTTATGTACAGAGATTACTGGTATTGAATGGATCAAAATTCGATAAACGATTTATGGTCTGCAACAACAGTAATGCTTACCTGTACTAGCTTCAATGGAATATTCCCGTTTTTCTACACCTCCAGTGAATTTAACTGTTTGATTGACTGCTAAGCTGGCATGTAGATTTCCGCCAACCCATCGGACATTGTAGCTCCCTCCATAATCAAATCTTATCACACCACTTCCAAACGACCATCCAATAACATCTCCAGATTTGACTGAAATACGTTCACTTTCATGTGGTGTATAACCGACTGGTGTGTTAACTGCACCTGCTGGTATGTCATTAATGCCGACAATTTGAAATTCAGTAACAGAGCCCTCGGTCGGTCTGAATATTATAGCTCGCCATGGTTCTGAGGTCTTTCCTTGAAAAGTCCACTTTGTAACTTGACCACTACAACGAAACTGTTGATCTGGCGATACCATCGTCCAACCAGGGCTGTCTACTACTACACGGTGTACTATTGGCCAACCTCTTTTGCAACCATCAGCTGTAATAATGATTTAAAAAATCAGTACGTGATTCAAAATAAAATATAAACATGTCAGAAAACAGGATTTGAAGAGAATGTTTGCGTGATCGTGTACATGAAGGTCAATGGTCGGGGTCTCTGACCAATTACCAAAAATCACATTTTGTACCAAAAGTCATGTTTTGACCAAGAAAAGATTCTGAAAACATAATAATGATAAAATTGGATGGTTTTTTCACCCAATACAAAATTTATTGGTCTCGCTATGAGTTTAAAATATTGGACTCGACTTCGTCTCGTCCAATATTTTAAAACTCATAGCTCGACCAATAAATTTGTGTATTGGGTTCAAATCATCCAATTTTATATCAAAATACCTCTTTTCCCAAATTACATTCAACATAGCACACGGTTGTTTGATGTATATAAAATTGGCTTCATTATTAACTAAATGCAACCTATAGATAGCGCTATTCATCCTAAATCATATTTCTTTATTTGCAAGGGGTAGGTGAATAATACTGCCATTATAACAGCTGGAATAGGTGAAACAAGCAACAAGGAAATTTTATAAAAATATTTCATCAAACAATAAAATGAATTATTTGTATTAAAAGCTTGAAAGAGTAATTTCCAGTAACTAAATAGCGCCACCAATTTTGTCATTAATAGAAACATTTTATATCCGAAAATGCTATAAAAGTAAATAATTTGGTAAAAGAGGGGAAATTAATGTTGAGAATGACTCGCATGCATCTGTATACATTAGGATGATATCACATTTAGCTGTTTAAGCCTAAAATTTGGTTGTACGTGATGTTTTGTTTGAAAAACTAACAAATGATCCCATCAAACAACCGTGAGCAGAGTCATATAATTTTTGCATTATGCGTGGACATTGTTTAGTGTCTATCTTAAGGTGTTTTAAGTATCTTACCACTAATTAGAGTAATGTTTGAAAAAAGAGGGACTATTTTTTTGTATGGCATCTGAAAAAGGTGCTGAAAACTCACTGTAAAAATGCCAAGCTGTATAGTGACATCCCGCTATCTCTAAGGACCGCTATCTCTAAGGTTCGCTATCTCTAACGTGTACAGTCTATGGAGATCAGAATCCCGCTATCTCTAATAGAGAAAAGGGTTCGCTATACCTAAAAAAAGGTCCGCTACTTCTAAGGTTCGATATCGCTAATTTGGAATAAGGTTCGCTAGTTCTAAGGTTCGATATCACTAATTTTAAATAATGTTCGCTATCACTAATTTTAAAATAAGGTTCGCTATCACTAATTTTGAATAAGGTCCGCTATCACTAATTTATTGAAGGTTCGCTATCTCTAAGGTTCGCTATCACTAATTGCAATAAAGATCCGCTATACCTAAGGTTCGCTATCACTAATTTTGTTTAAGGTTCGCTATCCCTAATTAATTAAGGTTCGCTATCTCTAAGGTTCGCTATCACTAATTTCGATTAGGGTTCGCTATACCTAAGGTTCGTTATCACTAATCTTAAATAAGGTCCGCTATCTCTAATTTTAAATAAGGACCGCTATCTCTAATTTCAAATAAGGTCCGCTATCTCTAATTTCAAATAAGGCCCGCTATCTCTAATTTCAAATAAGGACCGCTATCTCTAATTTCAAATAAGGCCCGCTATCTCTAATTGAAAATAAGGCCCGCTATTTCTAATTTAAAATTAGGCCCACTATCTCTAATTTAAAATAAGGCTCACTATCTCTTATTTTAAATAAAGCGGGAAAAGCGCCCTCGAGTTTAATAGTTTATACGGGTGAAAATATACCCAAAAAGTACACGAAAAGCCATTTCTTAAAGACACTAAAACTAAATTACAAGATAAAGTAGTCAATAGATAGAGAATTTTGTCCTGCATATTTTCATACCTCATTCTGTACGATACGACTTTATTTCCCTAACTTTGAATGAAAAAAGAGAGCTTTTCAAAAGTGACAAAAATTAACATTGACTTTTTTTTCCATCTAAGCCCTATTTTAAATTAGATAGGACTTATAGCGGGTCTTATTTTTAATTAGAGATAGCGAACTTTATTTTTAATTAGAGATAGCGGGCTTTATTTAAAATTAGAGATAGCGAACCTTATTTGAAATTAGAGATAGCGAACCTTATTTAAAATTAGAGCTAGCGAACCTTATTTATTTGAAATTAGAGATAGCGAACCTTATTTGAAATTAGTGATAGCGAACCTTATTTAAAATTAGAGATAGCGAACCTTATTTAAAATTAGAGCTAGCGAACCTTATTTAAAATTAGAGATAGCGAACCTTATTTAAAATTAGTGATATCGAACCTTAGAAATACCGAACCTTATTCAAAATTAGTGATATCGAACCTTAGGTATAGTGGACCTGTTTCGTAATTAGTGATAACGAACCTTAGGGATAGCGAACCTTATAGATAGCGGTCCTTAGAGATAGCGAACCGTCGCCAGCTGTATAGCCAGAAATGGGCAATGATTAGAGTAACATGCAGAAATGGCACGTTTTCTATCATTCTACAGTGTTGATTAAAAGTTCCTACCCCCCCCCCAGATTCATCCGCTGGACATCGATTTTCCCAGTGTATTTTAAATTGAACATGCGTTTAGAAATGTCAATTTGTGTGTATAACATTAACATGGTGTCTTTGTTACGTTCACTTTTATAAACGTTTTTCACAAGATGTAACGAGTGTCGACGTAACAACACTGTAAAAATTTGACCGTAATGCTGGCAACTTAGTTGCCAGGTATTCTACCGTAAAAACGACGATTTATTTCACCGTATAATTAGCATATCTACGGTATATTACCGTAAAAGTACGGTAGAATGCCCATAATCCGGTATAAAATACGGTAGAAAGCATGTAAATTTTACGGTAAAATACCTGGCAACTGGGTTGCCAGCATTCTACCGTTAAAATTACAGTTGTTGCCGTAACTAAACGCTGCACATTATACGAAATACCATTTAAACACAATCTGTCAAGACAATACAGCTATTACTTTTTAAATCATTAGAAGATGCAACACAATAACACACACAACAAAATAAACAAATACAGTCCAACGGTACTAACATGCCTATTTTCAGTGAAATGGTAATTCAATTTTATGGTTAAATAACCGTGAAGGGGTACTACACCCCTGTGGTAAATTTGTGACTATTTTTGCATTTTCTCAAAAATAATAACACACTGATAACAAAAGTTATGTATATTATTGGGGCAAGGAATCCACTTACTACACTGAAATTTCAGTGACTCAAGAAATGCGGTTCAGTATATATGATAGGAAATGAGGTACATCCTAGCGGTACCTTATTTCTTATCATAAATAACGAACCGCTTGTCTTGGGACACTGAAATTCCAGTGTAGTAATTGGATTCCTTGCCCCAATAATATACATAACCTTTGTTACCAGTGTGTTATTATTTTTTGAGAAAAATGCAAAAATAGACACAAATTTATCGAGGGGTGTAGTACCCCCTTAAGTTTACGGTAAAGTGCCGTAAAATAACGGTAATATTTTACAGTGAATGACGCCAGATGTGACATAATTTAAGATTGATATAACCAAAAAAGTGCCAATATCCATCCTCAAACCTTCCTCTGCCTTCCATGGTCACAAAAAGCTGACAATGCTCCAATTGCAATGAAAATAGGCTGAAAGTTTTTTGAAAAAAACAAACTTTCCCCACCATCGCTAACTTTCCCCACCAACACTAAAACAAGGGAAACGTTCCCCACCTAACTGTGTATACAATGCATGAATATTTAAAGATATAACACCTGGGCAATACATATAGTAAAAAATTGTTTTCCCCCGATATCAACTTTCAGCCCCACCCTGAAAGTCAAATGGTGCTTCCCTATTTCTTGGAACCAGAGGAACAACTTGTGATAGTTTATAACTTGATTAAAGTATTTGAAAATTTTAATCCTACACCAAATTCCTGAAACATTTGAAGAAATACTACTAATTTGGTAATAGCCCTAATCAAATTGAATTTCGGTCTTTCAAATGACTATTTATGTTGAAATGAGCACGAAGCGCACAAAAATGTTGACTTTCACCACTTACAGGGGCGTAGAAATTTCAAATTGCAGAATCGATATAGTGGCGCTGAATTGGTCCACTCGATGACACCCAAGACGGCACCAGGGCCCTCCCTTGCCCTCTAACTATGTCTCAGCCACCACCACCAGCAACAACATCACCAGCACCACCAATATGAACAACACAACACAACCACCGCCACTTTTATATTAATTTAATTGCGGGCAAAAAGCAAACTAACTATATTTACAAAATATCTCACCTGATGTGGTCAAATCAGAAGCTGAAGTAACGATCGTGGAACCTGGTGTGAATATTGTAGAAATGGGTTCAGTACTTGTGGATCCGGGTGTAGCGATCACGGGATCTGAAGTAGATGTCGTTAAAACTGGGTTGGAATGGATATAGCCCTCCGTTTCAGATGGACATTATATTTTTGAAAAGACAATACATACCAGTGATATGAAATATATACATAAAATAATTTGTATAGCCCCCTCTCGAAAATTAGTGCATTGCATACGTACTTGCTTAATTAGCATTTTGTGCAAATGTTATTGTAAACTTGAATGGGGTTCTTTTTTATGGACCTTTTCATTTTACATTGATGGAGATGAAGATTAGAGAAGGCCGGAATTGTGTTAATAGAGACATTGCGATTTCCAAACGTAGACATCGGACGTACGTTATTTATTTGATCTATTCAAAACCACTCTCCTGTATCGAAGCGAGGTCACGTATTTAGCTATTTTTGAAGATATTCCACGTGCGAAATCGACGTAGATACATCGTTGAAAATGCACAAAATTTGTCCATTTCACAATATCGTCGGCCGTATCACATACTGACGTATTCGACATTTTTAACATTTTTGAGAAAATTGGTATGTTAGTTTGTTATATTCTACTCTATATATTCACCAAAAATCATGCCTCAAAGTGGCTTAATTAGTAAGATATTAATTAATTTAATTATGTCGTATTTACAAAACCGTGAAGTGTCTGCATCACATAACGACGTATTTGCCGATCACCTATACTGCGCAAGCCCAGTATATCGTATCTGCAATTTGAAGAATTTGCCGTTTCACATACTGACGTATTTGCGCAACGTATTTGCGCGACTATGCCAATTCACGGCAAAATTGCTGTTTTGTCCTTTTCACATACTGACGTATTTGCGCAACTGTTTCACATACTAACGTATTTGCGCGGCGTATTTGTCATTTGAACGGAGAAATTGATATTAGTCCTTTTCACATAGTGACGTATTTTATTTAATATTGATTTTTTGCAGAATAAGTTATGCTTTGATTGTAATAAGTGAATTATATTTAAAATATGGTATATTTGCATTACTGTTAAACTGGTTTTGATCGACAATAATATTTTAATCAAGATTATGCAGCAAATGAAAATCACTAGATTTTCAAGTTCGATTTTCTCGAAATACGTATTTTGCAAATACGTCAGTATGTGATGCGGCCGACGATATGTTAAAGACAGTCAAAGATAATGAACATACGAAGGAAAGTCTAATTATTATTATGATCCTTTTTGTTTGTAACAAATCATTATAATAAAGGTACAGCGATGTGATAAAATGGACTAAATTTAAACGCAATATTCATACGCAGAGATTGCCCATTGAAATGTGTGTGATACTTTGCGTACAAAAAATGACATTGCGATGTCCCATTTTGGATTCCAACGTAGAATAAAACGCAGATGCTACGTTGAAATATGCTGATTTTACCTCATGTCTAAGTCCATGCAACGCGCCCAATTTTCAGGACGAAAAAGTCTCATTTTGAAAGTAAAGTCATGATGTGTGGATGTAGTGATCTTTAATCTACCAAAATATATGTTTTTGGGCAACTATAATATTTGGGGAGCACAAAAAACCAATTAAGTTTAATCAGCATGTAGGTCAAAATTTTAGTCAAAATCAAAAGCGGCAGAACTAGGCAGAGACTCAGCTTACTGTTATTTTTTCAATCACTATGCCCTCTATCCTCTATCAACCTAGATTTTTTAAGATCAGATCAAATATTATATAGTCTTTTTTCAAGCTGAATTGTTCTCCTTCGTGACGAATGAGCACAATCCAGTTTGGAACCGAGACTAGCAATATTTAACACCGAAACGTACGTTCCACGTGCTGCGTTTGGAAATCGCAATGTCTCTAATATTAAATATTAACCGTCCCTTTTTGTATTGACTGTAGAGGGTGACGTTATAGAATTTCTTTGTAATGCACAGACTAATGCAAGTCCGTGTCTGCCATGGTCGCCACCCAGGCTTTGCAAATCACATAAGGCCTTTTACAGGTTATAATATAGCACGGATAACATAGGGACGGTTTAAAGATATCTGTTATTCAATAGTATGCAGTAATCACGATGGAAAACATGCCGATGACAATGATATTGTTATATTATTACAAGGGTGTTGTAAGTTCTTATTACACGTCAAGTTACTGTACTGACCTCTGTCTGTCGATGAGGTGTTTGTACCATTGCGCAGATATGTTTTGGAGACTACTAATGGCACCGTAACGGCAACGATACACGTAGCTACAGCAATGATGATGATGATGACGATCCATACACCACGGTGCATCTTTCTTTCTGGTAATGGACTCTGATCGATAGACCTCGGTGGTACGGAAGATGGTACTGGTTTCGGAACTATAGACATAACTGGTACCGAAACTGGTACTGGTTCCGGAACTATAGACATCGGTGGTACCGAAATTGGTATTTGTTTCGGAATTACAGATATTGGTACCGAATCTGGTACTGGTTCCGGAAGTCTAGACATCGGTGGTACAGATACTGGTACTGATTCCTGAACTTAAATAATAATAAAAATAGGGTTATTCTTGGGTCAATAAATTTTACATATATTGTCTTCTTTTTCTACAGAGTTTCAAAGCTTATCAATACTTTGTTAACGTATTATAGGACCAACTTACTATCACAAGATTCCGGTACTGTGACACAGGCTCTACCCTTTTTAGAGGGTTTTTATTAATTGTCTCTCTCGCATGATGAAAATGGTTTTTACTTGAGAAGGAGCAAAGCTCTACATCCTTTATCTGTAGCATAACAATAATAGCAACATTGGTATTTAATTTTGTAGCTACCTGAGATGAGTCTTTTAAGATGTTTTCTGAACTGGACTTAATTCCAGATAATAAGGCAAACATTAAGTTTCTTGCACTTGTCATGCTTGTTTTTTTACTAAAGAAGGAACCAAACTGCAAACAGTTTTGTATGTTGGCATATAGTCTCGGTACAATTTATATTTTAATTTCAAATAATATAAGGCAAAACTTTGCTTTTCACCAAAGAAATAATCAAGCACTATAACCTTTTATCTGTAGTCGATCAATAGTAACATTGAAGCCTATATTTAATTGTATACCTATATTAGCTGGGCCTGAAGATGTGCTCTGAACTGGACTTAATTGCAGATAATATAAGTCAAAACTCTAAAAGCTTTATCTGCAGCGGAGCAATAGTAAAATTTGTTACATAAATTTATGCTAGCTATCTGAATCGTATAGATATGATAGATATGTGCTCTGAACTGATAATAATATAATAATATACCCAGCAAAATTTCAACAAAAGATTTTTTTTAAATTCTGCTTCCAACACATTTGCAATACAATAGCCTGTTTTTGAATAATGGCCATTATTTAGGGGGGGTTACTTTTTTTTTGGATGTTTAATATAGTTTTGTCAGACTATCCGTTTGGATTTCACCGATTTTCACTTGCGCCGCCAAAATGTGAAACTCAGTTCTTCATTTCAACCATGCAGCAGAAATAATCGATATTTCTATTGTGGCTTGCAAAATCATCCATCCATGGATACATTCGCGAGTTGATTTTGACAAAATTGGTAGTCGGAAAATGGTGCAATCAAAACCGAAATTCTGACAAAACTATAATATATCTGATATAGCCATTGTGATGTGCTTTAGAAAGTTGGGAAATAACTTTCATTACTGAGCGAATTATGTTACTTTGAAAAGCAAACACGTTGACCCCCAAAAAGCTTATAAGGCAAGTTGAAGCCTGTGTAAATCGAAAATCTTAGAAGCCTAAATTTCATACCTAAGTTTAACACCAGGGTTTGACACAAATATACAGTACCAAACATTATAGTTTTTCCTGACATTACTGAAAAAATGAAATTTATTGCTTTTCATTTGGCCGAGAAAATTAAATTTACAGTGAAAAGGTGTAACTCAAAATTTTGCGCATTTCAACACCAAATTTTTATATAACAATAGCCATCGATTTACTAGTGTTCTGAGTGTATAATGAATATATCAAAACATTGAGCAGCACTTACTTTTGATCACATCTTCTTTCTTTGGTTCGGGTTTCTCGAATAAATCTTGATTGTCTGACATTATTCAGCAGTGTGGTATAACAGTACCGCTAACCTGCTTTGTACGACGTCATGTACATGCTTTGAGAGAAACTTTTAAAAATAACTGAGAGCAGAGAAAGAATGAAGGGAAAGTGTATTTGCGACGCGTAATCTAGGGTTTTCATAGTCAACCGTGTAATTGAATGGGATTATTTTCAAATATTTTGAAACGCTTGAAATATCACAAACAAATAGGCCTATGTTAATAAATAATATAAATACATGCTAAAACCGTTGGGGTTCGACAATGAACCCCATAAAACTAACCGAGTATGGAAAATGCCATGACGACCGGGCGGTTTCACAAGTTGCCGGCTCTATCATGCCATTCGCAGCCTGGCGTAATCCATTATGCATTATAAACAATAATATGTTTTTATTGGCCGTTGTTTTCATCGATTTTGCTTTTATTCATTTCTATTATTTGTAATTTTACAGGGGTAGTGTTTATGGTGTTTTATTGCATATAATAATAGAATATTGCAAATGGTAAAAGTAGATACATAGAATAATACCATAATATTTTTAAAAGCTTTTTTTTTTTGACGAATTAACCAATAAAAGGCTTTCTTTCGTAAATATTCGAGAAAAACAAATGCTATTTTCAATCAATACTGTGGTCCTCATAGAACAAAAATATTTGTAAACAAGAATTCCTAAAAAAAATTGGTGTCAGTTCCAATTTACAATGTAATTATAATTTGAATGTAATGTTAAAGATGGAATTGCATGAGAAGTTTTGCACTGCAGGGCTGACAGAACATTTAGTGCCGTGGTAATTCATTTATCATTACACTTAGGCCTACATAAGCCTGTTTTGGCGCAACGTCAGGCTTCAAAAGCTTATTCTTCAAATTTTTTCACAGGACGAAGATGAATCAAAGATCATTCGATATTTATCATGGTCTAATAATATAGAGCACGTAGTGTGAGTGTCCTCATGATGATGACTTGCTGAACGCGGCGGTATAAGCTTATATAAACCGGGCGCCCGATTGTTAATTTTGCAACTTCAAACATACACACCATCTCAAAAGTTAGGTCTTTATAGTAGGAAACTTTCTTTTGCGAAGGCACCATGTCAACAATGCCCAGAAAAGTTGCTTTTTGCCTTGTAAAAGTACGTAATTTTTCACCATTTTCTGCTATTCGGCATGGAAGCAGGTCGATTCGGACCCAAACTAATTCGGCCACAGTTGACTTGGCCATATGCCATTTGGCCCCAAGCTAAGTCAGCCACAAATCAATTCGATGTTGACAGAAGGGATAAACAATGATAAACGATTTAATATGTTAATGAATATATGTGACCGTCCACCACGAAACGGTTGTAAAGTCGGATCGCGGTCAATTTTTTTTTATTTCGTGTTTGGAAAATATATGTCATAAGCTTTAAAATAAAAAATCATTTGCCCCAAACGATATCCAGAAGTAAAAAAAAAGAGGGTTAAGTGTACAAAGTACAAAAAAGTCACTATATCTCATTAACCATGTTAACCAATGATCCTACAGATATGTGACCACTGACTTTTTTGTTCCTTATGACCAGAGGAAAAGTTCGACATAATGGTACGACTCTCTAGGATATTTGGTTAAAAAGATAGAGGGTTAAGGGATCCAAAATGAGCGTTTATTGCGTTTCGACAGTATTTTTGTGGGACATGAGAGCACCTCAGACCTATCGAATTGCATTCTGAATACGAAGCATGTCTTTCTGATATCAAATAATTTTCATTTTTTAAAATAACAATATAATACAAATTTTATGACAAATTATAAAAATTTGATATTTTTCAAATTTTTGATATATAACAGTCCTCGAAGTAAATTATATAAATCTAATGATATATTCTTAAAGTGTATGTAGCAGGAGGAAAAGCCGACGGTCAATTGAAAATTTTGACCTTTCATATTGAAGATATGGATTTTTTCCCCAAAAGACCTAATTTTTTTTTGTGTTTTGGGAAAAAAAAATCCATATCTTCAATACGAAAGATCAAAATTTTCAATTGATTGTCGGCTTTTCATCCCACCTACATACACTTTAAGTATAAATCATCAGATTTATAAAGTTTACTTCAAGTACTGTTAAATATCAAAAATATCAATTTTAATGATTTGCCATAAAATGTGTATTAAATTGCGAATTTCAAAAAATCAAAATTATTTGATATCATTATGACATTCTTCGTATTCAGAATGCAATTCGATATGTCTGATGTTCATATTCATATTCATATTCATATTTTATTATCAAAAGGTGACCCGAAGGTCAAATTACATGATAAATTTACAAAGATAAAAACAACAAACATTCAAAAATATTTTTTAAAGAATTACATCTATAAAACACATAAAATGGTATAAAATTTCATTTAAAGAAACTAATATTGCACTTTTAAAATAGTATCATTAAATAATTAAAAAAAAAAAAGAAAAGGAAAGCTACACATTGCATAATTCACTTCAGAAAAAGGGGGTTGATTGCACGGCCACTGTGCATGCAGGATACAATGAGCACATGAATAAAAAGAAAAATTACACATTACTTGTTTAGCAGGTCCACAAAGTATGGTATGGGACTATTTTGAAAGCGAGAGGTTCTGAACCGCAGTTGGGTGAATTTGTGCGCATTGCGAAGGTTGCGACCATGAGCACTTTGTCTAGATGGAGGAAGAAGATCTTTAGTACGGTCTGAGTCGGCAAGCCCTTCGGCTAACCTTCGACAATGATCTTCTCTTCTATCTGACAAGCGCTCAAGGTCGCAAGCTTGCACCGCCTCAGCATATGAGGTAAATCTCTGGCCTAAAATGATCCTGCATGCACGTCTTTGGAGTTGTTCAAGTGACTTTGTCTGATTTGTTGTTAACGAGGAGTGCCAGGTGACATCTGCGTACTCAAGAATAGGGCGCACATAACCTTTGTACACAGTAATTAGTTCTTCGTCATTGAAACCAAATTTTTTAGCAGTTTTAGCATATACAACTTCTGGTTGGATTTCTTTGTTATTTCATTAACATTTTTGTCCCATTTCAAGTCATTTTGAAGGTGAACCCCTAGAATCTTAGCCTCAGTTACATAGTTCAAGGGCTTACCAGCTATCTTAAGCTCAATAGGGGGCGGTGGTTCATTTTTGAAACAGACCTGGATGGCCTGACACTTGCTAGGGTTCAAGCTAAGCTTGTTTTTGTTTGTCCACTCAGTGAACTCGTCCAGTGTATCTTGAAGCTTGCTTGGTTGGGTATACGGACGATTTTCAGCAAGTGTCAGGTCATCCACGTACTTCCAACAGTTGATGCTTGCATCTTTGGACTGAACTGCATCATTAATGATAACCTGGAAGCCAATTGGGCCGAGTTTAGTCCCCTGTGGGAGGGCACCATTGAGAACTTTGAACTCAGAGAGTGACTGATTGTAGCGAACACATTGATACGGTTGCTGACAAAGTCACACAACCAGGGAACGATGGATCTGCGGACTCCCAAGTGGATAAATTTCTCAATGAGGATGTTATGGTCTATCATATCGAACGCTTTGGAGAAGTCCGTCAGAACCACCGTTCCCACGTTGTTGACCCTGTCAGCACCTTGATGAAGCGTGTGGAGGAGGTTGATCAAGTAGTGGGAGGTCGAGATACCCTTGATGTTACCAAACTGTTGGGGGTCAATTTTGTCTTCGATGTCTTCCAAAATCCACTTCACAACAAATTCTTCACCTAGTTTTGACAAAACATCGGTCAAGGAGACAGGTCTAAGTTTATCGACCTTGGGAGGTTTTGTTTTGGGGATCGGGACAACGATGGCTTTTTTTCCACTGTGTGGGGACCACTCCCTCATGATAAGAACAATTCAAAATGTCAGTTACAGGGATACTTAATTCGTATGCGAATTCCTTGATCAACCTTGGGGAAACCCCATCTGGGCCACATGCTTTACTGACTTTAACTTTACTGAGTTCAGCATACACATCCCATGGGTAGAGCAATGGAGGGGAATCAATGGCCGGTAAGTAGGTCTCAAGATTGCAAAGATCCAAAGGTGTCATATGGGAGGAGACCTGCACAAACTGATCATTGATTTTATTCGCAATGGCAACATGATCATCATTGTCTACCCCTGGGACAGGTATGCTGACTTCAGATTTTGTATTTGCCGTCATGGTCTTGATTTGCTGATGCCACTTCCGTGGATTGGTAGCCTGAAGATTACGAACCCTGTTAGCATAATAGAATTGCTTAGCCCTCTTAATTTCACGTTGTACCTTGTTACGCAGCTTCTTGTACACCTCATTGTTACCTGTTGTAAAGGCAAGCTGTCTTTTTTTGACAAGTTTTTTGATTTTATCAGACATCCAGGGCTTATTATTATTATGAACCTTTATGTGCTCTAATGTCCCAAAATAAATACTGTCCAAACGTTCATACCCCAGCCCTTAATTGCACAAAATAATTTTAAAAAAAGTGACTATATCTTATTAACCAATGATCCTATAGATATGCGACCACTGACTTTTTTGTTCCTTATGACGAGAGGAAAAGTTCGACTTATGGCACGACTCTCTAGGAAATGTGGTTAAAAAGATAGAGGGTTAAGTGCACAAAGTACAACGAAATGGTTTGTGACCGAATGCAAGACATCAAGGCATCTAAATATGGAGAAAATCACGAAAAAGTTAAATTTGGCCAACTTTTTTTGTACATCAATTATATAGGGTTCGAATTGGCATGTGGGCAAATTGGTTTGGGACTAAATTGACGATACGGTTTGTCCCGATTTACATTAGAATTGAGACTAGATTCTGCGCACGCGCACGGCTATGCTCCCGATACTTCAAATAGACAGACAGTCTAGTACATGATCAGCTGTGGTCCGTTTCGTTGCTGCAAATAGTATTGATATCGATATTGATATTTTTACAGATCACGTGATATTTCGATATGATGATTCGAATTGTCACGTGATCGTCAAACCATGCATTTTTCTGACAATGAGGTTTAGAACATTTGTACGGGCCCTAAAATGTGCTAGGGCATACTGGAAGATGAAGCATTATTTACTAATCAAGTTAGTCACCAGTCTAGTTAGCTCATTCGATAAGGCATTCGACTATTGGTGCGAGAGGTTGCGTGTTCGAAACAGGGTGTTGGTGAGGTTTGTGGATCAACGTCTAGGCGTTGTGCCTGTGCGCAGCGCACTATAAATCACTGTGCTTTTTTTCAAGTGAAAAAAATTTGACTAGCATTTATATTTTCTAATCATATGAAAGAAAGAATGCAAAAAAGCAAAAAAAATATTCTGTTCCCAAGATGTTATGCAGTTAATCATTGTTTGAAAATTAATAAAGTTCAGTATCATATTTAGGCGGACTTTGTCAGTCTACTTTGTCAGTCTAACAGATTTACGCGCGCATCTCACGGCGGTGTATAGACCTTTTCCCACCATGCACCGTTCCAGGGGGGTATGAGTGTCGCAAAATACATCATCCCCCGGGGGAGTACAGAGTTACGTTCATTACATTCTGGAATACGGACATTTCGGCTGGTGCCTTCATCACAAAAAAGGAATCACCGATAATCATGATAATGGCGCACGACTCACTAATGCCTTTCGGGGGCAAAAACATTTCTATGCCTTATTGACATGATGTCGTCGCGAAAAAAAGTTTCCTGTTATCAGTGGACTTCGGTTATATATATAAATGCGCATATATAAATGCGCACGTGACATCTACAAGTCGCCATACCGTGTTCAACGATGTAAGGTACCCGGATGTGCACAAATTCCACACGCAAAAGTATAGGCGAAAATGACAGGTTACAAGGAAAATTGGCTTTGCAAAATAGTGGCATTGATTGCAAAGGGCAAAATAATTTGACCCGAAACATAAACTCTTTATTTGGATTTTAACTTACGGAAAAAAAATTATGACGGAAAAGCTAGATATTGCTGATTTAAAAAGTTATATTTCATTATTTCCGTGCTAAATGGGCGTGGCAATTGGCCATATTGATGACGAAATGTGATTCTTACTGGCATTAAGGTCAGAACTGGGTAGCTGCCGATGATGTTATTTGATAATGTTTGCACGTAGGGAACTTAGGGGCTGTCATTTTCTTCGGAAGGAAGGGGTCATGGATTTATTTATTTGGGAGTCAAGATAAGTATTCCCCCCCCCCCGTAGTGCCAATGAACATAACTCTGACCCTAATTTTAACTCTAATTATAACGTAAATTGAGGAAACTATAACTTTAGCCCTTTTCGGCACAATGACCCTCTCAAACTAATAGGCTAGATGTCCCCGCCCGACCTCCTCAACTCTAACTTACTCATTCGCTCGCAAATGGACAAAAAAACAAATTCAAAATGTGCTTTTAAGCACCTTTTTGTGTCCCCCATGCTAAATCGGTAATCTGTACACCCTTTGTCACCCTTTGACGTACAATTTAGAGTATAAACACGTAGATGACTGTACATGATCTAATCATCCCGGCTGGAAGATGTTGAGGAAGACTCGTATACTATACATCACGCTCATACGTTATATGACAATTTGACGTACAATCACGTATGTGATGCATGGTTTGAGGTTTATTCAGCTAGTAAGTTAGATCCGTCATACACATTATTGTCATGATATTATATTGTAATTGTATACGTCAATTTTGTTCAGTTTGATTCAACCGGCTTATAAAGTTTTACTTTACACGGAAGGGGAAAGTTAGCAAAAAACAATTAATTTATGAGTGTAAAAGGGGAGGGGTGGTTTTGGGGGAAGGGGGGGGGGAACAAATAATATTTATAAAATTATAAGTAAGGCGAGAAAGAGAGAAACCCTGTTCTACGGGCGAACGGACCTTTCAAGTAGGGTCGGTCGGTCGGTTGGTATTTTTGAAATTTTTTTAAATAACCCAAAAATCACAAAATCTGTAAATAAATTTCAATTTGAGAAAATACAAAAAAATTTCGAAATTTGGGGTCGGCATTCATTTGTACAGGAAAAATTTGTTTTCCAATTTGTTCAAAATAGAACAGGGTTTTCGTTTTTCGTCGCATAAATAAATAAATAAATAAATAAATAAATAAATAAATAAATAAATAAATAAATAAATAAATAAATAAATAAATAAATAAAAATAAATAAATAAACATTAGTTATGTTTGTACATGGGGGTGCTGTGCAATAATCATGATCCTTTGATATCCATGATTTATCCTTGCAAATTTATAGCATCGAACCTCCAGCCAATGTTCCTTGCCAGTGCTAGCCACGAAACAAGGTCACAACTGAAGCCACTCCTTCAATGATCGCCATTTCAGTGATTGACAGTGATGTAATGCAAATATGGCGCTGGCCATCTGGTCACGTGCGCATTTATAAAAGCGCATTTATATATACAACCGAAGTCTACTGGTTATTGAAACCTAACTTTGTATATATTTTATATACCTAGAGGTGAAAAACTAATGACGGGACACGCAGTGATAAATGGTCCACGTCCGTTTCACTTTTTTCGAAGATGAAAATAAGATGTAAACAATAATCTCTTACACAGATGTTCTGCATCGCTCCGTAACTGCATCACTCGTGTATTCAATAATTGCATAATTAGTAACATCGACGGCCTTTACGATAATCCGCATATATGGAATCAGTATGCCCATATTAAGACAAAATAATTGCAAAGACCATCGGAGGCACACGATCTATGAGGTTAATTGACTACGTCATACTCCCCTGGAATAGTGCATTGTGGGATAGAGGGAAAAGGTCAATTTACTTGCTCGACATCGTGTAATTACGCGGGCGCCATCGCGTAATGCACGTGAAATAGTGATGTGTAATCTACGATGTCACGTACAAAACAGCCTTATAATTTGGAGTACCTACCTACCTATTCTCTTCGGGCCCTGTGGCCCACAAGGATGCAATTCTCAAAAACGTGGAGTACAAAACACAAAAACTTATTTTTAGCGGCGAAGCCGTACTTGTGTCTTTCGGTTCGTTCGTATATAAACCGTACACACTATTATGAAGTGTGTGAGATGTATGCAGTGACGACGTTTTACGTGCATGGATCTAATTTCGAACTATTCATTTTTCGAATAGAATCCCTACTCATTTACTTTTGATCCCGTATCTATTCATTTTGATGAGATAATAATGTTCATTTTGATAAGGTATATCACTTTGAACCGACAATCTTATAGTTTCCGATTTATTTTAACAAGTAACTATTCAAGTTGACAAGATCTTAAACTCATTATTTGACCAGATTACCTATTCCATCTTAACAAGATTCTGTTATGTCCCCCTCGGAATAGACAAGTTATTCAAATTTGTTTTTATTGTCCACTTTTGACAAGACAAAATACCCAAATTTAATAAGTTGGATCATTTTTGACAATAATCTATTCATTTGTTCAAAATCTGATCAAATTGAATGAGTTTCTTGTCATTTTGATGAGAATATCCAATTCATAAAATAAATATAATTTTTCATCAGGTTCGCCGTCCCAAAGAATAACTAAACAAGTAGGAAAGTGATCCGCCCTGGAATCGAACCCGCTACCTCAGGTTTACGAGACCCGTGCCTTAACCACTCGGCCACAGGAGCTTCATGATTCAGCTGGCTGAAATTAAAATTCGCTGATGATTTATTGTGCCAACAACCAAGTGTAAACAAACCAGACAAACGACTACTAAATAAGTACTATAATTTATATACCGTGTTTGTTTTTCCTAGCTTTTAATAAACTGCAATGTATCCATCTCAAGGTCAGTGGTTTAAATAAAATTAGATTTTTTCTTGTAATAAAATCTATTTTAAAGTATAACCTTCCATGGTTTAGAAGAGCCTCCCTCGTGTCCGTGGATAAAGAAATGTCGCGATTTCGCACTGCTCTCATTGGTAATTCCGTTTTAGCTGTTCTATTTTTTAAAGTTGTTGCTAAAATTGTCATTTCAGCACATTTCAGAGAATAAAATATTGGCATTTGGTAAGTAGATAAAAGTGACAGTTATGATTCGGTTAATAAGTTTATATCAGATATATGTCGGGCAACGTGAAAAATCTGAACATGTCACCTTGGACCTAGGGATATCCCTCGGGGCTATGCCCCTCGAGGTATTCCACGCTTCCAAAGTCAAATGTTAGATTTTTCACAATTAATTCCCTCCAAATAACTGATGCGCAATAATTAACCTATAAATAATTGATTGCTTATTCACTTTAATGCACCGCAATTAGTGCAGAGTATTTGCCGTAACTATGTTTACACTGACTCAGTAAATAACATCTGATGGTCAACATTGTGTCGCACTTTACGAATTGCTATATTAGGCCAAAAAAAATATTGTTGTGTTGCCCTCAAGTGGGAAAATGGGAAATTTGGGTAGGACGGTTTTTAACCTTCAGTTTGTAAAAATCCATTCAAATATTAAATAATGCTTCTTCAATTAGGGGACATTTGTCAATTTTGACTTCTGGATACCTGTTAGACATCAATTAAAGACTAGTCTTTCAATAAAATATTAATTTTAAGTGAAAAACATTGAGTTGCACCCCTGATTTTTCAGGATTTAGGGTCGGACGGTTGAGGGCAACACAACAATTTTTTTTTTTTTTTTGGCCTTATAAGACAAGCAATTAAGAAATCATCATTGTGATTGAGCGAGTGGGTAAGAAAGCAACACGGTACTGGACAGGTGTTTTAATATTTGAGGCTAATTTGGACAAAATTACAAGACAACTTACAATACTTACAATACTTACAAGGCACATCTTGGCTGCAGCTCATCGTAGAATTATTAGATACTCGTACTACTCGACGACGAAACATCGATAAACACATTTTGCATCACTCCGAGGGGCTTTGCTTACTTGCTTATTTCGGATGGTTTTCCCGAACCACGACAGCTCTCCATATCCTCCTGTCCTGTATCGACTATCGCCGTTCCCAAGTCAGATGCTTCCAGTCCGGTGTCTTGCTTGAGTACATCTACATATGTAAGGGGTGGTCTACCAGGGTTTCTTGTTCCATGTTTGGGTGCCCAGTTTATCAGGTTGGCGACAGGTTCGAACTTGCTCCTGAAGCAGTGGCCAGCGAAGCGTGTTCTCCTTTCTCTGATCTTCTCTGAGAGCCTTCGGAGGTCTCCATACAACTCTTTGTTGCTTATGTGCTGCTTCCAATTGATGTTGTACACTGCCCTAAGCATACGGGTCTAACAGCCATTCAGCTCTTTAGATAGTTTGGGAGTTATGGTCCAGGCTTCACATCCGTACGTTAACACAGACTCCACTGTTGCACTGAAGACCCGCAGTTTGAAATTCTTTGGTAGAGCAGACTTCCAGAGGGGCTTTAGTTACCCTGAACAATACAGAATATTCGCGTATAGTTCGTCGTTTGTTAATTTTTGATTAGTAAGTACACAATAATTTGTTCTTCAAGGCACCGATTCGCAAAAGTATCAGTTTCGAGAAAAACATAATACTTTCATCTTCGTTATTCAGTCTTCAGCATGGGTACTTTTTGGAATGAAACCGGAACTTGTAATAGCAATGATAGCATTGATAATGTTTTGAATTTCACAGATTCTGAAGCTGCTGCAAAGGCAATGTACACCACTACCGAGAAAATTATCATAGCTGTTCTTGTACCTTTCATTTCAGCCTTCGGCCTTTTCGGCAATGGCTCGTTTTTATTCATGTATTTTAGATTACCAGAAACGCGAGTTTCGTTATCGACGTTTATGGCACATCTTGCAGTTTGCGATATGTTTTATCTTTTATCCTTTAACATTTGGTACGTATTTATTCTTTATAACAACCCCATAAACTTTGCAATGCCAGTTCATACTTCGTTCGAGTGCGCGATATACAAAATTTCCATTGATTTGTGGTATTATACGTCGCTTGGAATAGTAACGCTGATCACCGTTGAACGTTATATCGCCGTGTGCCATCCACTGAGACACCGAAGTATAAACTCGACAAGACGGGTTTTTAAGCTTCTTGCAGTCATTTGGATCGGTGCGTTCATGATTACTCTAAGTGAAGTTCCAAAATCGGTTAAATTAACAACATATTGCGTTTTTTGGCCTACCGAATACCAACACCTCGCTATTAAAACTATCAACACATGCGGACCTTTAAACGTTGTTGCCAATATTTACGGAAGCTCTTCTGTAATTATGACTTTCGTCATATCACTATCAATAAACGTGGTACTTTTTATTAATATCATACGTGAACTTAGAAGAAGTTGCCGCTTGCAGAACTCATCAACAATGGGTAAGATGCAAAGCGCAACCATAACCCGTGCTCTTATTTTAAATGGTGTCATCTTCTTTGTCTGCCAGATGCCATATCGAGTTCTGATCATGAATGACATATTGGACACAGCAGGAAATGTATCGTTCATAAATCGTGAATTTGAGTCGTTATTAGTAACCATTGGTAGAGCATTTTGTTGATGAATCGATTGTAAATCCGTATTTGTATTGTAATTGCACTGATTACAGGTTTGCGATGTTACGCGCTATGATGGGTAAAAGATGTTGCGGTAAGAATATCCCTGGGGCACATTCCAAAAGGAATATGTCGCAAATCGTATCAACGAACACTGAGGAAGTTTCGACTTTGTAAAATTAAGGATGTATACCGTAAATTCTCATCTACAAGCATAATTATTAAGTGCTAAATTAATCCAGACTCCATCCATCGACAAAATTATGGAGTTTGGGCAAATAAATTACCGATACAAGCATCATTTATAAACAAGTACTATTGTAAGACGAATCTATGGCATAATTACAGCTATTTCGTATTAATTTAGCTTTCATCAAAAACACTCTATGCTTGTGGACGAGGTAATACGGTATTTACTATTTAATGTAAACTAGAGCACATGTAGTTGCTAGAGCACCTGTACCGGCAATTATTAAAAGCCAAGAGCACTAATTGTAGCATAAATGATTCCTGTGTATTGTCACCAAGTTTGATCACAATTAAGTCATTTTTAAGATCCTCACATGTAGACCTTTGACCTCGATGGCCCTCTCTCACGGTTGTTTGATGGCGCGTAGAACTGTATTCATTTTTAAGCAAAGTTGAACGCTGATGGCGCTATTTATCTAAAAACTTGTTTGTAGACACTTGTAAAATGATATCAAAACATAATAAGAATGAGTAACATTATAGCTAGAAATTTTTCAAACTACTTTGATCATGATGAAAGGCATGACTCATTTTATAAGGCTGAATTAAATTAAAAATATACGTAAATAGCGCCCTTAATTGGTACACAAAATATACAGTTAATAGAATTAAAATTACCACAAAAAGGCAGAAAAAGATGAACAATTCGATAACAAAAAGAAAATCTAAGTTAAAAATAGCTAAAAATATATATGTGTATATTAGTGTGATATCTGCTGGTATCCAATTGTCTTGACATATATTATGCTTTGTATTGTTTGTATTAGTTTATGGTTATGTAGCTGTATATATTCTTTTGTAAAGCGCTCCGTTTTTTGTGGGGCGCTCAATAAATGCCTATTATGTTATGGTATGTTATGTTATAAGGTCTAGAATGTTTTGTAAGAAATCATTAAGAAATTTTCACATCAAACAACCGTGCTCTTAATTTTTGACATGTTCCCGAGGATTCGCTGCACCAAGTTTCAACCCAATCGATCAAACTTTGTAATTGGACCTTTAAATTCCGTTGACCTCGGATGGATGACCTTGGATGTTCCTCTCTTGAAGGAATATTTGCACCAAGGCTGACCAAGCCAATCGGATTTTCACGTTACAATGTTTGCAATTTGGCCCCTCAAATGACCTTTCACCTCAGGGTCCCTTAGCGAAGGTTAATTACTACAAGTCTTGCGCACGTTTAACCAATATCACCATGTAAATTTCAACTTTATTTGTCAAAACTCAAATCGCGATAAAACACATAGCTGGACAGACAGACAGAGACCGCTCACATTATTTTAATAATCATGATAATATAAACTGGCCTCAAAAACAAACTTATAATTTTTCACAAGGTCACATCTTAAAATCCTGTCCATAAAAATGAACAAAAATTGCACACAGGATTACTTCAATACTCTACTCTAAACACTGGTCAGTAACCAAACAGTTGTCCAATTGACACAACAGCAAAATGCACTGACATGGAACAGCTTCCTGGACCACATTCACAGCCCAATAATTGGCACCCAACACAAGAAATCTGTGAGTAAATGGAAGTGTGGAACAAGACCTGTTTCTTAAAGAAAGTGTGTGAAAAGCAGAAGCAGCCCCGTTCCACACTATTCCACTTACTCTTTTGAAATAATCACCTGTGTAAGGAACTTGTACGCATTCTCACATATTTCGTTTGCTGGGCTCCCATTATTCGCCTGTGAATGTGGTCCCGGAAGCTGTTCCGTGTCAGTGCATTTTACTGTTGTGTCAGTTGGACAACTGCTTGGTTACTGACATGTGTTTAGAGTAGTGTATTAAAGTAATCCACGGTATTTGAAGCTGGTTACTGTGCCTAGCCTTTGCTCACTTATTTCCACTGCTTCATTGATTCCTGATGGATTGTTGGTCATCAGCTTGGTCTTTTCTGCACTTATTTCCATTCCATACCTCTGTGATATTTGATGAAGGTTATTAATCAGGGACTTGAGTTCTTTCTCACTGCCAGCTAAGCCATCTATATCATCAGCGAAGCGAAGATTAGATACTGCTCTGCTTCCGATGCTAACAGTTCCCTCATGGTTCTCTAGTGCATCAGCCATAATCTTTCCAGGAACAAGTTGAAAAGCGTTGGTGATAGCAGGCAACCTTGTCTCACCCCGACTGATGTTTGAAACCAATTACTTATGTTTCCATTTGCCAGCACTGCACTCATGGCATTACTGTACAGCTGTTCGATGGTACGCGCTAGTGTTGGGTTGATGTTATACGTCCTCATAGTGGCCCAGAGTGCAGCATGCCACACCCTATCGAACGCCTTCTTAAAGTCAATGAAGACATGGTATAGGTCCTGCTGGTGTTGGAGATGTTTTTCACACGGTATTCTAAGATTGAATATCTGTTCTGTGGTACTCCTTCCTGCTCAGAAGCCTGCCTGTTCTTCAGCAATGATGTTCTCCGCCAGAGGTTTCAGTCTGTTCAAGATAAGTCTTAACATTATTTTGCTGGGATGGCTGATGAGGCTGATTGTGCGGTAGTTCTGACAAAGCTGGAGATTCCTTTTCTTGGGGAGTGTAATCACTAGAGACTGTGTCCAAGGTGTAGGCCATTTGCCCGTCTTCCAAATGTTGTTACATAATTATCTTTGTAAGCACGTCAATAGCTGCATCACGTGCTGCTTGAACAAGCTCACCTGGAACGTTATCTATGCCTAAAAAGTGCTAGACGTATATAAATGTATAATGCGCACAAAATGTATCTATCTTCGAAAGACCCCAGCCTGAAGTTCACCAAAACAGAGCGCTGACAGATCCTTGATTTTAATCATATCAAAGGTCCAAAAATTTCTCATTCCTCTCTTTTTTGGTTTTTACCAGGCGATTTTCAACCAGAATAAAAGAAAGATCCTTGATTTTGACCGTTCGCAGCTCTTAAAGACCCTCGTTTTACCGGAACGCCGTCAGGCTCCCAAAGTCCCACCATCTTCCCGGGGGAACTGATATCCGTGTAAACAAGCTCCATTGTGAGATGATATCCGATTCCGGATCACGATCAATTCCGATCGTCTCCGATTAATTCATACCCGGCAATTACGTGTTGAAATTTAGAATTTAGATATCAATGGAGAGACGCGATTACAAAACCTGGGAGCTAGGGAAAACAAATTTAGTTATCTCTTTGCGAACCGACACGGCGGATACAACATGCTCTATACATTATGATTTGATGATTTGATGACTCAAGACTATTTTATATTATGTGTATGGACCGGCTAAGAAGAAATAAATAAATATCACTACAAATCTACATCTCAATTGTCAGGTCGTGTTGTTATGACCAACACTCACCGAACACTCACCGAGTTTTAAAGAATCAATTTGAAGAAAACTTACTTTTCTTGCTGATAGTTTCGTCAGTGAGCCACTGACTTTATATCAAAGCTTGGTGTTGTTGCGATGATCCAACAGCTGATGACTGGCGGGAAGTTATGTCACTTCCGATAGCGATGCCCGGGTAGCGATGTTCGTCTTGCTAGAACAGAGACGAGGGGATCTACAATCCAAGTCACGCTTATGATCCACTTTTGAAGACTGCTAGCAAGACTAACATCGCTGCCGGAAGTGACATAACTGCTCGCCAATCAACAGGTGTTGGATCTTAACAACAACAAGCTTTGATAAAGTCAATGGCTCACTGACAAAACTGTCAGCAAGAAAAAGTAATAAGTTTTCTTCAAATTGGTTTTGACAAAAGAAAAACTCTCTTAATTCGTTAATTACCAAACCTGATGAATTAACGTGTTTCAACATTCACCGCGTTTATACTCACCAATTCAGGAGGGTGAACGTTCATAAGACCAATGCCGGCTCATGTGGTTACAACAGTGCTGGACCTAGGATACATCATTTTTAACGCATGCGTGTTCGTCACTAGAGCTTACAGATTTCAGTCGCTTATCCCATATATAGAATCCCTGACCAATACGTGCCCGGCATAATCAAAGATTAAATACAATACCGCTCTTTTCAAAGACACTAATCGTACAGGTACGAGTGATGTCAGCATAATGTTAAATTTCTATAGATGAGTTGACCTCAATGTTTATCAACAAAGGCAAGGGACTGGTATATCTTTATGCTTGAGTGAACCCCATGCAACCACTACACTGTTCAATAGTCTTATTGTGATGTGGCGGGAGTTTTAAAAACTCGAGCCCTGAACAAAATATGATGCGTGCGCATACTGCCAGGCATTGACGTCAGAAGTCAACTTATCTATAGAATCAAATACGATCCAGATCTGTTGCCTATTCTGTAATAATCAATGGTGAGATGCAGAGTTACAGCGTACGTCTAGTGCGGGGCGATACATTTAAAAATTGTATTCATCTATCGCTATGGTAATTAATTCTGCTACATCACTACTTCTACGGCGAATAGATAATACAACTATGCATATCAGCAGGGGCATGCCAGAGATCTCTGTCACTATTTATGTATGGCTTAATTAGAAACCTGGTTATAGATAATCGATTTATAATTTGGGATCTAAATTATCCTAATTAAAAAAGCATTAGTAAAAGGCAATAAAACCTACAGCAATATATTAATTAGAACTTTGGTAGATAATCGATTTATAATTTGGGATCTAAATTATCCTAATTAAAAAAGCATTAGTAAAAGGCAATAAAACCTACAGCAATATATTAATTAGAACTTTGGTAGATAATCGATTTATAATTTGGGATCTAAATTATCCTAATTAAAAAAGCATTAGTAAAAGGCAATAAAACCTACAGCAATATATTAATTAGAACTTTGGTAGATAATCGATTTATAATTTGGGATCTAAATTATCCTAATTAAAAACGCATTAGTAAAAGGCAATAAAACCTACAGCAATTTATTAAGGGTAGACTGGGTATTGTTGGTCAAAGCAGCCACAAAATCGATTTTCATTATCTAAATCAATTTATTATGGAAAAAGAACAGTTTGATGTTTTGCAAAAGTTCATTCTACAAATCAAATTTTCAAATGAGAAACATGTAATAATGACTTTTTTGGCAGTTTTGTTATGATGGTGACGATATATTTTTAAATATTTAATCAAGAATCACTATACTAAATGAAAGAGACAGTAGATGTAATATATATTTTTCACTTTAAAAAAATTATCGCTTTAAAAATAACAAATGGCAGAAACCTTTTAAACTAATTGACCCTATTCACCATTGCTTTATTGTAATTATGCTAAGATAATAAAGTTAATGAACTAAATGTCTTACAGTCCAACGGATATCAGTTTGATCGAGTCCAGGGCCAAATCTGTCTCTTAAAATAATCCTAGCATCATTTTTGAAACCTGATTATGCTGGAGTGGTCTAGTAAACATCAAATAATGCACAGTAAAAATAAAAGGTATGGAATTTGTTTAATTATAGCATGAATGTGTGATTTGCATAAAGAATAGATTCTTATTTAAATGTTTGTTTGCACTGATCACATTATCCCCTTTTAATTTCGAGCCAAACAAATGAGGTATAACGAAGAAAATTGCGATTCATTCCAACGCCTACAATGCGTGTACTACGCTCGCCGATCGTATTACATGTAACTGCACGGAGCATTGCGCACGACGTGTGTACATACAAGCTGACATCCACGATACATGTTAGCAAGTACTCGATCGTTGAACTCTGAATAAAACCGGGCCGACCCGGTTTTAATACAAAAAGTTAAATTTTACTGTTATTAAAGCACTGCAGGCTTAGTCTTTTACGTGGTATTTTATTATACCACTGGGCATAAATCGATAAGGCGTTCGACTATGGTGCGAAGGGTTGCGGCTTCGAACCCTGGTGGTGGCTAGTACATAGAAAAATAGAGTTAGCTTGAAATTCCCCTGGACAGGGAACTTACTGCTAGTAACCCGTACGAAACTCGGGGAGCTGATCCTGGTTGCGATGGTCATTTGTGGAATATCTAGGGTGTGCAAGCTGCACAGTCCCAGTGTTGTTCTTAAATGGTTTACGGAATGATGTGGGCCGTAGTAGTCAGCGTCAGCGACAACCTGTATAGTGTGCTGAGGCTTGTGGATCAACGTTGTGCCTGTGCGTAGCACACTACATTTACTGCGCTTTTTTTTACATGTAGCCCAGGCCTACAGACGACAGCAAAATAATTAAGGTATCAGTTATATTTACGCCTGTATCTACAGGGTGTCTCAATAAAAAATAGGCCCTGCGGATTGGGGGACTTAACTTAAAATGCTGGCAGTAAAATTAAAACTTTTTTAAAGATTCAAGAACCATGACGTTTCTTCTCTAAAATGATGCACAAATCATCAAAATCCGTTCACGCGTAACTGAGATAATATTGGGATTATACAAATAGACCCATTTTCGGAATCTCAAAAATATTAAAAAGAATATTCAAAAGAAAACTTTCAGTCTTGCTGTTATGATGTATTAACCAATTATTAATCTCTCTAAGAATATTATTCCTACCTTTCTCTTTGTGTTAACAATATGTGAAAGTATGTCTTAAGGAACAACCATGACAACAGGGGCATGTCATGTGGGTCATTTAAGTTTCATGAATCGCGAGAATTGTCTGACATTTGTACATCAACTCAGCAACTAATCACGTCACATGTTAATCCGTGCAGCATCTGTAATCCCTATAAAACGAGCGGTAGTAAGGGTCACAATGGTACACGGATTCTCCACACCATCCTCCTCTGGAACAACAAAATCCGGGACATTTTGCTTCTTGTCCATTGTCAGCTGGAAAATTCGGACCACATTGCCAGTCCGCTCGACACCAATCACCTGTAAATATCGTAAAATAACGGAAAAAATGGAACATAGGCTATAAATTACCCGGGTGGGGGCACTCCCACTTTGGAGGTGATGCGTATGTAGGGCTCTTAAGACCCCCCTTTTCAGCGTCGCTGTCACCCAAAGACCCCATATTTTTTTACGAAAACAATGCTCTGTCATCGGAAGACCACCTATTTTTCCATTTGATCCGCCCAAAAACACCTACAAGATCAATTATTTGAACAGCAACTTTGAGCTAGAAATTCAATGTTCGAAGTTTCTGTTGCGCTGTTTCGGCTCTCACCCAAAGGTTCCATTAAAAATAAAGGTCATATTCCTACCCAATGACCCCATATTTTGCTCTCACCGAATTCAGGCCCACAATGCCAAATTTGTGCGGACACACACTTGGGTCCTGTTGGGACCAGGCTCAGGCAAAATGCTTAAAGCTTAAATAAGCAGGCTGGCCTATATGATTAGAGAAAAGAAAGAAACAGGATCCAGGAAAAATAGCAAAGGAAAAGAACGGCCACTCCCAACAAATAAATTGTACAATTATTTCTTTGTCAAGAAGAGCTGGTTTAATTTTACCACGAGAGCAAGTTAAAATTGATATCATTTATGAGCACGCATTACGACATACAATTAGAAACTGTTGGTATTTTTGTCGAAATTTGTGGTTAATCATTATAATTTGTGTACTCACGTAAGATGCATCTCCTATCTTCAACCGCTTCACCAGTGCATGAGCCAGTTCCTTCCGTCTCACAGACACGGGTTCGAGTCTGCGAGCCGTAACCACATTCGGCACTGCATTCAGACCACAAACCCCAAGGGCTCCAATTAGGATGAGACCAATATGCTAAAAATAATAATTAAAAAAAACCCAACAACTTTGTATTATTATTATAGACTCACTTAAATCTTGATTGAGTTCCTATTTTGGTTATCAATAACGAAATTTCTAACCATAAATCTGCAACCCGAAGGTGATTGGAGAAACAACGCGTACGCATTGTGGTGTCATTTCCACCCCCATGGCCTAAATTAATTTTGATTTTTCTAGTATTTATAGTCTTTCGTCCGGGGTGGTCATCTTGCCCTCCCTGTCTCCCGGTCGGTGCGCATCTGCTTTATGAACTTTAGGGAGCAAACTAGCAATATTTACCATGTTTACCAAACAATCTCACCTGATGTTGTCACTGAATCGGAAGTCATAGTAACGAGTTTGGAAGTAGGTGTGACTTTGTTTGAACCTGGATCAGTGCTCGCTGATCCAGATGTAGTGCTCATGGAATCTAAAGTAGATTTCGTTAAGGCTTGTTCAGTTATTGCTGATCCAGATGAAGTGCTCATGGAATCTAAAGTAGATTTCGTTAAAGCTTGTTCAGTTGTTGCTGATCCAGGTTTAGCGTTCACGAAGTCTGAAATAGATGTCGTTAAACCTGGATTAGTACTTGGAGACATAATCGTATATGGAACTTAAATATTTACTGACATGAGTGAAAAGTTACCTAGCCGGATTTCTAATTAAAAATGTATAGGAGGGGCTCCCTCTAAGTTTGTGACATTTTGCAGACTTAATATTACAAACAAATGGCAGCCTCCAGCGTCATGTATCAATTTATGTTATTGGCTGATGGGCAGAAGCATATCGGGGGGCACTCAACATTAATGACCATACGGGTATGCCCCAAATGAAAGACCCCTTTTGGACCGCGCGCGCAGCATCGAAAGACTCCTGAATTTGACCAAACCAGAGCTTATTCCTCACTTTTCTGGTTTTTCTTAGGCGATTTTCAACCACAATCGCAGCTACAAAAGACCCCCTTTTACCGGTACGCGGGCAGTCAGCTCCCAAAGACCGACTACCTTAAATGCCGGTGTGCATACTCGCCAAAAATTATGAGGTGTCCGGTGATAATACACTCATTAACATTGCATTTGTTTTCAGGAAACAAATAACTTTTCATAAATTCCGCATATTGACGAACCAGAGATAAATATCAACCGCCCCTTTATGTGTTGACCGTACAGAGCGACGTTATCGATTTTTTGTAGTCGAGTCTGTTTCTATCATTGTTGCTACCCGGGCGCGGCAAATCGAGTACATGCAGTGGCGGCGCCAGGAAAATGGGGGGGGTATAACCAACACATTTTGCCCAACATTGCTGCAAAAAGTGGACATTTTCGTAATTTTGAGTTTTTACTGGGGGGTGGGTAGCTGGAGGAAAAAGTTCTGACTAAGGGACATTTCCCCATGCCCCCTCCCACGGGGCCGCCACGTTTCACCATGTAGACATTTTACAGGTCATAGAACTGTTAGAGATGGCTTATATATAAATGTGTTATTTGGTATAGAAGGGATGTCACTTCCCTAACAATCCTCTAGTGGCACTTCCTTCGTGGTATTATATTCCCGGGATTATATTACTACAAGGCTGGTGGGTTATTTTAAATGTCAAGTTACCTTTGCCTACAGATGAGGAGCTTGTGCCCTTGGGTGGATATGTTTTGTTTTTGTTGACTCCTAATGGTACCGTAATAGCAACGACAAAACATGTAGCAACAGCAATGATGATGACAGCGATCCACACGCCACGATTCCATTTTCGTTTCTCTACTACATTACGACAGAAAGAATATGGTTAATAAAATAATAAAATAAATAAAATAAAATTATTTTGATTTTGTTGACAATTAGGCCTAGGTTTACCAGGAATGTATTTTATACATTGAATTTTATCACAAAATTAACATATATTAGGCACCACATTCAATTTGGTCCTATAGAACTATCGGTGCCCGATTAGGTACCGATGACTCTTAACATCACTCCCTGGAGATATAATAAATTGTATCAAGCATAATAATTAACAGTTGTATAGTGTTGTTGTTTTTCATTTAAATAAAAAACAAATGCACTGTACAAATCTTCAGGGTACGATAAAAAGTGTCATCGGTACCTCTTCGGGGACCGATAGCGCAATAGGACCAAAAAAGATGTTGTGCCTCAGGGGCTGTGCAATAATTATGAGCCCTTGGGGCACGGACCAATCAGCCTCATTCTTCACAGATGACACGAATAGTCATCATTCCAAGATTATGACACCGCCCTCTGTTGCGACAGTTCCTAGTTTTTGATGCCCAAAATGAATTGTAAATGCATATAACGCATTTTTGCAGAGGATTCAAAGTGCTGTAATTTCGCTGCTACTGGCAAATCATCACAATCAGATCGCATTAAGTAGGCCGGTTGCAGCCGAAAGAGGCCAAAACCTATCCGCACTTAGATTGTAACATCGCCCAATTATCTGCGCAGCTCCCCCAAATTATATTTGGGTAAAGGAAATTTTTGATAACCAAACATTCAACTACCGGTAATCACCTATTTTGAAAGCAGGAGGAAACCGGAGATTCCGGAGAAACCTGCGAGAGCGAGCATAGATCGGGATAAACCAAGTGCACATTACAGTCCTTGGGCACGACCGAGGCTTGAACCCGGGAGCTCAGTGGTGCAAGAGGAGGGAACAACCTCATTTGGGGCTACGATGGTATGAAATTGAAACATTTTTGCGCGCGAATAAAATGTCCCAGTAAAACCAGACAAAATATTTTAATGCTTCCGCTGCCACTGATGTCAATCGTGACCTGTATTAGGCCCTAATCTCTTAGTATGTGGGAATCTAACGCGGGTTGATTATGTCATAAACGTTTGTGTAACATTATGTTGATAGGTTGCACCATACTGCTCCCAGAAAGTATCCTTACACTTGGAAAAACATTCCTAATTTTAAAATTAACCATATTTGGATATTTATTTTTTTAATAAACGCACTATCTAATCCGGCACATTATGACACCCAATTGAATCCAATGTGACCTCCAGAAGTAAAGTTACAAGCATTTGATTGGACGAAAGTCCAGTTTTAAAATTGACAAACTGACCTATACAAGGCGACAAGATTCCAACAAGCGCAAGAAAGAGACAATTCGGTTTCTTCAGACAAGCTTTATTTAAAGCATTTTTTATTTCATTTTCTTCTTCTCTGTACTTGGGTGCAGGGTGGCCGAGCGGAGCGGGCTCCGATTCATAATCAGAAGGTTGCGGGTTCGACCTCTGGCAAAGCCATCGTATTGTGCCCTTGAGTAAGGTACTTTATCTTGATTACTAGTCTCCACCCAGGTGTATACATGGGTACCGGCATTCTTAAATGCTGGGAAGGTACCCCCCCCCCCACAGCAACATTTCACTGCGGAGTCTGGTCTAATCGCTAACGAAAGAGAGATTGGCATTCCGATCTGTAAAAAATGCAGGTTCGACTCCTTTTTCACCTGTACTTTTCAGGACTTTTATTCTATTTTTCAATTCTTTTGTTTCAGTTTTCTAGTTCCTTTTGTTTAAGTTCTTTTGATCCCATCAACTTTACTTCTGGAGGTCACATTGGTTTCAATGGGGTGTCATAATAATTATGCAGGCTATAGGCATCTATCAAAAAAAAATTACCCAAATATGGCTTAGTTTTAAAATTAGGAATTTTTTCCCCAAGTGTAATGATACTTTCTGGGCGCAGTATACGTATCCTAACAGCATTATGGATACGTGAATCAAGGAAACTAATAACTGCATTCATATTTCCGTAGGTCTGGCAGTTTATAGCAGTTAGGACGCGGGACTACCGATTGTTATTGTTCTGCAAGGCTCACTCAGTCATTTAATAAGGCAATACAAACGATCGAATTTGGTATTCAAATGAACAATATTTTGAGTTACACCTTTTCAGTGTAATTTTTTTTTCTCGGCCAAATGAAAAGCAATAATTTTCATTTTTCAGTAAATGTCAGGAAAAACTGTAATGCTTGATACTGTATTTTTTTTTCAAATCTTAGTGTTAAACTTAGTCGTGAAATTCAGTCATTTAGTGTAAGATTTTCGATTTTGATAGGCTTCAACTCTGCCCGCGAGCCTTTTTTTGGATCAACCTTTTAGCTTTTCAAAGTAATATAGTTCGCTAAAGAAGGATTTTTCCCAACTTTCTAACGCACATCACCGTGAGCGATATATCATAGTTTTGTCAGAATTTCCGTTTTGATTCCATAAGTTTTGACTACCAGCTGAAAAAATGTCAAATCCACGCGTGAAATACTAGCATTGTGGATCGATATCTCTAGGTGCCCGGCCTGGATACAGTTTTGCCAGAACTTCAATATAGCAAAGAAATTACCTAGTGTTTCGGTATAGTGCATTTTGTTTGTGTTTGTTTGAAATTGCTTAAACCCACCGAAAGTCATAATGAAGCAGCCAAAACAATACAAGGTTAAACATGGAAGTTTATAACAACCTATTATAATGACCTAAAGGAAAAATCATTTATGGCAACAATGAGCCTTGCATTGTAAGTCATGGTTAAAATGTGTTGAGTACCCACCCCACCCCCATAGGCCACATAATATTACATACCGGTACCTTATAATATTTATATAGCACGGCTATAGCTATACATTTAGAAAGTAGGTCCTATAGCGCTAAATTATGACAAATAGGCCTACACAAACCCGAACGCAAGTCTGAAGGGTGTAATGAAAATGCCAACCCGCGATGGGGGGGGTCATACCAAATCGCTGGTCAGGCAATCCTGGTTTTCAATGGAAAAGGGACCTGGGTTGACAACAATTGAAATATCGATTATTTCTGCTGGTTGCTCTCGAGATAAAGTACTGAGTTGGACATTTTCGGAGCATGAAGGGAAAAAGGGTAAAATAAAAACGGAAATTCTGACAAAACTATAATATATAGACCCACACGATGTGCTTTACAGAGGTGGGAAATATCTTAATTTAGCAAACTATATTAGTTTGAGACGCTAAAAAATGAATTCCGTAAAAAGCTCGCGTGCGAATTAAAGGCCTATAAAAATCAAAAATATCACACTAAAAGACAAAATATGATGCTTGAATTATAACACCAGGATTTTTTAAAAAATGTATATCCAAGCACTATGTCTTTAACTGACATTACTGAAGAAAAAAAATATTGCTTTATATTTGACCGAGAAAATAAATTTCATTGCAAAAGGTGTATCTCTGAATTGTGCTGATTTTAACATGTATCGATCGACTTTTAGCGCGACTATGCATTTCTAAAGAATTGGTAGTCCCGCGTCCTAACTGATAGGTCACTTGGTCAGGAAATTCAAGCAGAAGATTTTCTTTCATTTTTCTGGTGTTCTTTCTCAAAGTGTCTTTGTTCTTTAAAAAAAAAAAAGTACGTGTACGAGTTCGAAACAATAGTGTACAGTGGGGGAGCAGGGTGTTAATAGTGCTCTCCCTGACAAAAAATGAAAGAGAAAAGTCCAACAAAAATGAAAGAGAAAATCAAAAAAGCAAAAGAAAAGAAAAGGGGCAAGGAGCCCGTTCTCCACCAAAACTCATCCCGAACATTGGGCCAAAATAGTGTATACGCATTGTCCAAAAAAGCCCTATTACCCAGACTATCGGCCTGTAGGGTTAAAAGCCGTTAAATACACATGTGCTAATTACACATAATACGCGATGTGTCTATAAATTGGAAAAGGAAAGGTCGGGGGAAAGGTAATGACCCCATACGGGTATGCACTGAAAGACCCCAGTTTTTGGGTCTGCGTATCTCCGAAAGACTTTAGACCCCTAAATTGCTCATTCCTCACATTTCTGTTTTTCCAGGCGATTTTCAACCAGAAAGCCAAATAAGGAACTTGATTTCGACCGTGTCAGCTCTGGAAAGACCACTTTTGTCGACACGTTGTCACCTCCCAAAGACCAATATCTCCCAATTCCGGGGATCACCAAAATATTGATGATGTGCCCCCCGGAATGAGCAGTACTTACTTTGAATCGCATCTTCTGTATTTCGCTCCGGTTCCTCCTCGAATAAAATGTAATTATTGTCTGACATTGTTAAACAGTGTTGTATAGAACTGTGTTACACTGTTTCTTGTACGATGTCGCGTGATACTTTGAGAGGAAATATGCCAGAGAATGTATAAAGTATTAATTGCATTAAAGGAGCACTTCGTGGTCAACAGCAGATTTGAGATTTTTGTTCATACCATACTTTTTTGAGTATGTTGAGGGATGTGGCTTTGGATCACGTAGTGCCCCTTTAAAGCCACAAATTCCTGTAAAAATGTTTCCAGGAAAAGGATAGTATTATAAATTATGGTCTGATTTCCCTCTATGCTACATAGGAGGACTAAATGGCATATTTTACACCACAATTTTTCATGTCCTTAAGGGGTATTTCGTGATCCTAGCTTACTCTTTTTATAACATTTTTTTGTGTCAGTTCCTGAGAACTGACACCTTCTAATACAGGTTTGACGATCACGTGACAATTCGAATCATATCAAAAGATCACATATGATCTGTAAAAATATCAATATCGATATCAATAGGCCTACTATTTGCAGCAACGAAACGGACCACAGCTGATGTCTATTTGAATAATATAAATTGGGTCGTCCACATGCCAATTCGAACCCTGTATAATTGATGTACAAAAAAAGTTGGCCAAATTTAACTTTTTCGTGATTTACTCATAACCGTTGTTTTTACACCAAATCTGTATATTAATATGCCTTGATGTCTTGCATTAAAAATAAAAAACACAACTTGCTAGGTTTTGATTTTGATTCTATTACTGTTTACTAATATGTATTGAATGCAAGTAAAGTGAAACAAGATATTCCTGAAAAAAATTGGTGTCAGTTCCAATTTACAATGTAATTATTATTTTAATGTAATGTTAATGTAAAGTTTTGCACTGCAGCACTAACAAGAACATTTAGTGGTAGTTAATTTATCAGTATAGGCCTAATTATACACTTACATAGGCCTACGTGTTTTGGCGCAACGTCAGCCTTCTATTCTTCAAATTTTTTCACAGGAGGAAGATGGCGAATTTCATCATTCGATATCAGCAAAGTATCAGGCCCTTGCAACTCCTATACCAGCGCAATACAAAAAGATTTTTTGTTTAATTAACACTGGATGTTTTTTATAAAAAAATATTGCATGTGATGAAGAAGGGGACTGGTGGTTTATTTGTGTAAAGGTCAAAATAGTATTCGGAATGGGTCAGGACTCTTGTTTCGTCATCTTCCTTCATCCAAGACTCACAGTCTTTGAACCTGCTCATTGTCTGGTGCTTTTTTTTTGTTGTTGTTGTAATTTTGATTTTGAAATGGAGCCTTGATCTTTAATAATAATAATAATAATAAAACCATGCTTATAAAGCGCAATACACAATTAAGTCTCAAAGCGCTACATAAAAAACACTGTATACAAATAACAACAGAACAACAAGTTTAAAATGTAACCATGGTTACAGGCATGATATAGAAATGAAGCATTAAACATTTTTAACATTAAACAAGTATGTTTTCACAGAGCATTTGAATTGATCAACAGTCTTAGATATTTTAATATTGTAAGGAAGATTGTTCCAGAGCTCAGCTGCAGCAGAAGAAAATGAACGTTGACCATAAGAATGAGTTGACACTGGTGGAGTTACAAGAAGAAATTGAGAAGTAGAGCGAAGATTGCGTGTAGGCTTATATTCATGAAGAAGTTCTTGTAAATAAAGAGGTGCAAGTCCATGAAGAGATTTGTAGGTAAGAAGAAGAATCTTATACGTTATGCGGGATTTGATAGGTAGCCAGTGTAGTTCGCGGAGAATTGGAGATATATGATCACGAGATTTTGTAAGTGTTACAAGTCTGGCGGCTGAGTTCTGAATGCGTTGAAGCTTAGATATTTGTGAATCAGGAAGACCATAAAGTAAACCGTTGTTATTATCCAAACGACACGTTACGAAGGCATGAACAAGTTTTTCTGTAGTATGTTGATCAAGATATTGACGAATTCTGCTAATTTTGTAAAGAGCATGAGAGGCAGATCGACAAATATTATTTATATGAGATGCCATGTTTAGATCATTTTCAAACAGAACACCAAGATTGCGCGCATTTAAAGATGGTTCAATCTGAGCATCGCCGATACACACAGTTGGAATACTATCACTGGATCTGAAGCGTGATGTAATATGAAGAACTTCGGTTTTGTCTTGATTTAACTTTAGATGATTAGCAGTAGACCAGTTTTTAATATCCCTAACACATAGTTCCAATCCTGAAATTGTAGCTGATGATTTATCATCTTTCAAAATAACATAAACCTGTGTGTCATCTGCATAGATCATCCAAAGGGGATGAGTACATTGTGAAACCTAAAGGACCAATAACAGAACCTTGAGGTACACCCTCATCAAGAACATGAACAGAAGATTCCTTGCCATCAATAACTATCGACTGCTGAGAACGATTTGTAAAATATGACTGGAACCAATTTAGAGCAGATCCAGTTATGCCGTACTTATCAGAGAGACGTTGGAATAAAATGTCGTGATTAATAGTGTCAAATGCTGCTGAATAATCCAAAAGAATCAGAACGGCCTCCTGGCCCTTATCTGCAGCAAGTAACAAGTCATTGAAGACACGTAACAATGCAGTCTCTGTGCTGTGATTAGATCTATAAGCACTTTGCATTTTGCCATTTAAATTGTTCTCAAGAAGGTAACTTTGTATCTGTGAAGTATATGCACGTTCGATTGTCTTTGAAAGAAACTTTAAATTTGCAACAGGCCGGTAGTTTTTTAGTGTCTCCGGATCTAAACCAGGTTTCTTGATCAGAGGAACAATTTGAGCATGTTTTAAATCGTCTGGAAATTTTCCATTGTTGAGTGATAAATTCACAATTCACAATAGTTATTATATAGGCCTAATAATTATTATTAAATGTATACATCATTCCTTTCTTTTCCGTACTTATTCTTTCCTAGGCTTACATTTTATCACTCCCTCGCTCTCATTGTCCCTCTCACCCTCCCTCTCTCATTCCCATCATTTTCCTTATATTTCTATTTATCTACTTGTTTTTATTATCCTTCCTCCAGCCCTCTCTCATTCTCCATATCCCTCCTCTCCTCTTCCTCCCCCCCTCCCAAGACTTCTCACAGAGGTGAATCTGTCCCTCCCCAACCCCTCCCCCTTTGGATACGCCACTATTTCTATACCAATCTCCTTCTTAAAATAAAATTAAATGGAAATTTCTTAAAAACAACCTTTATAGGCCTATACTTATACTTACATGTATACGTATAGCGATTACCATTATACGGTGTAATATAGATAATGTATATGGACTGGAAATGGCAGCCTTCATACATTCTAATGTGTAATCGATCACCAAGAGCATTCAATTTATTTAAATGAAACACCTATCGTCAGGTGGGTGGTAAAGATGATTGCATCGACAGCTAAAGCCTCCTTATAGTCTTCAGACCCACACAAGCACACATTTGGAATACATGAGTACAATGGTACCACTTTACACATGACTGCCCTTACACATGACTGTAGTGTGGTCACTTATTGATACTCGCCTGTTGTGTAGAGCGTTAATATGATGCCGGATCAGTGACCAATTTAATGGCGGAACCCTTTATTCGAAACAATGGTACCACTTTTATGAATAGCCTGTCGCAACTTCTAATCGGCATCAAACGAACAAAAGATTATATAATCTATTGCGACTCTATTTCTATTTAAAACCTCTTTGGTGATAACGATTAGACTCTTCTTTGAAGATCTGTCTATGAATTTCCAGTTTAGTAGAATCAAGGATGATCTCCTGGATGGGACAGCTTTAATTAGCATGAGGCCGCATTGATATGTAAATAGCGTATTGTTATTTAAATTTGTGCCCAGACGTATTGAGGGCGACAGTCATGTTATCCAGACGGAGAATGGCTGCATATGCCGGGCATGTCAATTTGCTGAATGAAGGCTGATAATCACCTTTCTATAGGTAATAAGCTAGTATATTTCGTGTACCAGTTGGTTATAACAAAAAAATTAGTATCATATTAAATATATTAAATGTATAAACTTTGAAATTTACATGAATTTGAAGAGCAGAGCTTCGAAATGTAGCTAAGTCAGGTGATGTGACCACTGACTTTTTTTTGTTCCTTATGACCAAGGGAAAAGTTTGACATATCTCACGACTCTGTAGGATATGATGTACATCATCATCATCATTTTATTTTCATTCAAATCGACATACAAAATATATATAAAAGACACAACATTTGAATGAGGAGATGCTCAAAAGGCCCAAAGGCCTGAAGCGAGCACCCCCTTACACTGCCTTAAGTTACAACGTACAATTACACACAGTTAACAAATAAAAGAAAAAAGAAAGAGGAGAAGAACATGCAAAGAAAGAACCAATATAAATATTTATAACATTTCATATAGACATTCCACAGTTCACAGAAGAAATTGATAGTTGGTGTGGAGATGGGTGAGGTCATTAAATAATGCCTAAATATTAGATGTAATTTTTTATTGGACTTTTCTTTATTTGTAACTTAAACTGGTTTACTGATTTTGCCATCTTTATATATTTATCACTAATATTCCATTTCCTAGGACCGGCAGCTCACCGGAAGCCCGTGTTGTGAGGGCCACAAACTCCGGCTACGTATACAGATACGCAAACGCAGACTTTTTTTGTTCTTTAGGCTGCGTTCACATAGAAGTATACTATTCGGGTATACGGTGCACGTTTTACAGGTGCACGCGTATATAGTTCAATAGAGCAAGGCAATTTCATAGTACCGGGTCACATAAGGCTACGATCGCATAGAAGTATACTATTCGGGTATACGATGCACGTTTTGCAGGTGCACGCGTATAGATTAAATCGAGGAAGGTAATTTCATAGTACCGGGTCACATAAGAGCTATTCGAAAAGGCCGTATACCTGCGTATAGTATAGTATAGTGGGAATCGCGCGTGTTCGATTTTAGTGCAGCGTATACCGTCCAAATTTTAAAAACCTAAACCATATGTGGGCAAATTCATTTTTTTAATAGATGCACTATCTAATTCTGCACATTATGACACCTCATTGAATGCAATGTGACCTCAAGAAGTAAAGTTATAAGCATTTGATAAGACGAAGAAAATAGGTAAACTGACATACTCGCTATTCGCAATACGAAATACGCTCATGCGATCAGGCTGAGTTCACATAGTAGGCCTATACTCCTATATGAACTCAGCCTGATCGAATGAGCGTATTTCGTATAGCGAATACCGTATACCGTATACTTCTATGTGAACTCAGCCTTATGACCAGAAGAAAAGTTCGACATATCACACGACTCTTTAGGATATTTGGTTTAAAAGATAAACCGCTGAGTGCACCAAATCCGCGTAACTTACTAGTTTAGTAGCTTACTTCTTTAGTAACTACTCCGCAACTGCCGAGTATCTTACTAAACTAGTATTTTTGGGACTTGCGCTGAAGCGTATCTGGCGAGTAACTACTTCTTTAGTATCTTAGTAGCTCTTAGTTAATGGAGCAGAAAATCCCAACCAGCACCTTTAATATCACGTTTTTGACCACGCGGTCTTACGTCGTCAATTGTTATTCAATAACAGTGTTACGTTATGTCACGAAATACCCCGGTACAAACAAAATACCCTATCAGTGTATTTTGCGTGTCTTGTGATTTTGTAGTAGGCCTATAGGTTTGTTTATTCTGTCACAGAGGGGCATAACACACTGGGGGTGGGGTGGGGGGGGGGGCTCAGCCGTGTAGTTTTTGTAAAATTCCTTTCGGGTTCTAAGTAGTTTACATGTACAGTCGGGTATCGGGGTCAGTTGTAGGAGGGGGAAAAGACAAAAAAATCTGGTGGACATCATTTTGGTCATTAAGGTGATATTTTTTGTTTACTATGCCAATATTCAAGTTAAATTATTTTTGCCCAAAAAAATTTACACTGGGGGTCACAGGTTGGGATTTTTAAGGTTTTGGTTTTAGGGTGTTGACATTTCCTTTTGTGAGGTTGTTTTTAGGGGGTTTGGGTTTTTATTGGGGGTGGTGAGTTAGCAAACCCACTCATTAAAAGGGATACCCCCGCAAAGTCTAACTTAGTACTCATTTCAAATGACCATACGTCATAATAAGCCGCAAATATGGATCTCATTTTGGGACCTTTTTTTATACAATTTTAGTATAAAGTTTTTCAATTTTTAAAAACATCACAAATTTCACCTAAATGATAGACCTATTTGGTAACAATGTCGCAAAATTGTTTTCAATTTGCCAAAATATCTGACAATCGTGGGCATAGTACTTACTCTGCCCACGATTGTCAGATATTTTATTAGTAGGCCTATTCTATTCAAGCATCAACCGGATGGGTTGGGATAGTGTGGCATGTAATTCCTCACAAATTAATTGGGCACAAAACTTGCAATTATTCCTAATGCTTGAACCGTGGGGAGATCCTGAAATAAGATAATATATAGCAAAGTATGTAGGCCTATATTAAAGATAGAAGATATCTTGAGTTTTGAAAGCATGTTTCTCTATAGACATGAAAATATTTGTATAGATTCGAATTATAATATTACTTAGTGTAGCAGAATGCAATTGTCATAAATATGTAAGGCATAAAATAAACGCATAAAATAACGGCACTTTATAATAATGACTCTATAGTGAAATTCAAATGGTAGACCTAGTATAATATTATTCTGCTATCTACTGAAGATACAAAAGGAATCCAACATGCATTCGATAATCACTATGTGACACGTCACAGAGAATGAATATTGCTTGATTGATTGATTGATTGATTGATTGATCGATTCATTGAGTATTTGATTGATTCATTGATTAGCGGTTATACTAATTAACGATGATCACTCCTTCCAATGGTCTTGTTCCCCCTTCAAAAAATAGATGACATCACCAGCATTTCGGATGATAATATTTTTTCTTAGTGGCAACCTGGATATCATCGCTTTTGATATACCGTTTCCTCAGGTTTTTGTCATTCTAAACATTTGTACTTTTATATAGGCCTACAATTGAGCAGTTATGAGGTTTCCATAGTTCCAGGGTTAAGACCAACCTTAACTTAAAACGTTCCATCAGTTGACCTACACGAAAGGTTTGTGGCGCCGCATACGTGACGTTCCACGCGTAAAATACGCTCTATTACGAAATATCTTATTATTTACTTTCAAAATCTCATCAATATCAATGATTTTCTCCTCTATCTATGAAGCGATTTGCTTACTCGCCAACTTACTCCTCGAAGGATGAAGAGCACGTTGCCGAGTAAATAACAATAGCTGCGGCTTAACTTTACTAGTCTAGTAACTTACGCACATTTGGAAGTCACTAAATTCTGAGATACTCGCCAACTTACTCCGCAAAAGATGAAGAGTAAGTTGCCGAGTATTATAACAATAGAACTTACTAGTCTAGTAACTTACGCCGATTTGGAAGTCACAAAATGCGAGATACTCGCCAACTTACTAAACTAGTAGCTTACTCCGAAGTTACGCGGATTTGGTGCACTCAGCGGAAAGGGTTTTAGTACACAAAGTACAACGAAAAGGCATCTAAATATACAGATTTGGTGTAAAAACAACGGTTATGGAGAAAATCACGAAACAGTTAAATTTGGCCAATTTTTTTTGTACATCAATACAGGGTTCGAATAAGCATGTGGGCGAATTCTCGCTATTCGCAATAAGGGCGCCGCCAGCGGTTTGCGATGTAATCGTGATGTATCATGGGAAAATCGTGATGTATCATGGGAAAAGGTCGACATCCAAGTCCGCGCAATACGAATATTACCATGCTATTACATAGGAACACGTGACAATATTTTTAGTTTGTCAATATAACGGTATTACACGCAAATCGATAGAGAAAAATTAATTGTGCACATTTCAAATCACATTATTAAGTATTATTGAGTATCGATTCGCGTGTAACACCTTTATTTTGACAAACTAAAAAATATTGTCACGTGTTCCTATGTAATAGCATGGTAATATTCGTATTGCGCGGACTTGGATGTCGACCTTTTCCCATGATACATCACGATTACATCGCAAATCCGCTGGCGGCGCCCTTATTGCGAATAGCGAGAATTGGTTTGGGGCTGAATTGACGAATAGTATTGATATCGATATTGATATTTTTACAGATCACGTGATATTTCGATATGACGATTCGAATTGTCACGTGATCGTCAAACCTGTAGGAGAAGGTGTCAGTTCTGCAGGAACTGACACAAAAATGCCTTTCTGTCTTTTAAAAATGTTTCAAGAGATGGCACTATTACGATAGCAGAGTATGATCCAGGCGAAGAGCGGCATATCATAGATTGTCATAATAAGGAACTATGATTTGATGCGGCATTGATCCAAAAAATCTGCTTTGTCGATCAAGGAGCCAGGAATTCCTTCCTTTTTTTTTTTTTTTTAAAGAGAGAGAAGGATGGATGGTGGTCTCTTATCCCGGGAAAATCTAGCGCGGTAGTTGCAATTAACATTTGTTGTGTTATTTAAAACATTTACCTTTAAAAAATGTGTATAGGCGTGCATCTTTGTTTGAAATACAAAATTATTGGGTTAATAAAAATACCCAATACGCTGTGACTTTTGTGTGTCGCTTAAACATATTAAACAAGTTCAAATGCTCTAAAACCTGATATCCGAGGCGGCTTTCTGTAAAATCAATTACCAGGCATGCAATATTGTCAGGTATTACAACCGACAGTTATCATAAAACAATCCGTAAGAATTAAATATGCAAACCTATATTATGATAATCTGCTACAACACCCCCCCACATGATTTCCTAACAATAGTAACCGAAATGGTAACCTAATCTTTATTCCTTTTTATTTGAAACCAACCGCTTTCATCTCAATGCAGTACGATTTTATACCTCTCTCACTGCAATAAATATTGCATTTCTTTGCTTGCTATGCTAATGTTACATTATTGTCTTAAAGAAAAAAATGTATCCAAACGGTAACATTTCAGCCCTGGGATGGCACTTAAATATGAAATGGATATAGGTGTAGGGCTGTGCACTAAGGGGCATCCTGTGAGAGCAAGGGTCATTGCAAGGGTAAGAGCATGATTTTTGGCATTCGGTGAGACCATCAACATGGACAAAATATGAGGTCATTGGGTGAGAGAGTAGATCCGTTTGGATCTAAATTATGGGGGGGCATTGGATGAGAATATGACTTTTTTTCTTAATGGGGTCTTTGTGTGAGAGCCTAAAAGAAGTCTCGAAAATTGAATTTCTCGTTCTAAATGACTTTAAATGGCTTTGTTATTCAAAAGAATGATCAAAATCAGTGATAGACGAGGCCCAGATGGAAATATATGTCTTGGTCTTTGGTTGACTAATATGGGGTCTTTGGATGACACAGCATGTGCTGGTAATGGGGTCTTTGGGTGACGTCCAAAGTGGGAGTCCCCCCCCCCACCCCCGTATTTAGCTCCCATTGAGCGCCTCAGTCCTTTTTAAAGGAATTTTTGTTTTACACCTGCGCTGGGATCAGTCAGTGAATTATACTGACCATGCTGACCTGGCTGAATATTAGGACCGGGTTTGGTTTGTTATTTGTACCAGAACAAGGTCAAGGGCAAAGCCGGTCATGATTTTGTGTGCGGATATTTTTCCTTTGTGCATGTAGGGGTGTACAATCACCGTACTACCACTCCGCGCGCATATACGCATACACACAAGAGTTGTTGAATCTTCCATAATCTGGTTAGTTTTTATGAATTGTTTTTTATCTGATTTGACTTTGAGGTAAGTTATTTCATTACTTTTAGCAATTCCCTAAAATATCTGTGGTAGGCCGGCCTATATCCATGATATCGTCACCGATCGGCTGCGAAGCAGTCGGTCAATCACAAGCTTCTTCCAATAAGATCTGTCCAATTTAATACAAGCTGCATTTCTGATCTCAGCTGCTTGGCTGGGGAAGTAGGCCTACCGGTTCCGGCATTTAGTGTATCCAGTGTCCACGCACTTTCTTTTCTTGGGAACTCATGAGCTCTCATGCTCGTCGGAAAATTCGCAAAATTAGCATGATTAGGATGTATTTTCAGATAAAACGCGAAACACAAAAAATGGTAATTTTTCAAACCAGTTTGTTCGCGAAATTGAAAAAAGGCCTGCTGTACGAATCACGGTCATGATGTAGGCCTATGCAACGCACTGAATGGTCTATTGTTCTATTGTGTCCGATTTGAGCGCTGACATATTGGAAAATGTTGCCAATCAATCAATATTCATGAGAGTGTACATTCAACGTCCAATTTTCGAAATTGGGTGACTTGTGCTTGGCAGGTGTAAAATACATCTGACTGGGCGTTTTAAATACGTAACGCATAAAGGCATTGGCATCATCGAATGGCTGCCTATAGTGCTGTTAGTGTTAGGCCTATGTGTGTGTGTGTGTGTGTGTGTGGGCGGGGGGGCTGTGTTTAGTTTCTATAATAATTATTATAAGGCCTACATTTATTTGTCATTCATTTCTTTTCCTTTCTCTGTACTTGCTAAAGTATCACTCCCTCTTCTTATCTCCCTTCCTTCTCCATCCCCTCTTACGTTTTGTCCCCTCTCATTCCTATCATTTTCCTTACCTTTCTATTTATTTACGTCTATTTATTTATTTCTCTTTATTTCTTCCTCTTTCTCTCTTCCTCCAGTCCCTCTCATTCTTCATATCCCTCCTTCAACCTCATCCCTCCCAAGACCTCTCACAGAAGAGCTGCCCCCCCTTCAGTACGCCACTGATTATGACATTCTCCTTCTTAAAATAAAATAAAATAAAATCTCAATTTGTAAAACAACTTTTATATAGGCCTATACCGGTATACTTATTATAATTATGTTACATGTATACGTAGCTCCCGGGACGTAGCTATTTAATACCATTATAGACATGGCAGCCATGATGTGTAATCATTCAGCAGGCGCATTCAATTTATTTAAATGAAGCACCTAATGTCAGTGGGGTGACAACGAACTATGCATTAGCGGCTAATGTGTGCCTTTTGTGCTTACGGCTACTCAATCACACCCTTGGGTTTATGTATAACAATAGGTACTTTTCATTCCATTAAGCGCTTTCACGCGACTTGCATTTGATCACTTATTGACAGTAGCCTGCTAGGTAAAGCGCTAATACACTGTCGGGTCAGCTTACCGATTTAATGGTGGAAGCCCTTTGTCCCAAACAAAAGGTACCTTTCGATGAATAGCTTGTCAGATTTCAAATCGGCACAAGGTTTCAATGCGTTACGTAATCTATTTCCTCTCCATCTTATAATAGCTCCATGGGCCTATGTATCATGAAATCATCGTAGTTTCATTATTCTTCATTTACGAATCCCATGTACACTCTGATCTAAGTTCCATTATACCGTTCGGCGCGGCGCAATTATAGTACAAGGCGCTCTGTGGTGATATTGAGTTTAGCATTTTGTCTTGCTACATATATCCAACCAATAATTTTTGGCATCTTTACATCGCAAATGACAAAACTAGAATTGGTTCCATTTTTTCAATGTATGTCCCCTATGTTTCCTACGAGAGGCCAAACAGAGGCCCCGGAAGATTTTGAATATTGCGGGCCCAAATTTTTTGGCCTGCCCCGTGGTGCGAAATCGGTGAAGGGGGTGGGTGCGGGAGGGGGTATACCCCTCCTGCGCGAAGCGCGGAAGCTTTTGAAATGCATACATTTTTACATGAATTGTACCTTACATTTAGAATTATAGGCCTACCCTAAAATTATTAATTTTACCTTAAAATTGTGAATTTTACCCTAAAATTATTAATTTTACCTCAGATTATGGGGGGGGGGGGGCTCTAGGGTACTTAGGCCCCCTCACCACAATTATTGAGGGGGCCGGCCCCCCCCCCCGGTTCCGGAGCCACTGCCAAAGGTCAGAACGGGGGGATGTAAAATTTGTTCTATCGTGTTGGAATATAGGCCTACCTCACATTGTTCCGCTTATTGCTAGAAATAAAAAAAGCCATTGTCATATTGCACTATATAGGGTACTTATAGTTCAGGAGTTTAGAGTAAAACATTTCATGTATTGAGGCCAAATTTTCTAAATGCACCGATTCAATCGCGTCTTGTATCAAATTACTCCTCTCGACAAACTAAATAGGAAAATAATTTACGAGAAATGTATACACTCTTAAATATACGGGGTCAAATAAATTAATTGACCCCGTTTCATTGCAAACAACCACTTTTGTAGTCAAATTTGACCCCACACGGGGCCAAAAAAACCACAAAAGAGTCATATTTTGATCCTGCAATCGACTGTCAATTATGCATCGACCGGCCCCATATTTTTAAGTGTGTAACCTCGGAATCGGACGAAATTATGGGTTAAAGTATATATGCATGTACATAATGTGACGTGTCATGTCAAAATCAGACACTTAAACGCCATTTTCCCCAATGAAATCGGACATTCCTAAGCGAAGATAATGAGTTCGTAAGTTATGTTAATACCCGGGTGTTAATATAAAATTGAAAATTGAGATATCGGCCTTTACAAATATTATTGACAATGTTGAGAGTAGGAATTACCTTAAAAAATATCTCAAAAAATACAAGATGCCAGTTATATGCCGGTCTGAAACTATCAGACAATGTTTTATGTTTTTAACATTAATAACATCACAAATTCGCAACAAACCCAAATTGTGAAAAAAATCACCCCGGGCAGATTTTTGGCTATTTCTCCATTTACGATCCTGCCCAAAAGTGTCTGCTTTTGACATGACGCGTCACATTATTTCTATTGAACTTTTGCTGCATTAACCATGTTAACTCTGAAAGGCGACATGACAGTACAAATTACGCCAAAATTGTGAATTAAGTATAGGCCCATGTTAGGCCACGGGCACAAATTGGTTCTAGATTTGCTTCGCCGTGTGGCTGCTTCGATGCAGTAATTCGGTCCTTGATCATGACCTGAAGTTCACCTACTTCCCCTATTTCTGCATTCCTACAATTAGTTGACCATATGTTTAGTTAGTGTTATTGACACTAGGGCCCTGAAGTGGGAATTGTGATAACCTGTTGCCAAACTATAGATGAGGTGACCTATGATGTCACATGTTTACATTCAGACCGCCCTCTGTTGTTTCAAGTCAGGCAAAATAACACAATGACAGACCACATAAATCTCTTAAAAACTCAACTTTTAACAAGAAGAGTCCTTAAAAAGGACAACGTTCCGCTATGGCATACTGGTATTGAAAATAAATCAAAATCTACTCTTTCTTGACTCATGGAAACGATTAACATTGATATAATTTAGCTGAACTAGCCTACTTGCATGGGGGTGTAGAAACACGCAATAAAGCAATTGTTAAATGGCATGTTCTGGGACCGGTGCACTGGCGTAACAAACAAGTGGTAGAATCCATTAGTTGCTATGACAACGTACCTAGCCCAGTTCGGACAACGACCTTATGAACTTGAGGTCTTTTTAGCTGAATGCATATCCAGTAGAGAGAACCAGAGAGAGAACTGTCTATGCTGAATGCTGGCTTAGAATTAGTAGAATTAAATTTGATATATTCTGTGGAAGACTTGAAATCAGTATAACTTATAGTGAACGGTGTTAATGAAACACTTTTGATATATCATGGTTTAAATGATTTACAAACTAAGTATTTTAGAATATTTACTTTAATCTTCATTCACAAAAATACTGTAGTGCATGTATGCAGTTTACTAGTAGTATGCATAGATGCTTGTGGACTCAATTTCCTTGGTGAGCTCCCACCAAAGGGCAGTGCACTCCCGGAGTGCACTCACTGTTCGTTTAGGGCAAGTTCGTGAAAGTAAATACACATAAATCATTACCAGTTTATAAATTTAGCCGAATCTCTGCAAGGTAAAGTTACAAAATTTAAATGGTAAAAAATATTAGTTGGCTTTGGATATGAGAGTATTGTATTTCTGTCATTATTTTGCTGTCACATCCCAAGATCCAATAACGTCAATACAGATTAAGAGTCAATGAACTGAGAACTCGGCCATTGTGATGTAAAACAGCAGGACCAATGAGATGCCTTGTTACATACTAAACTGAGGTGATTGTCTCTGCTACATCTCCTGGCCTCCATGCACTTTCATGACTATTAAACCAAGCAACTATTTGACAACCTAGTGTACGAGAGGCAGCATTTTACCTCTTTACAGTCTCTTTCTCATACATATAATTCACGCTTCAAGCAAGTTTTACAAACAGGATATGATGAGAACTGGTACTGGGTGTTAATGAATAAAAATTAACTTCTTCCATGTAAACTATAGTGTTTTTTTGCCTGACAGTTTTGATCACAGACCAACAGAGGGCGTATCAAATGTAAACACATGTCACCTCATCTATATGCATCATAATTGACATAAAATGCTGCATGGTGATGAGTCTATCTAGGCATGTTGTAGAGGGATGCGAGAAAAACATTAACTGCTGATATTTAAATGATTACATGTTTTGATGCACGAATAGCAATAGGCCTATATGTACTGAATGAAAACATTGCACTCATTGTTGACCAAATCAAAGTTATTCATATAAATATATGACAGGTTTACATACTGTTATATGTTTATTCTTTCTTAACCCAACAAACATTACAAAGTTTGCTAATAAAACATTCCAAAAGTACTATACAGCCTGTCTCAAAAAAAATTGTGCAAGTGAAAAGCGCCCTCTTTGGCAATTAGAAAATACCGTTGTGACATAATGCTTACATCAACGTCACGGGCGCAGTCTTAGCTCTCAAATGCCGTTTGTTCTGTTCAATTTGCTTGTTACAATTTCGAGATATGTTTATTTAACAACGAAAGGGTAAAATCACAATTGTGCCACTTTTACTAGGGAAGAGAGCTGTACATGTAAATCAATGATAGCTGATGTTGATGCGTCTAATGCACTCCCCCTTTCGGGGCGCACGCATCAGACGCATCAACATCTGCACGTGTGCATTATTTTGTCTAATATCTCTCCCAACAAGTAATACGCGTTCATTAACCTATAACATGTGCGCAATATTTGTTTGTCTTTTAGCATGTCTTAAAGTGACTGAGAGAACAGTATTTACCATGATAAAATCATTGATATGCACATGCAGAACAGCAGAATGTGAAATCCATTTTTTTTTCAGCAGAATGAGATATTTATCTTTTAATCTCTTTTAAGTGGAAAAAGAGCATCATCATTCCTGCATCATAATAAAACAGTCAAAATATTTTGTATTCTGTAATTGATGCATTCCTTTGATTTCACGAATGAACTCTTGATCAACTTGATGATATCACTGTTACATGTAAAGCCCTCTTCCCTAGTAAAAGTGGCACAATTGTGATTTTACCCTTTCGTCTTTAACTAAACATATCTCGATATTAAAACAAGCAAATTGAACAGAATAAACGGCATTTGAGAGCTAATACTACACCCTTGACGTTAATGCAAGCATTATGTCACAACGGTATTTTCTAATTGCCAGAGAGGGCGCTCTTCACTTGCACAATTTTTTTTTGAGACAGGCTGTATTCTACCCATCGCACCTTTGAACCTTGCAGAAAACAATTAAAGCAAAAAAAAAAAAAAAAAGCAGGGGGGCCCTTTGGCCAAAACAACAGGCCTTGTCAGCAACTGCTGACTTGCTGACAGCTTAAATCCGCCACTGACATAGCACCCGGCTATATGGCCACATAAATTTTTTAATTCGTTTCGCATCCCACCTTTTGGAAAAGTGAGGAGGGAGGGGCTGTTGATTTTTGTTTTTGATTTTTTGCTGAATTGACTAAATAAAGCAGTTTTCATGTAAAATTGACATTGCTAGCAGTTTTGGGGCATTTCAGCATATGCCAGGAAAACGACGAAACTATCATTAATGAGGGCTAAGATCCTTAGAGTTCCACAAAAGCATTTGCAAGTGATTCATGCTGACTATGACTAATAAACTTGTAAATATGCATTAACATTTCACTCATGTATTGAAAGCTTTTAATGCAATATGAAAATTGAAAAATAAAAATATATAGACTGATCCCAGGAAGTGAGGAAGGAGGTGGGCGTACAACAAATGATTTTTTCTGCCGAAAGCAGTATGTATTCGAATTGGAACATGAAACACGACTATTGGGCGAAATAATGGCCGGATTGCCATGACAAATCATTCTGTCAAGTACATTTGGGCTACGTTTTCCATGTTGCCACGAAGTTCTTACAGTACAAAATGCTCAATGAGTCTGCATTTCGGGCTAATGAATTATGCATTAGAAAAAAAAAAAATGACAGGGACGGTCATAAATTCTTTATACGGGGTTGTAGTAAAATGTTTGCCTTGAAGAGTGATTATAAAAATGTTTGACTTGATTCTGGACTTTGAAAAGAATATAAAGCTTTGAATGTGTAAAGTTGTTATTGTTTTAAAGAAGTTAATCTGAAATAAGGTATCTGTGAAGGATTTTAGGGATATTTAAAGGGCCTGCACCCCCCGTCTTACAAAAATGTCGAATTTTTTGTGAACGGTAGCTAAATAGTTCAGCCTGAGACAAATATTTAGGGGAGATCGGGGCAAAGTGTAACACGGGGCAAAGCGGAATCATCAGTCGGCTGCGGAGCAGGTGACTACAAGCTCCTATCTTTGGCTGCATCCTTTTTTGTACTTTGTTTACTTAACCTCTATCTTTTTAACCAAATATCCCACAGAGTCGTGCGATATGTCAAACTTTTCCTCTGGTCATAAAGAACACAAATGTCAGTGGTCACATTTCTGTAGGATCATTGGTTGATGAGATATAGTCACTTTTTTCTACTTTGTGCATTTAACCCTCTATCTTGTTAACCAAATATACCACAGAGTCGTGCGATATGTCATACTTTTCCTCTGGTCATAAGGAACAAAAAAGTCAGTGGTCGCATATCTGTAGGATCATTGGTTAACGAGATATAGTCACTTTTTCTACTTTGTGCATTTAACCCTCTATCTTTTTAACCAAATATACCACAGAGTCGTGCGATATGTCAAACTTTTCCTCTGGTCATAAGGAACAAAAAAGTCAGTGGTCGCATTTCTGTAGGATCATTGGTTTATGAGATATAGTCACTTTTTTCTACTTTGTGCATTTAGCCCTCTATCTTTTTCACCCAATATACCACAGAGTCGTGCGATATGTCATACTTTTCCTCTGGTCATAAGGAACAAAAAAGTCAGTGGTCGCATATCTGTAGGATCATTGGTTAACGAGATATAGTCACTTTTTCTACTTTGTGCATTTAACCTCTATCTTTTTAACCAAATATACCACAGAGTCGTGCGATATGTCAAACTTTTCCTCTGGTCATAAGGAACAAAAAAGTCAGTGGTCGCATTTCTGTAGGATCATTGGTTTATGAGATATAGTCACTTTTTTCTACTTTGTGCATTTAGCCCTCTATCTTTTTAACCAAATATACCACAGAGTCGTGCGATATGTCATACTTTTCCTCTGGTTATAAGGAACAAAAAAGTCAGTGGTCGCATATCTGTAGGATCATTGGTTAACGAGATATAGTCACTTTTTCTACTTTGTGCATTTAACCCTCTATCTTTTTAACCAAATATACCACAGAGTCGTGCGATATGTCAAACTTTTCCTCTGGTCATAAGGAACAAAAAAGTCAGTGGTCGCATTTCTGTAGGATCATTGGTTTATGAGATATAGTCACTTTTTTCTACTTTGTGCATTTAGCCCTCTATCTTTTTAACCAAATATACCACAGAGTCGTGCGATATGTCATACTTTTCCTCTGGTCATAAGGAACAAAAAAGTCAGTGGTCGCATATCTGTAGGATTATTGGTTAATGAGATATAGTCACTTTTTTCTACTTTGTGCATTTAACCTCTATCTTGTTAACCAAATATACCACAGAGTTGTGCGATATGTCAAACTTTTCCTCTGGTCATAAGGAACAAAAAAAGTCAGTGGTCGCATATCTATAGGATCATTGTTAATGAGATATAGTTACTTTTTTGTACTTTGTGCACTTAACCCTGATAACACAGAGAGGTTGGCCCGACGTCGGATATTGGTCGCCATGGACGGTGGCTGAACGTCGGCTCAGATGTCGGCTGCTCATTGGGTATATGTCCTGCCGACGAGGTCGGCCCGACTTCGGTTCGACCACCGGCCGACGTAATGCCGACTGCTTAAAAGCCGGTGCGACCCTAACCCGACTTCAACAAGGTCGGCCCGACCTTGGAACTACGTTGGACCAACCATTATCCAACGTCGATCCAACGATTGGCAAGTTAGCCCAATGAGACGAAAAATCATGAAAAAAAAAAATCAAAAATATTATTTAGTATCGTATACTCTGTTTACACCGAGTTTTACACTTACCTACTCTCTATTTTACAACGAACACAAATTTCCTAGCTTAATTTACACAAGTCACTTACCTTAATGGACCTACCGGGATTCGAACCAGGGACCTTCGGTTTATAAATCTGATGCTCTACCGATTGAGCTACCGAAGTTTCTACATTTGATGAAGTGTTTTAAGTTAATATAAGCAATATTTTGATCAAATTTACTGTAAATATTGATAACATTGACTAAATTTGTTGATTTGTTTTCTTTAAAAAGTAATATACATGTAAAAATAAAGAATTTGGTCAGGATGGATTAATAACATTGGCCCAACACGTATAACCATATCACACGCAATTTTAAAGTCAATAAAAAAAATAAGAGAACAATTCACAAGAAAAACAACAACGATAATAATTAAAAATAATAATAATTAACACTAATATAATAATAACATTAATTATTAAAGAACAATAATAATAATACTAATAAATAAATATAGGCCCCGAGATCATCTTTGCTTCTGTCTGACTATGGAAAGTGCTATGAAAAAAAGGTTTTCAGTTTTGGCTTTCTTTACTCAAGGGCTTTAATTTGATATATAAAATGATGCAGTTTGATGGCAAATTTGAATTCACCTGGCATACCTACTTACTATAACCTGAGGCTGAGACTTTTGAATGAACGCAGGTTTCAACAGCTGCACTCGATCCAACCGCGATCGTATATCGCGTATTTCAAACTACAACGCGAACGCACGACCTTGGATACAATGCTAACCAATCACGAGTGCATTCCCAGACAAACGAGCACCTAGACCAGTGACTTTGACTCGCGTAGTGAAGCGGACACTGCTTAGCAACGACTTTGACACGGACGCATACCTGGGCGCAAGCAAGCAGATAAGCAAGCAGATATGTTCGCGTCTACGGAACATGTTGTATTTGATGCGAGCGATAATGGCGCTGGAATCACACAAACCAGCGCGCCTTTCTCTCCAGTCGCGTGTACAGAACATGTTGCATTTGACACGAGTGATAATGGCGCAGCAATCACGCAAAGCGCGTCTTTCTCTCCAGATATGAACGCTTTTTTTCTCCGCGTCCGACCAACCGACCAAAATCACCTTGGATACGTGGCTTCACCTACTGCCCTGGTTAGGGATGGGCACTCATAGGTCTAGGTGGTATGTCTATGAGTGCGTTGGCATGGTTGGATTCACTTCCGCGATACTCACACACAATCGCACACGCTGGCGTATATCGCGCAGTGTACGCAAAAATTCGTCACGCTATTGAAAGTTCATTCAATTGGAATTCCCTCAGCCGAATTCCTACTGAAGACATAAATCATCTACACATGTCAGATGTATATATTGTATTAGCAAATATCCACAAAAGCATTCATTATAAATTTATTTTGATGATTTGTCATATTTTATGCCATATTTGCGAACAATTTGTCGACATAAATGACGTTATTTTTAGTAATATGCAGACGAATGGCCAAATTACCTGTTGTGATAAATTTATCTGTACAAATTGTCGCACTCTGAGTGACATATGGTACGGTATATTTGCAACCCTGCTGTGGATATGTGAACAATTTGTCGACATAAATGACGCTTGCGGAGAAATTATTACAAAAAAAAAGGTTTTTTTTGCCTAGGCCTGTCCTAGGCCTATGCTAGGTATGATCATCAAATTTCGAAGTAGCCTTTTTAGTACTTTTTTGGTCCTGGTGACAACCCTGCAAGTAGGATATTTCACATTGAAATTGTTTTGTTTAGAAAGGTGATTATTTAACTTGGGCAAATGTATTTTTCCCAATTCTGTGACCATCATTGATGGTACCTTACAATGAATACCTGTACAAAAAAGCAAGTACCCATTATGCAACATTTTTCAGCACAGCAATCAATTTTACAGAAAAGAGATTTTATTTGAAAAAATCTTACTATCACTTCTGCTGTACCAATTGACACTTTTTGACTTTCAACCTTAAGTTTCTGGTGTCCAAATTTAAATTTTTTTGTATTTCCTACACAGTTATTAAGCTATTTCTGTGGTCACAAGCAGATGATGGTGGATGCGATATCGCTATTTTTGACGTCGCCATTGGATTAACACATAATCATGAAATCTTCACAAACAATTCTAAATTTGTTATGTGGTGTCAAAGCAAAATTATCTTACTCTAAAACCGTTGGGGTTCTGCAAAGTACCCCACTGCAAGTATGTTAATTGTCCATTTACAGGGTGATTTAAAATGAACTGTACCCAACTTCAAAAATTAAAATGAAATACTTACCGACATTTAAATAATGTGTTTTTGTAAAGTATAGCAGGATAATATGTTTCCTATTATTGGTGAAAAATGTATGTCTTTACCTCTCATGGTTTTGATGAAAAGTACATTCTTAGAAAGCACACCAAAAACGATGTTGCACACGGATGGATATTTAATTCAAACTATCTGGTCTACAGCATTTTGCTCATTCAAATGCCCTCAGACACTTTCAGTTCAACATAGATTGCGCATGTTTATTTAAAATTGAAAATAAGATGAATTGATAAAATAATAAGTACAATTAAAATCAATATTTACCGACATTTAAATAATTTTATATTGCAAGCTGTAACAGGGTAGTAGGCTATGTTTCCTATTATTGGTGAAAAAATCAGATCTTAAGGCATGTAGCTGTTACGGTGACACTCTCCGTCGAGTTTTTCGATAAATTCATTAATTTCTCAAAAAGTAAAAATAGCAGTTTAACAAATAATAGTTCAAATGAAAGCCATTATTGGGGGCATAATTATCGTATCATTAAAATAGGTCTGACACCAATTAAAACATGTGTTTTGATGTCCTAAGTTCATAGTAAAATATGCTCACGCTCTTTTTTACAGATGGCCTGGAATTTCATATTTCGGTTGCAGCGATTGCCCAAAAATAGGTGGTATGCTTATGAAAAGCGTTTCCGCTTGGAATGTAGATAGTTATTGTTGCTATTACTGTTCGCGATTTTAATTTATGCATTCTTTAGCCGACAATTTTCAATGCATTTTACACACTCAAAATGTCGCTCGCGTAAATACTGATATTTTAAACAGTATCCGTTTTTTAAACGAAACTACTGTCCACATTAGTTCCCAAGACTTTGATGAAAACATAGATACCAAATCAGACTGCATGTGAGGAACAGAATTTAAATTAGAATTGAAAGAACCAGCGTATATGCCCTATGAAAATGCTGTTTCGTAATAAATCGCGTTGTAATAAAAAGAGGGAATTTTGACATCCTTTTGGCTGTTTTTTATACCAAGGAAATGCGTGACCTACCCCAAACTTCTCATGTAGCCTTGACTTAATGTCCGTGACTGTTTGATATTATTGAATTTAGACGATTTGAACTATTTACTTACATTTAACCCGATGTTTGGCCAGAGAATGTTGTATTATATTCCAAAAATGGCGACAGCTACAGACTCACTTTAAACCAAGAAAAAGGACACGTTTCTGCTCAGATGTTTCAGAGTTTGAGACCATATATTCACGGTTTTCCTATTACAATTCAAACCTATGACAAATTTGGCTGGTTTGCGATATGCGATTTTTCATCCTGATGTGGTAGTGATGTCAGTACAGTGAGCATTTAATTGGACACAGCCAAATAATTACTAGCGTTCGGTCAAAGCGCTGGTGTACACATGCACACGCTTAATACGCCACATAGATGCGCGAGCGAAACAGCTGCTTCAACGCGTTGACGTTGACTGCCACATCAGGGTGAAAAATGGTAGGCCTACATGTATGACTATAAAACCTCAAACACGCCCCTCGATAAAGGTTGGCAAATGAAGGAGGCGGCAGTTTAGCGAATATGCGAGTGCAAGCGCCGCCCTAACCGTGGAAGGTTTCCGCATACCGAATATAGGTTTATATCATGGCCTCTAGGCCTCATGGTTTATTTTTCGAAAAGAAAGCATAATCAATTGAGAAGGGAATGGATATTGCCATAATAATATCAAAGTTAATACTTGTCGTCCATAACAAGAAGGAATGCATCACGATTGTATAATATCCAGCTTTGGTATTTCATTTGATTACACTAAACATATGAAGCTTTATCTTTACAAGATTTATGCACTGAACATTTGCAGACCAGGCCTTCTACATGTAGTGAGCACCACATTAGATTGTGTTTACAAGAAATATTTATAAAATAAATAAATAAATAACATGAATCCATATAAGATTTATATAGTGCACCAGAGGATACAAAGCGCTGTAATTTCGCTGCTACTAGTGAATTATCAGAATCAGATATCATCAACTATGCCGATTGTAGCCGATTAGATTGTAACATCCACTTATTATCTCAGCAGTTCCCCAAAGTCCATTGGATGAAGAAAGATGTGAGCGGTATGAATTAATAAGTGTCGCCTCCTAGAAATATCCTAGATCACCAGCTTGGATGATAAAATATTATCTAGAAACAAGCATCTGTTTTTCAAGGTCTCCTTTCATCTATTGACCTTAAAGAAAGGATTAAAATTATTGAATAGAGTCCATGACCTGACGCAACGCATTATTAATGAGTAGCTATTAGGGACAGTCATGATGTTATGGTTGAGCGAGCAACGTATGACCACTACACAGGTCAATGGCCTGATTGCGATCTGGCGGGTTTTGTTAAAGCACGGTCCCTGAACTACGGTGTACCATGAGGGACATGCAAACTTAAAATAATTTTTCACAAACTCAAATATTCTTTTGCAAACTGAAATGATTTTCTACAAACTCAAATAGTTTTTTTACAAACTCTAATAATTTTTTTACAATCTCAAATAACTTTCTACAAACTCAAATAATTTTTTACAAACTTTAAATATTTTTTTGCAAACTTTCGACTTTCACGAGAGAGCGAGACTCAGGCTATCGAGATTGAGTCTATGCGCGATGCGATATGATTTTTTTTTTAAAGAAGGGTCTTACACCGCCCGGCCACACGACTTGTTGGTATCCATCTTGATTTTTTTTTATATAATCGCAACCTCAACATAGGCTTACCACGTGGCAAGCAAAGGCAGAAAACGTACCATATTTTGGAATTTTATTTGCTTAAAAACATTAATGTGTATTAATAGCGCCCAATTGTTGTTAAGGAGGCTGTGTACTCTCAGACATGCATGTAGTAAAAGTGCAATAACTTTGTAATTATTCGCACAAGACATATAAAAGTATACATTTTTATGAAGGCAAGACATCAATCAATCTTAATATAAATACAGATTTGGGGTAAAAACAACAATTCTGAAGAAAATCACAACAAAGTGAGTTTTGGCAATATTTGTTAGCTACAACATAACAAAAAAACACTCTTTCCAAAATATTTTATTCTGTTTTTAGCTCAAACTTGAGGCTCCATTCCAAAAACGGTTTTTTATATTTTTTATATCAATTGGCCTTATATTTTGAGATATTGACCATATAAGACATCAAATTGAACTTTTTAAAATTCACAAACGCCTATTTGCACAAAATGATGCCTAAAATCGGAAATAGACCAAAATATAAAAAAATGAGAAAACCGTTTCTTGAGTCAATCGTGCTTTTACGATGATCATATTTGCTTACCTAGATGCTGTATTTATTGAGTTATCGTGTACCTAAATCGTCATTTTACCGAGAAAATGAACATTGAAATAATGGCCGTTGAAGTTTAAAGTGGTCACATTTTGCACTTTCATCGAATTTCACAATGTCTAGAGTACACAGCCGCGTTAAGAGGCGCACCATTTGATTTCAAGGGGCATGGGAGTTTTTGAAAAAACTTCGCCCACTAGTGAGACGAAAAACAACTTCGCCCACTAGTGAGATGGAATTTTTTTTGCCTCACTGGTGAGTAAAACAAATTTCTCCCACCCAATTTTGTATAAAGGTATAAATTATAATTGAAAAATAAATAAATAAATAAAAAAGGCGGTGAAAATAAATCCTCCCTTTGGAGGCGATAAAAAATACAAAAAAATTCTGCCTGACCCAAACTCCCATGCACCCCTGAGAATCTAATGGTGCGTCCCCTGCGTGATCTAAATACAGAAATCCGACAATAAATGGGCCTCTACATGCACAATACATTATATTAAAGTTTGCAACAACAAAAATTAAAGTTTGTAATAATTATTCGAGTTTGTAAAAAATCATTTGAGTTTGTAAAAAATTTGCAAAAATTATTTTAAGTTAGCATGTTCCTCATGGTACACCGTACTGAACATAACATATCCGTGGGCATATGACCGAAATTGCCTAGCAATTGACGTCTCATGTCAACACAGTCTATAGTGTGATTAGAACATTATTGTCTGGTGATCATTATAGTATGATCAGTACGAAAAATCCAGATTTTCAAAAATTAAAAGAACCACTTTTTAGCGGGAATTTTCGTAAGTTACACAGCTGAAGTTATGAAAGGGTTGAAAGACTACAATATTATGGCATAAACAAGAATATGTTCGATTGGTCTTTATTCCTATAGGCTGTACCCTTAATTACGAGTGTATGGATACTGCACCAGCACCATTTCTATTTGGATTCAAATTGGCCTCTACAATTTCAAGTCAACGGGTCCTTTATTCTACATGTATTATTTAACATGTATTCTTTGCAAACCTGACATTCTAAATGAATATAAATATTATTGATTTAATAATGCGAAATAACATTTGTCTTGGTTTTGCTGTACATGTACGTAGTCATGGTATAGTTGCATTTTGTTACTAGAGAACACGGATAAACTTAGTTCCGTGTGTTGGTCTAAAATTGGACGATAACTTGAAAATGCGATATCTTCTGACTAAAACCACTTATTATCAAAATTCAAAATTTATACTACAGCACACTTATCACTGCTTTCTATGATAGTTTTTTTGATATGTACAATCTCTGCAAATATATGTAAAAAATTGGGTGAAGCTGGGTACAGTTCATTTTAAATCACCCTGTATAATCGCTAACCGTGTATTGTGAATGGGGCTGTCAGCCTTGTATCTTCGCCAGCCTCGTACGTCCGTGTTGCGTGTCCTATGCCGCCTGGTCACAAGTTGGGAGTTGAAGGAGGCCCTCTATTATATATAAGCATCCGGGGCTCATGATACGTGATTATAGCCTAGTTTCCTTGTGTGTAGCCTCAGTACGAAGGCTACAGCATCAATGTATTGAAAAATGCAGGGTCCATCGATCATGTCAGTAAATGAATAGGGCCTAGGCCTATTTTGTTTTGGGACTGATTATTCGGACTACCACCCGGCATGCAGGTATTCCTACATTAAATACAACAGAATTATTACCATTGCAAGATGGCTTAAAGCTAGCATTTCAAGTATCTCTTATAAGCTAATAACAAATGGTGCCCGCTGGAATCTCTTGAGGCATTGTCTTTTTTAAAGACATTTCTTGTTTTATTTGGCTTAGCATGGACTAACCGGTGTATGTCTAGTATTCTTAACCGTAACTGCGGGGTCAACAGTACATCCGATTTATAGTGATCTACAATCAGTCGCCAAGCTGTGAGTTATTGATTAGCAATCAATCAAGTAAAATCACTTTCCTACAATAACAAAAGCAGTTCTAGTCCTGTCTCGCAGTTAAAATCACAATAATCGCGACCACCAAGTATAAACTTGGAGAAAGATTATCGCTGTAGGACCTATGCTATTCAACTGGTTGTTGCCCGGACATAAGGAATTACAATGCTACCTTTGCTCTACACCACATTTCGCCATAATTCATTCTAGAAACGCTTGCTGTTAGAATAAGAAAAAATTTAATGCTAAATTATTGCACATTCTAGGGAAGCGTGGTTACCGTTTTGAAATGACCGAGTGAGAGGGTTTTCAAGAAAATATTTTTCCTGTCAAAACTGAAGCATCCTCTGTATAAAAGAAAATATGAATATTAACTGCACATCATATATAACGATTCGTGATACCCAATTGATGCACGTTTGATGTCGTTTATGAGGCAGAGAATTTTATTTCAATTTATTTTATATACGCCAAAATATTTTTTTAATTGAGCAACAATAAGGATAGAAAAAAGTTGAAAATTCTATGTATAAATAACATTAGACCCGGCAAAAGATTACTGTTTCGTTTTTATGGTAATCAAATCTTTTAGTTCCTGAAAAAACATTTGGGGTCTAAAATGGATTTTTTATGTAATTGATAAAAACATCGAACGTGTGTACAAGAAAAATGGTAGGTTCCTCTGTAGTATTTTACTGACCATGGAAATGTACTGACACCGTGCGAGCACATGTCAAAATCGATATAATGTATTGTCCATATAGACGCGCATTTATCATGTTTATTGTCGGATTAACAACAATTAAGCGCTATTAATACACATTAATGTTTTTAGGCAAATACAATTCCAAAATATGGTACGTTTTCTGCTTTTGCTTGTCACGTGGTAGGCCTATTTTGAAGTTGCGATTATATCTTCAAATAAGTTTCAAATGGATTCCATCAAGACAAGTGGCCGAGTGGTCTAAGGCGCTAGGCTCATAGAGCATATCCAAAGCGGCGTGGTGCGCCGTGAGTTCGAACCCCGCCTCTGCCAAACTTTAAAAGAAGTAAAATTAAAATTAAAATTTAACTTTTTTAAAATTTCATATTGGGGAAATGTGACTGGGAGAATTTATGTATGGCGTGGAGTGGTGTGCCTTTGCTCTTATCCACATTCGATTTGTCTTTCTTATTTGGCTTGTTTTTGATCTTATTAGCTCTTTGTGATGACGGTCGCCCTGGGCAAATAGTTTGGGTAACCGCACCCTGCTAGCGCTTTTCTGATATGATTTTCTTCAGCGATCTTATCGTCTTCCTCTGTGATTATTTTCTCACCTCTATCAAGCAGCGTGCGTATAACATCTAACTTTTGATGCAAGGGGTGGTGCGATGAGTATGACAGATATTGATCCGCGTGGGTCTTTTTTTCTATACACTAATAACTTCACGGCTTTCTGAGCGGATAATCCCGTTCCTGGACACCATGACAGTACGACAGCAACTAAGCTCACTTCCGGTATTTTTTACCGGCGTGACCTTTGCTGTTACGTAACAAAATGTTGAAAATAAGACGGCAAAGGCGGTTTTTTGGAAATACTCAAAAAATGGAATACACTTCTCGCTTTAATAATTCCCGTATTGGGACCATAGATAATATGAAACTAGCACTGAAAGCTTCAAAGCAGCTATTCAGATCACATCATGAAGTAACTCATTCCATTTTTATGTGTGTTCATCCAAATCCACCATTCCTATCTTAATTAGATATTGCTTTTAGTAACGTTATTGAGCATTTTGTATATGTAAATGTAGATGGTGCCGTGCATTTATGTAATCTTCGCGTTTCCATTCCGCCTGAAAGGGATAGCCTATATAATATATATTACAAATATCGTTCGCGTATTAGCGAAAAAGGGTATTGTTGAAGGGAAAAAAATTCGCGAAATCGCTAAAGGGGGTGTTTTTATCTTGAACATTTCGCCAAATGAGTTTCAAAAGTTTTTTTTTCTTCAAAGTTCACCGACGAGCATGAGTATAATTATATGCGGATACCCGGAATACCGGAACCGGGGAAAGAATAATAGCCCCCCAGCAAACACAAAAACGTTTTAAAAACGTTTTAAATAAGTTATATTTTGGCTTTTGGTTTTTAGGTAAAAACGTTTTAATAACATTAAATTGTCGGGTTATATAAAGGTCATGATAACGTTTTAAAACGTTTTGTATGAAAACACACTACAGCAATATTTTTTAAATGTTTTCAAAAAATGTTATTGTAAACTATTTTTGCAAATATTTTTGCCAAATATTGTGTCAATACTTAAATATCATTATGTTAAAATATTTTAACCCAGCAAACACAGAAATGTTCTTAAAATGTTTTTTTCAAAACCTTTTAATAATATTTAAATGTCGTGTTATATAAAGGTCATGAAAACGTTTTTAAAACGTTATTGAAAATATTTTGGGCAAACATTTTTCGCAAAATATTTTTTCAACCCCAAAATAACATTCTGTTTAGAATGTTTTGTATCAAATTTTCAAGAATGTTTTTGGAATGTTATTAAAACGTTTTTATTCCTTTTATATAACCCGACATTTAAACGTTTTCTGTATAACATTTTTGTTTGCTGAGCAGTAGATTATCAAAAAATGTTTTTTAAGGTTATGAAAACGTTTTATACTCTTAATATACCCTTTATATAACCCGACATTTAAACGTTTTCTGACAACCTGTTATAACCTTTTGCGAATGATGTCGAAAACGTTTTGTGTTTGCTGGGCCTATTGATAAAGTTTGCGATGTTAACCATGTATAACAGGCAGGGCCGGATTTACCTTTTTGGGGGCCCTGGGCCAGTCCAAAATTTGGAGGCCCCAAACGTACCGTGAGGAAGGCAATCGCACTCAAGTGGCTAAGTTTTTAGATTTTACTAGGGCATATTTGCCCGTGAAGCGCGCGAAAAATTCACTCTAGACTATTTTGGCCCAAAACATGGTGTTTTTCGGCCAAAATGGAAGATGCACACTGCACAAGGTAATTCTGGGGCCCCAAACTTTCGGGGCCCTGGGCCCGGGCCCATCTGGCCCTATGGTAAATCCGGCCCTGAATTAACAGGACTCGCTGTCTTCTCTGCCTCCTTTTGCCTTGTTTGCCATGTTGAAGATCATAATAAAGTATAAATATTAATTAGCTCATCTGATCATAGACCAGGAATGAAATGCTTGGAAAATACTGATCTTGAGTTTGTGGAGATGTGGCTTGATTTCCAGATTCTGTAAAGTTTCCAGAAGGTAGCCCATACACGAGTTATTATGTTTTCTAAAATCGCTTTCGTTAGAAGTCATTATGGATCCAAATCTTTAGCTCGCTTAATTTTTTCATCATCTACAATCACACCATCTTTGCAGGAGGTAGGTGTAATAACCTCTGTTTTTCCAATGAGTAGGCTGCTCAAAGTCATGGGCCCTTTTGGAATAATACGTTAAGCGGCTTCACTCTGAGATTGAACCTGCAGTTATATTTCTTCTTTGCAGCTTGAAGGAAGTCGATAATGACAAAAAGAAATGCGGCCAGCATATCACCTTGAAGTACTCCTGTAGTAACATCAAATTTTGAAGAGATTTATGTGATCTGCCAAAGACACTCCTGTGTTATTTTGCCTGGCATGAAACAACAGAGGGCGGTCTGAATGTAAACATGTGACATCATAGGTCAACTCATTTATAGTCTTTATCCCAGCCGACTTGTTCTCCTTCGTGACGAATGAGCACAATCCAGTTTGGAACCGAGACCAGCAATATTTAACACCGTATTAACGTACGTAAAAACGTACGTGAAAACGTACGGTTCACGTGCTGCGTTTGGAACATCGCAATCTCTCTAATTATGTGGTATCTACGTAGGCCTATCATTTAAAATAAAATGCAATTATTTTGCTGGTTTTTGATAACGTTTTTTGTTTTTTACTTTCAGCAAAAAAGCACGAACACAATGGAATCTGAAAACCATGCAGAGCTGAATCGCATTTTTATCTGGGTTAACAGGAGATCTCTCGGAACAATATTCCTTAAGTGCCTCAGTCATATCCCAGATTCCCAAATCGTCAGCGGTATTTTTGCGTCTTGTTTCTATGATGGTAAAGACAGAGAAGCAAGCACTCATGATTTCTCAGACTTCCCATATGTTTACGACGGTTCAACTTGTACGTATTCTTGGGCGAAAAGTCAATTGGAAGGTGATTATCCGGGCACTAAAACTCTTATCTGCAAAGATCTTCCATCCTTTTTGAGCGGGAAGCATGACTTCATTCCTGAAGGATTTCGTCACACATTCCTAATTCGCCACCCATATCGAATGTTTCAATCCTTGAAAAAGTCTTCAATTTCCAGCTACTTCCCGACGTCCAATCTTTACGAGATTATAGATACATACTACAAGAAGCAGTTTGAATTGAAAGAACAGTTTCATGTTCTGAAATATCTCCAAGACCACCCGCAATTGGCAGATCCAAATCCAGTTGTGATTGACGCCGATGATCTTCAAAATCACCCCGCATCGATTCTATCTCAGTACTGTGAGGCAATTGGTCTTCCCTTTACCGAGGATCTTCTACGATGGAAACCAGGTACTGACGTTGTCAAAAAATGGAAGATATCACGGCAAATGGTTACTGCAGGTCTATATGGTGGAGATGGGTCGGGATTCTATAAAGCGGCAATGGAGAGTTCGCAGTTTCTAGCAACAAAGAAATTACCAGAGAGATCTGAACTTAGTATTGACGCATTACAATGTGCCGATATGGCGATGCCATACTATGAGAAACTGTACGGTATGCGCACAATTAAACCTTGACTTGACATGTGCAGCAAGCTTAAGCTATTTGATAAAAAAAAGATAACACGAAATTTAATGTCTACGTGACTTATGGGTGCCGCCATACCAAGACCACCAAGTGATCAGTTGATGTACCACAATGCTAGCAGATGGGAAATTTTCAGACACATACATCATCGAAATTACTAAATATTTGCATAGCTAATTTTATTTTATTACACATTGGGGCATTCTGAGTTTTCATTATGTTTTTAAGAGCTAAATTTGGAAAATATTTACCGACCGAAACTCTTACAATAATACTACAAAGTTGTAACAAAGAATTTTGCTGAATTCTCGAAGCGTATGCCACTTTTCCATTGAAATACACAGGAAGACCACTCGTTGTCCCAGTTTAAAGTTACTTTCCAAACTTTCTGTCTATAAACTGTCATGTCAGCACCTATCTGGTCAGGTGGCCATTAAAATAATTGCCTTTTTGGACCGGGCCAGCATGAGCTGGCCCGGTACGTATTATTTGGAATTAAAAAAATTGTAGTTTCTAGAATATGAATAAGATAGAATTAGTAAAGAAAACAGGTGGACCTCCTGGAGCAAGTTGTTTTGATAATGCTTACACGTGTAAACATTAAAATTGTATGTGAAGGGAATTTTTGTGTTGATACGATGATGAAAAATTAACAGGTTGTTTCATTTTTTTAGGAATGAAATTAAACGTTGTTAAATTGTAACAAGTCAGTCGCTCTGACGGTTACAGCATTCATCTTGAGTACTCTTTCATGTATAGTTTCACTTGGGCTTACCAAGTTAAAGAGACTGCCATAGTTACATTAAGGTGCGGGATTATAACTATCTGAATTATCCTGATAAATATCCAATTAGCTTCAGCTATTAAGCTATTTAGATATTTAAGATATTTGGATATTATTAAAGGATATTATGGATAATTTGGATAATAGTTGCACCTACTGATATTTTAGATATTTGGATATTTTAGATAACTTAGATATTTTAGATAATTTGGATATTATCAAGGATATTATGGATTTATATATTTCAGATATTAGGATATTTTAGATAATTTGAATATTAGTAGGGCTAATTAGGATAATTTGGATATTTAGATATTTTAGATAATTTGGATATTATTAGGGCTAATTAGGATAATTTGGATATTTTGGATATTATTATGCCTCATTAGGATATTAGGATAATTTGGATATTTCAGATATTTGGATATTTCAGATATTTGGATATTTTAGATAATTTGGATATTATTATGCCTCATTAGGATATTAGGATAATTTGGATATTTCAGATATTTGGATATTTCTGATATTTGGATATTTTAGATAATTTGGATATTTTAGATAATTTGGATATTATTATGGCTAATTAGGATAATTTGGATATTTTGGTTATTATTATGCCTCATTAGGATAATTTGGATATTTTAGATATTTGGATATTTTAGATTATTTGGATATTATTAGGGCTAATTTGGATATTTTGGATATTTTAGATATTTTGGATATTACTATGCCTAATTAGGATAATTTGGATATTTTGGTTATTATTATGCCTCATTAGGATAATTTGGATATTTTAGATATTTGGATATTTTAGATAATTTGGATATTATTAGGGCTAATTAGGATAATTTGGATATTTTGGATATTATTATGCCTCATTAGGATAATTTGGATATTTCAGATATTTGGATATTTTAGATAATTGGGATATTATTAGGGATAATTTGGATATTTTAGATATTTTGGATATTATTATGGCTAATTAGGATAATTTGGATATTTTGGTTATTATAATGCCTCATTAGGATATTAGGATAATTTGGATATTTAAGATATTTGGATATTTTAGATAATTTGGATATTATTAGGGCTAATTAGGATAATTTGGATATTTTGGATATTTTTATGGCTAATTTGGATATTTCAGATATTTGGATATTTTAGATAATTTGGATATTATTATGGCTAATTAGGATAATTTTGATATTTTGGATATCAATGCCTCATTAGGATAATTTGGATATTTTAGATATTTGGATATTTTAGATAATTTGGATATTATTATGGCTAATTTGGATATTTGAGATATTTTGGATATTATTATGGCTAATTAGGATAATTTGGATATTTTGGTTATTATTATGCCTCATTAGGATATTTTGGATATTTTAGATATTTGGATATTTTAGATAATTTGGATATTATTAGGGCTAATTAGGATAATTTGGATATTTTGGAGAAGAACATAAAGTTTGTTGCCCTGGCCACTTTATTGCTAATTAATGGTCTTTCACGTGACGCGTTTCAACAAATCACAGTGCACGATTTTAAATAATGGGTCGTGGGGGTAATAGAATGAACAATATAATATGCGTCGTTCTTTAAAAGTTTTTTCCAACTATATCCATCGTCTAGGAGTATGAACTATAAACCACAACATGCATGATGTAGGCTGTTCATAATATTGTTCAATATGCAATCTCGCTAGTGTATGCGTCGTTCTTTTAAACTCTTATACAGCAATATACATGGTTTAGGAAACTTGATGCATATGAAACTTTAATGTACATTGTACATAGAATATGCGTCGTTCTTTAAAAGTCTTTTCCAACTAGTCGGGCTCTCATTCACGCGCGGATGGGAAATAGTGTTTTCTTTATGTTTGATACGGTTTCTAGACTGAAATTTTGCGTAGAACACGCTCCCGTAGTCCACTTTAATTAAAAATGTGCCCAAAGTGCTTTTTCCGGGGGGTGCCCCTACCCCGGGGGGCACTTCCATGACAGATATGCATCATGTGCCTCGGGATAGACCCCCTTTTTCAAACCGGCTTGTACCCAATGACCCCCTTTTTATGTTATGGTCCTACCTATTACCCAATGACCCCCTTTAAAAAAAATCATGTACTCAATGACCCCCTTTTTCTATTTCCTGCTATACCCGATGACCCCCTTTTAATTCCTAAATTCAGGTGGTATTTGTGTTCTCCTCCAGAAATAATGAGATTTTTCACATTTCCAAGGTGGCCAAGTTGTTTTTACGCAGTTTGGCACTTATTTATGTGTACTTAATGATACTCTTTTGGCAATCCTGTACTCAATGACTCCCATTTTACTTGTTGTTACCCCAATGACCATCCTTTTTTCAAAGTTTCATACCGAATGACCCCATTTTTATTCAGGTTGTGTACTGAATGACCCCATATTTTTGTAATTTTACATTTGACCTGAATGCCCCCTACTTTTAACATGGCCGAGGCACATCCCTGCCATTTCAGATAGGGAGTGCCTCCCCCGGGGTCCCTACAATGGGGGTCAAAATTACTAAAAATGTATTCTAAGGCCAATGGTGGTGATTTTGGTGTCTAAATATATGTTTATGGACATGAGAAAGTCCAGAATGATGAATTTTAGCCAAACTTATTTGAACTTTTTTAGGCCAATGGTGGTGATTTGAGTGTCTATGAATATGTCTGTGGACATAAAACATTTATTTACATAGTTTATCAAAATCCAAAATGGCTGCCATATACAAAAAAAATCAAAATGGCCGCCAAAATGTCAAAAATTATTCTAACTTATTTGAACGGCGCTCTCGGGCCGATGGTTGTTTGAGTGAAGGTATATGTTTGAGAACATAAAACATTCCTTTATATTGTTTATAAAAATCCAAAATGGCTGCCCTATGCCCAAAATTTCAAAATGGCGATGATAATGTCGAATATTAGTCTATATCATTTGAACAGGATTTTCAGGCCGATGGTGGCGATTTTGGTGTCCAGTTATATGTTTGGGGACATGACAAAGTCATTCAGCTAGTTTACAAAATGGGGGGGGGGGGGCTAAAATAGTGAATTTTAATCAAAATTACTTGAAAGATATTCTTAGGCTGATGATAGCGATATTGGTGTCTATGTTTGTGACATATAAGCCCCTATAGTGTACATGACCAAGTCATTTAGATAGTTGATGAAATCTAGAATGGCTGCCCTATGCTAAAAAAATCCAGTGGTAGCCAAAATTGCAAATTTTATATTGATTTTATCTAATTATCATATAGACACCCCAGCTCCTGGGACTTAATTTTTGTTTTAAATCTAAAGTCGCCGTGTCACAATATAATCACTTATAAATGGAACATAGATGCCCAAAATATTCAAAATGGCGTCATTAACCAAATGTTAATACTAACTAACACTATCACATTAGATGTCCATTGATCTATTATGATTTAAAAAGGTAGTCCAAAGACGATTGAAAATGTTGTATATCCCGTAAAATGTAAACTAGTTCTGTCTCTAAACCTGGGCATTTGAAGACCTTGGCGGCCATAATATGAAACATCAGATTATAATAATCATTATAACGCAATAAGTAAAGTGATAAACCCTAGAACTAAGTAGGGGTTGTACCACCCCAAAGATTTTCATCCGCCATAAATAAACCTATAGACCTATAGCTATACTTTGGTACCAAATATAACGGCATATGACGTTTGTAATTGAAAATTAGGGGGGTTGCAACACCCCCATCCCTTTGTAGTCCGTGTTACAAAATATGGCTCAGTTGTTCTAGGGTTAAACTTACACACGTTTCCACTTTTGATCTGTTGTGAGTGAAATAAATGTGCTAAAAGTGGAAATTATTGTTTATCATCTATCCTTGCTCAATGGACACTCGCTTTTATCACAAGGATATCAGGTCTTGGTCAATATATTACCAAACAAGCGAATGTGATGGCTTTCTAACAAATCCAGCTTTCGCAGTTACCTACTGACTCCAAGGAACAGTCGCTATATACTACTGAGAACTACTGAGCCATATTTTGTACCACGGACTACGAAGGGGGGGGGGGGTGTTGCCCCTAATTTTTAATTGTATTAGGTACCAATGTATGGGTCTCGTCTATTCAGTGATACCAAAAGAAGTACAAACATTCCCCACATAATATCGCTATGACGTCATAATGTGAGCACATCCTTGCAAAATTGAATATATGAATGCACAACCCACCCAAGTCCGTACTTTGGCCAAATTGAGTTAAGCATGGAAAATTGTTGCTTATACATAGGCCTATCATAAAAGTTGAATCCAAATCAACCCTCTACATGCTCTACGTGGGTCTATTAGCATGTGAAATCCAAAATGGCCTATACCCGGCATGTATGATACACATTTGTTGCTTAGTTTTTTCAAAATCACTTTTGATGGACTTGGGTGGGTTTTGTATTCATGTATTCAATTCTGGTTATTTACAAAAGTATAGGCAAAATTGATCTTCTTCCAAAAATTCTACAAAAATGCGAATTTCACCGAATTGTCTCCTAAATACAGGGTGTCCCAAAAGTCTCGATACCTTTTTAAACCTTTGTATCTTTAAGAAGAAAATAATGGTATACAAACAATTTGAAAACATATTTGGAAAGAAGACACTTGGGCAGTTTTTTTGGTACCAAACTTGCCCCCTTTTGTGCCTCCTACTTAAAAATAATGTTAGATGAATGTATAGGCACATAACGCGTAGTACCATACAGCAGTCATTCCTTTATCGAACATTCACAGATCTTCTTGGGCTTGCTGATACAGCACGTCTAACTGATCAAACTTGGCCACCTCATTCTCCGGATTTGAGTCAACCTGATTTTCTTCTGTGGGGTTGTCTCAAAGACCGAGTGTATAGCACAAAACCTCGCAGCATACCCGACTTGAAGGAAAACATAGAGAGTGAGATAAGAAAACTTGAAAGAGACACTTTCAGAAGCGTCATTCAGTACTTCACCGTCAGAGTACGCGAGTGTGCGAATTTATATGATGGACATCTTGAACATATTCCGAATAGACTACTTGCAAAACAAAACAAAAAGTCCAAACTACGGAAGAACAAAATAAAAATAATGTGAAGTTGTTGGGAATAGTGTTTCAATTTGACAATGTTCTTGGTGATTTGTTCCCATTAACCATTTTTGCATATGCGCTATATTCATGCATAATGTCTTCTGACTTTTGCATAATGTCTTCTGACTTTTCAGCATGAAAAGGGGAGTTTCAATGTGACAATTCAGTAATGATAGGGGTATCAACTCAATCAAAACATTATAAAATCCTTGAGATAAAGAAAATTACTTTACCAAGTCACTTTGTTAGGATTGTGAGCAAATGCAGAAGAGGGTGTTAATTTGACAATTCGTTTGCATTTAATTAAGTGTTTTTGTTTCTCCGTTTGAAAGAACGATTTTCCAATATGATAAACATTTGCTCGTATCTTCATACTACAACATGCAAATATTAGCAAGTTTGGTACCAAAAAATTGCCCAAATGTCCTCTTTCTAAATATGTTTTCATATTTTCTGTATACTATTTCTTCTTAAAGATACAATGGTTTAAAAAGGTATCGAGACTTTTGGGACACCCTGTATAAAGGAAAATGACTATTTTATCTAACTACCAAGTAAAAAGTAAATATAACTTGAAATAATTTTACAAGAGTGAAATGAAACTGTATTTACTGTAGAAACATATGGTGGGCCTCACCCCCCTCTATGGTCAATCATCTTTGATGGTCAGTCATACCCCGGGTAAGGTGCTGGGGTAAAAAAACTTGTATCACTTAAAAGAGCGTACAGGATGGATCTACGATAAGCTTAAGTCGTTTGGGCGTAAAGACGCGAGTTTTTTTTTATGGAGGATGAAAAACCTTAGGGGTGGTACAACCCCCTACGTAGTTCTAGGGTTACTCACTTTCCTTAATTGCGTTATAATGATTATTATGTTTCATATTATGGCCGATCTTCAAATACCCCGGTTTAAAGATCGAAATCGTTTACCTTTTACGGGATAGGCCTATACAACAGTTGGCCACCATTTTAAAATCATAATAGATCAATGGACATCAAATGTGATTATTTGGTTAATGGCGCCATTTTGAATAATTTGGGCATCTATGTACCAATAACAAGTATTGTAATATTGTAATATTGTGACACGGCGACCTTAGATTTAAAACAAAAATTAAGTCCCAAGAGCTTGGGTGTCTATATGATAATTATGTGAAATCAATATAAAATTTGCAATTTTGACCTCCACTTGAATTTTTTAGCATAGGGCAGCCATTTAAGATTCCGACATCTAAATGACTTGGTCATGTACACTATAGGGGCCTATATGTCACAAACATATACCTAGACACCAATATCGCTACCATCGGCCTAAGAATATCTTTCAAGTAATTTTTACTAAAATTCACTATTTTAGCCGCCAGTTTGAATTTTGGACCGTAGGGCAACTTTTTTTGGATTTTGTAAACTATCTGAATGTCTTTGTCACGTCCCCAAACATATAACTGGATAGACTAATATTCAACATTTTGACCGCCATTTTGAATTTTTGGGCATAGGGCAGCCATTTTGGATTTTTATAAGCAATGTAAATGACTGTTTCATGTCCGCAAACATATACCTACGCCCAAATCACGACCATCGGGCCGAGAGCGCCGTTCATATAAGTTAGAATAATGTTCGGCATTTTGGCAGCCATTTTGAATTGTTTTGTATAAGGAAGCCATTTTGGATTTTGATAAACTATGTAAATAACTTTCTCATGTCCACAGACATAATCATAGACACCCAAATCACCACCATCGGCCTGAAAAAGCCGTTCAAATAAGTTTGGCTAAAAATCACCATTTTGGCCGCTATTTTGATTTTTTGGAACATAAGGAAGCCATTTTGGATTTCGTAAACTATCTAAATGACTTTCTCATGTCCATAAACATATATTTAGACATCAAAATCACCACCATTGGCCTTAGAATACATTTTTAGTAATTTTGACCCCCATTGTAGGGGCACCCCCCCCCCCGGAAAAAGCACTTTGGGCGCAAAATTTCAGTCTAGAAACCGTATCAAACATAAAGTGAACACTATTTCCCATCCGCGCGTGAATGAGAGCCCGACTAATAACCATCGTCTAGGATTATGAACTAAACCACAACATGCATGATGTAGCACAGTGTCGACGTCCTATACGATAAATATAAATTTAATACTCCGTTGGTGAGCGACGGGCGAGTGGTATTTCACCGAACGCAAGAAAAGGAGTTCTATCTGATTGGCTAGCAATCGATCGCTTAGGTCGCTTAGTAGTCAACTACAAACTCAAAACTGAGCAATGATTCAATTCGATTGAAATCGATATTCTATTATTGCCGTAGATAAAGAGAGTGATAGTGTGTCAATAATGTACATTGTATTGCAGCTGGATTTTACATGCATTCCTTTATATTATTATTTTCTCAAAGAGTTGAATATGATCACAATTTCTACCCAGGATTTCAAATTTTTTACCCGCAAATTGCATTTAAACATATCCACAGCAAAATACCGGTCCTCACTAATTAGTGTATTTAATTTCCAGTTTATTTAAGATAAAACCTGACAACAAATAAAATTTTCTTGCAATAGAAATATCATATGGGATACTGATATGGTAGGCCGCAACCGCCACAACGTGGAGCTGCTACGCGTAGCTGACTTTTTGCTCCGTGGAGCCAAATTGACCAATCATGATCATGTTAGAGTTTTTCATTACTCGGAGGTAAAACTGACCAATTAAGTACGACTTACTCATTTCGTGAAGCGAATTTATTCATTAAGAATTTGCCAGACGAGCGTCACGTAGTTGCAAGATATCCTCGGTCACGAAAGTTATGATTCAAAAAGTAGTTTATGAAAAGTACGAACTGACTTATTATTAAGATGGACATGCACTCATAAGAAACTCATACAGTATTGTACATAACTATATAGCTAGGCAGAGTGGTGGTAAACTATGCACACAGTTCTGCGATCTGCAGTGTATCGCCGGGAGCTAATTTGTATAACTTGCGCGGTGTCCCTGCGGAATTCGACCTTCAGCAAACTGCAAACCAGTTCAGATTTACTTTATATACTAGTAGTAGGCCATACATACTGTAGTTACTGTCCGTTTTCCTATACACAATACTCAGCCTGCGCTCACCATTGACGCGTGACCTCTACAAATAGTGTATGTTAGAAGTATAGGCCATTGCCTAGTTGACGTCACTGTGTAAAAAAATAACCGGCCAATATTTAAAGTAATCTCTGACCTTCTAGAAAATATAGTTTTGTAACATTTCCTAAATTTTTAGCTAATTTTGGTGTTTGGAAATATTGGTACTTTTGTACCAAAAATATGAAGAAATTATTTCTAAACCGTGTTAAGTCATTAAGCTTCTCATTTTCAAGAACGCTGGTTAACAATAAGCAGACTATTGTCTCATTTCGTAAACAAAAGCCCACTGTATTGTTACCTTGCGTTCTCTTTATAATCGTTCACCCAACTAAAACTATAATACCAGCTCATTGCTCATTGCACAGGTAAAACAGACACAAGTGCAGTGTGTATTTATAACCAGAGAAGATCTGATGTAACATAGTTGAGCTGTTCTCATTGAGTGTTATCTTGGTTTAATAGCTTTTAATAGGGTTTAAGTCCTTCAAAGGTCGTGGTGAGTTCTACTCTAGACATGACTGCATGTGCATCGTGATTATTTTAAAGTCAACAACATTCAACAATATGATCACCGTGATAGTATGAGAGTATCAGTACCGTGGGTGTCAGTGATCCTGGCCTGACACAGTAGACAAACAAACAAACAAACACGCCACACACATGACACATGCATGCAAGGTAACATTGACTATACACTAATCACAATGGTATTGATCCTGTACAACTGGTCGTGGTTTATTTACAATCGATTCATTTAAAATCCCCATAGTAAACATTAATTTTGGCAAGAGTTTTCTCTCTCTGGAACGAGGATGCATCCACTGGCTCCGCGTAATGAAAAGATCTAACATGATTGGTCAATTTAGCTCCGCGAAGCGAAAAGTAAGCTACGCGTAGCAGCTCCACGTTGTGGCGGTTACGGCCAGCCATATATTGATCATGCGAAAATCGTAAAACATAGAATAGAAACAGTGTGGCAGGCTCTCAAAATCTCAAATTGTATGCTTAGCCTGAGTCGCACGGCCTATCTCGAACAAAATCACTATGCGTAGTTGTTGAAAAACGTGAGGATTCATCGTACTATCACGGCAATTTTTAACACGAAGATATAGGGATGATGACGGTGTGTGTAGGCTGTTCATAATATTGTTCAATATGCAATCTCACTAGTGTATGCGTCTCGTTTACAGGATAAACTCGTTTACAGGATATAGATGGTTTAGGGGTGGTGCAATAATTATGTGTACCCCGGGGGGGTGAATTCTCAAAATGGTCTGCCAAAATCGCCTCCCCCTTTGGCCGTGCCAAAAACCTTTCCCCCCTTTCGACGTGCCAAAAACCTTTGCCCCCCCTTTGACATGCCAAAAATCTTTGCCCCCCCCCTTACACATGCAAGATATTGGGGAACCCGAATTTAAAATCTTAAATTGCCTTAACATATAATGCGAGCGCAGCGAGCAGGAAATTTTGCATATTTGAACGTGTTCGTAATGTTTTCCTACGCCTTTTTAGGGCGTAATATAGAAACGGTGCCCAAAATATCTGTGCCAAAAATTGCTTGCCCCCCCCTTTCGACCTGCCAAAAATCGCTTGACCCCCCTTTCGACCTGCCAAAAATGCTTGCCCCCCTTTTGGCCTGCCAAAAATCTTTGCCCCCCCTATAATTCACCCCCGGGGTACACATAATTATTGCACCACCCCTTAGGAAACTTGATGCATATGAAACTTTAATGTACAATATAATACGCGTCGTTCTTTAAAAGTCTTTTCCTACTATATACATCATCTAGGATTATGAACTAAAACACAACATGCATGATGTAGGCTGTTCATGATATGTTCAATATGCAATATCACTAGTGTGTATGCGTCGTTCTTTTAAACTCTTTTACAGCAATATACATGGTTTAGGAAACTTGATGCATATGCAACTTTAATGTACAATATAATATGCATCGTTCTTTAAAAGTCTTTTCCAACTATATCCATCGTCTAGGATTATGAACTATAAAACACAACATGCATGAAGTAGGCCGTTCATAATATTGTTCAATATGCAATATCAATAATGTATGCGTCGTTCTTTTAAACTATTTTACAGCTATATCCATGGTTTAGGAAACTTGATGCATATGCAACTTTAATGTACAATATAATATGCGTCGTTCTTTAAAAGTCTTTTCCAACTATATCCATCGTCTAGGATTATGAACTATAAAACACAACATGCATGAAGTAGGCTGCATGATATGTTCAATATGCAATATCACTAGTGTATGCATCGTTCTTTTAAACTATTTTACAGTTATATCCATGGTTTAGGAAACTTGATGCATTGGTAACTTTAATGTACAATTTAATGATCATCAAACTACATGTTGAACATGCAATATGACTACTGTCTGTTCAATTAGCTTAGATTCTTGAATTTTTAAGATATTTGAAAAAATAAAAAATTGTGGCCAAAGTCATCAAAGAAAAGTGTTAGCACAGCCTTAGACCTAACGTGATTTATACTTTTCAAATTCTAAAGTTCAATTTAAAACCCCATTTCTTTTCAATTTTGGTCTTTTCCCGTGATATTTTTATAAAAAGCCGTAGAACGTCGGGTACCATAAACTTTTTGGAATCAATCCATTCAGAGCAATGGGGACAAATGTCACAATGCGCAGAGATGGTATTTATTCGACCATCCGCATCAGGAAGTATTGTCCAGCAAAATATTTTCCAGTATGCCTAATTTGTGTTGAAACCGTACGTTATTATTTATGGGAACTAAGGTTTTCTAAAATAGGCCCGGGTTATATAAATACATTCCTATTTATTTATTTATTTATTTATTTATTTATTTATTTATTTATTTATTTATTTATTTATTTATTTATTTATTTATTTATTTATTGTGCGAATATGGGTCTGAGAATGGGTCTGAGAAGGTGTAGGCCTATTATAGGCCTATTATAAAACTACACATTTATTTTCAATTTGTTATTTCGTTTTGTTTGTTGAATACAAACTGAAAAAACTGTGAAACAAAAGAACTTTTATACACGAAAATATTATTTAAAACAATCAGGTTACAGAAACATTTTCAGCTACTGTATCTGAAAATGTCAAGCGAATGCCGATATTCTTGGGAAGGAATGGTGGTATTTAACAAAACCCAATTTACATTGTAAACCAGTTGAAATGAGAACGAAATCCATAATTTTAATGTCCTTGTTTAGGAAAAAAATGCTCAGAATAATGTTATGCATAAAACGTACTCGCGCCATATAATTTCGTGTAACAAAAACCGGTGGACCATCATCACCTATAGAACCTATCCAATAACCAGAACGGTATAACAATTGAAATGGCAGGACAGATTGGTGGACAGATTGTTTTGCTAAATTGGATAGGGTCTATGCCCTAAGTTGAGAATGGACCGTCTATGGCAAGCTAAGCGGCTCAGAACGTGGGACTAGCTACGCGCAGCTTCTTTCTCGTTACGTGCAGCTTATTAACCAATCAGATTCGCGGTTTTAAACACGTGGAGCTGATGTAAACATCCTCGCTCACAAATATTACGTTGTTAATTTTTGTAAATGAAAATATCTGTAGTATATCAGCAAAAAATGGTATAGGTGCTATTAAAGTAATATCTGAACAGAATGATGATTGTTCTATATTTAGGGGACTATCATTTTCTTCGGAAGGGGATCCCAAATATAGGGGGTCATACTTTTTTGGAAAGAAAAAGAAGGGGGAGGGGGGTCATAAATTGATAATGACAAAATGTAGGGAGTCACAAGATGACTACAGATAGTGTGTTTATTGTATTCAAAAAGACTGATTTCAATACAATTTTAGCCTGTCTAGGGGGTACGGTGTATCGGTGGTGGGTGTCGGGGGTCATAACATTTTGATGCCGAAATAGTGAGGGCCGCAATTTATTGACGCCGACTTTTTGTAAATTTAGCAGAGTTGTAACGAGTCACGTCATTTCATGGTCGAGTCGAGTCATTTCTTGCAATATCTCGAGTCGAGTCGAGTCAAATGACTCGAGTCACTGTACAATCTCTATGGGGAAAATTTGAAAATCCGAGTCGAGTCATTTCATTTTTGAAAAGTCGAGTCTCGAGTCATGACTCGTTACAAGTCTGAAATTTAGGACCCCCCCCCGTTCCGAAAAAATTGATGACCCATTTTACTCTCTCCATATTTACACAGTGGCATGTGATATCGCTTTCCCTGCAATATCTTTACACAGCGCTTTACATCAGTAGTTGTTGTTGTTTGACCTTCATATCCCCTGCACCGCTAATACAGCCCGAGTATAAGGTTACTTGCTATTAAACACGATGTAAACTTGGAAACACTAAATAAATATGCTTTGTGTCATTTTAGCCAGGCATTAGCAACATGTTCTCTTGACACGTGCTGTGATTTGGCCTCCTTTACCCGTTCGTTATCTATGCTAATTCCGTAAATTAATTACAAGATAATAATTGTGAAAGAGGATACTTATAACTATACTACGCGCAGCTAACGACCCAACCACGTGATTAAATTTGACTATTTTGATTGGTCAAACAGCTGCTCGTAATGAGAAAGAAGCTACGCGTAGCTGTTCCACGCTTTTGGCCCCCTTGGCTTGCCATAACCGTCCCACTCGATTTGTAAAAAGGTCGCGAACCCTTTCGGTGGACCCAAGTAACTGCCCAAAATGACGCAAAATTGAAAAGAAATGGGGTTTTAAATTGAACTTGGGAATTTGAAAAGTATAAATCACGTTAGGTCTAAGGCTGTGCTAACACTTTTCTTTGATGACTTTGGCCACAAGTTTTTATTTTTTCAAATATCTTAAAAATTCAAGAATCTAAGCTAATTGAACAGACAGTAGTGTATGCGTCGTTCTCTAAAAGTCTTTTCCAGCACTATCCCTGGTTTAGGAAACTTGATGCATATGTAACTTTAGGCAAAAATTATATTACAAATTTTCTATTTCCAAAATATCCAAATATCTGATATATTTGATATTTCAGATAATATCTAAATTATCCGATATTTTGGCTAATTTAGATTATAGCTAAATATCTGCTAATATCTTAATATCCATCACTTACCAGGCCAAAAAAGGCCCATTACTCGTTGATGGTCGATAGACGTCCCAATCTAAGCTAATTGAACAGACAGTAGTGTATGCGTCGTTCTCTAAAAGTCTTTTCCAGCACTATCCCTGGTTTAGGAAACTTGATGCATATGTAACTTTAGGCAAAAATTATATTACAAATTTTCTATTTCCAAAATATCCAAATATCTGATATATTTGATATTTCAGATAATATCTAAATTATCCGATATTTTGGCTAATTTAGATTATAGCTAAATATCTGCTAATATCTTAATATCCACCACTTACCAGGCCAAAAAAGGCCCATTACTCGTTGATGGTCGATAGACGTCCCAATAAATCGGACTTAGTCACCGGTCAGTTCTACAGCATAGATATCCATGGCTAACCATGGCTAACTCCCGGGGGCTAACTATGGAAACATGTTAAAGGACATCAAGAAAATGTTCTAAGTTATTTATTTCGCTCTTTCGTGTATCGACGAGTAATGGATATATGAAATTAAAATTAAAGTAAAATTTTACTTCTTTTAAAGTTTGCCAGAGGCGGGGTTCGAACTCACGGCGCATGGCTTATACTCTATGAGCCTAGCGCCTTAGACCACTCGGCCACTTGTCTTGTTGTTATTCATTTGAAACTTATTTAAAAATATAATCGCAACTTCAACATAGGCCTACCACGTGACAAGCAAAGACAGAAAACGTATTATATTTGGAATTTTATCATTAATGTGTATTATAATAGAGCTACCATTATTTATATTGTTGAATTCTCAAGCGCATCATTTCGAATTGGGTTTGGATTCCTAAAGCCCGATACTGACTCCACCTGTACATTTTAATTTCATCGCGGGATGCTGAGATGTTTGAAAAGCATCGCATACCGCTGCGAAGTGGAGTCAGGATCGGGTTTAATTCGAACCACCAGCATCCATGGTTCGATGTAGAGTCTTTCCTATTCAGAGGAAATATTGCAATTACACACCTTATTGCCTTTTAACAATAACCAATGACACTAGCACGTAATTCCAGTCAAGCACCAATCTTTAATCCTATTGTTGAAGAGGATAATAAGCTTATACTTATGTATAGCATTCGTAAAAAAGCTTAAGTCTTTGTTTGCTTTGGTTAAATCCTGTTCAAGTGGTGGGTTAACCAACAATTAACAATGAGAGGACATTCCTGAACCTCGTTCAGTTGGCGATGATTTGAAGTGATCGCCAATTATGACCATTTGATATTTAATACCAGCAATGTGGAAAAAAAAAGAAATAATGTAGTGCCAAAATAATGTACCCTTTTACGGAAGGAGCAAAGTTTAACAAGTTACAACTCCGCTTCTGCAGTACGAATGTCAGCGGCGAATGTCAGGTTATTATTTCCCAGTCTTGAAAAACAAATTGCAGGCAGAGGTGGGAATCGATCTCGGTACCTCCCGGTTAAAAAGCACTGTGCAAAACCACTAAGCCAACTAAATATCTGTCGTGAGATGCTTGACATTAATCTTTGATATTGCTGAATGGAACAAATCTCGAAATTAAATCATTAATAAAATAAGTAAATTCTTATTTAGCGGCCAAATTGGATAAAAGGGAAATATTTGTCCCTGCTCTAAAGAAAATATAGGTTAGAAAATTATCAAATAAATTTAAATTAACAATTGAGATTTTATATTTATTTATTTCACAAGGCGGCATTATCACAGACAAACACTGTATACGCTAAAAACTCGACCCTCATTACTAGATGATGGCATAGCTCAGTGTTAGAGCATCGGACTGGTAATGTCAATATCGTTGGTTCGAATCCGCCTGCCAGCAATGGTTATTATGATTTTAATGCTACGCTACAATTTGTTCAATTTTATTTATTTATTTATTTATTTATTTATTTATTTATTTAAATAATTTGATATATTTGAAAGGGGTATTTGAGCAATTTGAAAAATGTTTACCCCCGTATAATCCTATGGGGTCATTTTGAACCCACCCCATCCCAAATTGCCAAAACCTATGAGTTTAAATCATACATAATGATCAGTGCGTCAATTATGAGTGAACACCGGTTGGTCACTGCATTTATTTGGGAATGGGTAGGCTACATTATATACACTTGTAGGCCTATGTTGTTGTTGGTGTATAAGTAATGGGCCTTGCAATTTAAATGCCTCAAGCTTTTAATCCGATATGCAGATTATCTATTTGTTTTCATGAATTGGAAGACATTCTTTGATGTATTACTGAGCTCAATGATCTGAAATTACTGGGGTGTGAGGTCAGCATAGTATTTTATTAACAGAAAGTATAGAGGCCCTGCATGAAATTATCGATTGGCTCCAAACAAAGGATTTGAGCCGGTGTCCTTCACAGTAGTTATGGCGGAGTGCAGTCCATTCAATCAAATGTTGTCATCAACCTATTTGATTGCAATCATGCTTTTGTTGAATGCATTTGAGTAGTCCGCCATATTTACGGGATGATATGTCACATGCAAGGCCTCTATTCTCCAAATTCATTTCCTAATGTAGGCCTATGTGAGAATGATACAATAATGACATGATGAACATAGTCATTGATGCATCAGTTTTAAAATAGAATAGGCGGTTACCATATTAGGCGGTTCTCGCCTGAGCGCGATTACCAGGCTGATGGTGACATGCCCATATGACAGTTTTTACTAATTTGACCTCAGATAACCCCTGGCGACCCCAAAATGACCTTCCAAAATTTGGCTGTAAATGTTAACTGTACCCACCAAGTTTCATGCCCATACGACAGTTTTTAGTAATTTGACCTCAGATGACCCCTGGGTGACCTTGGATGACCTCAAAATGATCTAAACTTATAACTCTAAATGTTGACTGTACCCACCAAGTTTCATGCCCATATGTGAGTTTTTACTAATTTGACCTCAGATGACCCGTGGTGACCTTGGATGACCCCAAAATGACCTTATAATATCTTAATGTCCAGCCCTTAGCAGGCAAAAATAAAATACATAAGTCCCAAATATCAAAATATCTGATATATATCGGATATTTCAGAAAATATCTAAATTATCCGATGTTTTGGATAATTTAGATAATAGCTAAATATCTGATAATATCTTAATATCCAGCACTTACCAGGCAAAAAATTCTTAAGTCCCAAATATCAAAATATCGGATATATCGGATATTTCAGATAAATATCTGATAATATCTTAATATCCAGCACTTAGCAGGCAAAAATAAAATACCCAAGATAATTTAGATAATAGCTAAATATCTCATAATATCTTAATATCCAGCACTTGCCAGGCAAAAAAAATCTCAAGTCCCAAATATCAAAATATCTGATATATCGGATATTTCAGATAATATCTAAATTATCCGATATTTTGGATAATTTAGATAATAGCTAAATATCTGATAATATCTTAATATCCATCACTTAGTAAGTAAAAAAAATTCAATAGAAATTGTATAAGTTCCTTATATCCAAATTCGATATTTTGGTTAATTTAGATAATAAGTCCCAAATATCTGATATATCGGATATTTCTGATAATATCTAAATTATCTGATATTTTGGATAAATTAGATAATAGCTAAATATCTTATAATATCTTAATGTCCAGCCCTTAGCAGGCAAAAATAAAATACATAAGTCCCAAATATCAAAATATCTGATATATATCGGATATTTCAGAAAATATCTAAATTATCCGATATTTTGGATAATTTAGATAATAGCTAAATATCTGATAATATCTTAATATCCAGCACTTACCAGGCAAAAAAATTCTTAAGTCCCAAATATCAAAATATCTGATATATCGGATATTTCAGATAATATCTAAATTATCCGATATTTTGGATAATTTAGATAATAGGTAAATATCTGATAATATCTTAATGTCCATCACTTAGTAAGTAAAAAAATTCAATAGAAATTTTATAAGTTCCTTATATCCAAATTCGATATTTTGGTTAATTTAAATAATACTATTTTAATAGCTAAATAACCGATATTTTGGCTAATTTAGATAAAGAACCCAATTGAAACCCAATGGGGTTCTTTGTAGAACCAAAAAAGGTTCTGTAGCCAAGAAAAGGGTTCTTTGTAGAACCTTAAGCTTGAAGAACCCTTAAGGAATCTTAAAGAAAGAACCCTCAAAGGGTTCTTCGTAGAACAGAAAAAAAGGTTTTTTATCCAAGAAAATGATGTTTTAGTACCAAAAAGGGTTAACACTACGTTTTGCTTTTATTAACTTGGCGATGAGTCCCTGAATGAATGAATTAGAATGTCCCCAGGCCTATCTAAATATTTAAGGTTCTTTATAGAACCTTTTAAGGTTCTTTTTAGAACCTTATTACTGCTTAGGGTTCTAAATACAGGACAAAAAAGGTTCTAAGTAGCACCTTTTTTTCTGAGAGTGTAGAGAGGGTTTAATTGTAAGTAGCACAAAATGGATTTAAAATCCACTACCCACATCACTCTAATCTCTTCCACCTTACCCTTATAGGCCTATCCCACTCTAATACCCTACCACCATACCCCACCCAGAGATGCCACTGAGTAGGCCTACTCAGCAGTCAATATTCGTTATTCCCTGAAAACTTGATAAGAGTTAAAATACTTGTAGTATAAAGTTTTCTTTTTTTCTTTGTCAATACAAAGTTTCTGTGTGGCCTTTTTTTTTTGTTACTAAATTTCATTTTATTTTACAAATTCGGCTATAGGCCTACAAAATAATTGTTCTTATGCACATGTATACGCAGATGTAAATACAAAATCAAAGGTGAGAAAGGTACTACTTTTTTTATGTACATTTCAAAGGATGCTTAATTAGTGGTGTGCGCCCTTAAGGTCACATTATCATGGTCGTGTATTTCTTTATTTTTGTTTCAAGTGTATTATCATGATACACATTTGTTCGTATTCTTCATTTAATATTGCACTTTTACTTGAGTACGGTATTACTTTATTTACAAATGTGTCATATTCATTTCACGTTATATGATTTTTTCATTGTTTTACCTAATTTTATGTACCGGTAATTCTTTATTGGGGTGCATGCTCTTATATAGGCCTATTTTGTTTGTTTGTTTGTTTTCATCATCAATTTTCTCATCATTCATGATAGATGCATGGTTGTGTTAAATATTGCTTTATTTTTTGTTCTAAGTGTATATAATTATCTTCAGACACATTTTCAAATTTTATACAGGCCTAATATGCCCGGGGGGGGGGGGGCACTTCAACTTTGGAGGTGACGCGTATGTAGGGCTGTTAAGACCCCCTTTTCAGCATCGCTGTCACCAAAAGACCCCATATTTTTTTACGAACACATGCTCTGTCCCGGCTCTGTCACCCGAAGACCCCTATTTTTCCATTTGATCTGTCACCCAAAGACCCTTACAAGTTCAATTTGAACAGCAACTTTCATTTATCACTGATTTTGTTATTTATTTTGAAAAAACAAAGAAATTTTCGAGGTTTTTGTGGCGCTGTTTCGGTTCTCACCCAAAGATTCTATTTCAAAAAAAGGTCACATTCTCACCCAATGACCCCATATTTTTTACATTTTGCTCTCACCGAATGCCAAATATCATGCTCTCACCCAATGACCCCATATTTTTTACATTTTGCTCTCACCGAATGCCCCTTAGTGCGAAAGTGCCAGCCCTACACCTATAGGCCTATCCATTTCAAATTGAAGTGCCCCCCCCAGGCTAATATGACTTATCATTCTTGACAAGATAGCACATGCTGTATAGGCTGTATATTTACAAGATATCACGTGCTGTATGCTGTTTATTTATTTGGGCCTAAATTATTTCTTTACTTTTGTTTTAAGTGAACATGTATATCATGATAGCGCATTCTATGTTTTTTATATCAACCGTGTTGTCTTTTTAAAGACAGTTCTTGTTTCACCGCTGACGCTTAACACAATGTCAACATATTTGCTTTGTTATGTAACTATAGTTTGCTTCGCTCAGGTGAGTATAGGGTTGCCAATTAAACCCGCGATTTAATAGCCCAATATAGGACGACTTTGAAGATTTTCTACGCGACAATATCCAAATGTCCTATAATCACTACACCACATTTCGCCATAATACATTCTAGAAACGCTTGCTGTTATAATAAGAAAAATTTTAATGCTAATTTATTGCACATTCTAGGGAAGCGTGGTTACCTTTTTAAAATAACCGAGTGAGAGGGTTTTCAAGAAAATATTTTTCCTGTCAAAACTGAAGCATCCTCTGTATAAAAGAAAATATGAATATTAACTGCACATCATATATAACGATTCGTGATACCCAATTATGGCGCATTTGATGTCGTTTAAGAGGCAGAGAATTTTATTTCAATTTTATATACGCCAAAATATTTTTTAATTGAGCAAGAATAAGGATAGAAAAAACGTTGAAAATCCTATGTGAATATTACATTAGACCCAACCAAAAATTACTGTTTCGTTTTTATGGTAATCTAATCTTTTATTTCCTGAAAAAAACATGTTGGGTCTAATGTCTAATATTCACATACTTGATCAAAACATCGAACGTGTATACAAGAAAATGGTAGGTTTTCCTCTATAGTATTTTACTGACCATGGAAATGTACTGAGACACAAGCACGTGTCAAAATCGATATAATTTATTGTCCATATAGACGCCCAGTTATCATGTTTTTGTTGGATTTTTTTTGGTATAAAACACGTAGTTAACAATTGAGCGCTAATAATACACATAAATGTTTTTAGGCAAATAAAATTCCAAAATATGGTATGTTTTCTGCCTTTGCTTGTCACGTGGTAGGCCTATGTTGAAGTTGCGATTATATCTACAAATAAGTTTCAAATGAATTCCAATAAGACCGAGTGGCCGAGTGGTCTAAGGCGCTGGGTTCATAGTGTGTTCAAAGCAGTCAGCCGCCGTGAGTTCGAACCCCGCCTCCGCCAAACTTTAATGAAGTAAAAGTAAAATTAAAATTTTACTTTTTAATAAATTTCATATTTGGGAAATGTGACTGGCAGAATTTATTTATGGCGTGGAGTGGTGTATATAATCACCAATAATATTATTGATGGCTAAGAAAAAAGGGCTACTTTCCGACATTGGCTAAAGCGAATTCTGGTAGTTTCTTATTCCATAGGAACCAATGGTAAATAATAAAAAAAATATTCGGCGACTTTTCACTTATTTGACCAACCATTTGGGCTGGAATTTTTGGCAACCCTGGCATGTGAATCTCACCTACCAATTTCCGGTGACACGATGTTTTGTCATGTAAAACCACTTTATTAATTGCAAATTTTAAACACTAAACAAAAGTACAAAATGCGAAGCCTGGTACTATTTAATATTATTGCAATGTAAAACCAGAAAAATTCGACCTTGACACACGCAAATTTTCCTTAAAGTGAATTTATTATTATAGAATATAAATATCAATGTTAAATAATCTCTCCCAATAAACAACCCAATAGCCTAAACCCTTTGAATAATTGGTTGTTAAAGCCGCGTTTTCCCAACCCAATAACGATGCGTAAATAGCAAATCGTTCATGACTGATCTTGTTATAGGCTAAAGCGCGGCATGCAGGTAATGCACCAACTAGAGAGAGATATCGGCAACTATAGAACAATAGTCCAAGGTGCCAAAGTGTTGCTTGAACATGCTTCTATAGGTGTATTTGGTCTATAATAATGTACATTGTGCTCATTAAAAGCCAGTTTGCCAAACCTCGAAATTCTCATTAATTAGATACCCGTTCAAGTTCAAAATAAAACTGGTGTCTAGCTTTAATGACAGTTAACACACCAGGAAAATTTCAGATCATGAATCTACCGAATTACACGTGTAGCTTGCGAACAACATGGTACCTGGCCGTATCCCTTTGTATTGCGCTTTGGGCTTATACAATAAAAAAGGCTAAAAATTCCCTACACATGAGCAGTCTCACTGGAGGTTAAATGTGCTAAATTGTAATTGTCATGGAGAGCAAGATGAAGGTGGTTATGGAGGCATTATAAAAGTGCTCTAAGCATGTTTTAAACAGATTAATTGAGTAGAGCAAAGTACACTGATCAATATGCCTTTTGTTTGGAATCAATCGGACTTCCGGTTTTCAAAATATATCAATTTATATTTTCTTTGTATCTTATTGTTTTTTATCATTTATGCAAATTAGCTCATTAATTATGCAAATATGCAAATTAGAGGGCGGCTTCACTATATAATACATTAGAACATATTAGAAACACTTTGACCAAGTTTCAGGGCACAAGTATGCAAAATAAAAGTACCCTGAACATTTATGCATTGATTTTTAGCAAAATATTGGCAACAATTACATATTAATGAGCCTTTCCAGTCCTTTTAGCTCATTAACTATATTGATTATTGACAAAAACAATAGGATACAAAGAAAATATAAATTGATGTATTATGGAAACCGTATGTCCGATTTGCTCCAAACAAAAGGCATATTGATCAGTGTACTTTACCCTACTCAATTAATCTGTTTAAAACATGCTCAAAGCATTTTCTAATTTCTAGAAAATGCATCCAATACCACCTTAAATAAAGGCATACAAACGAGGGTATCAGATATTAGGAATTATTTCCTAGTCTCTTAACCACAGGGGTGGTGGGTTACAATAGTTATTCAAGACACATGGTGTGTAAGGGATAAACTGTGCATATGAGATGTGGGTGCAAATGCTTTTATTAAATGTTCACTGGCGTGAACAAAAACAACCTATCTAAAATAGCAGATTTTCACCCTATACTACAACACACAAATTATCCAAATTATCTAAAAATAATAAAAAAAAGTAACAATCCCGCACCTACCTCCAATTTTATAACTTGCAGCTGGAATAGCAGTGTGAGACTGAGCAGTGGCGTACCGTGGCCGCCCATTCCCCGGGGGGCTGAAGTAAAGCCAATTTTGCCGCCCAAGCTTCCTCAACACCCCAATTTTTTTTTTTACGGTCGTTTGAAAAAGTGAAGAGAAAAAAAAGATATAGGCGCTACCGCCCCAAAAGCAACACATTTTTATGTATAGTACAATTTTTTCACATTTTCCTCCCTGTTTTCTGTACTAATTCTTTTTGCCGCCCCTTCTTCTTCCGCCGCCCCTCTTTTTGCCGCCCCTCATCTTCCCGTCGCCCCTTCGATTTTACCGCCCCCTGCTTTGACCCCGGGGCCCGGAGGGGGTTCTCCCTGGTTGAAGGTATACGGGGATGTGCCACGGTTTTGGGGTACCTTTTCAGCAATTTTGGTATATCGATGGGTGGGTTTTCAGTGGAGACCAATGCGCCCAATTGGGCGCATTTGGGAAAAAGTGCTCCTAAAAGCGCCCAATTAGGGCAAATTTGGGTGCTTTTTGGGTGTTTTTTGTGAAAAATTGGTATACTGATGGGTGGCAATAACAGCAAAAAGTAGGTATAGAGAAAGTCAGCATCCGAAAGTCTGCGTGGCACATCCCCGTAAAAATTTTTCGAAGAACCCCCCCGGGCCCCGGGGCTAGCGCCCCAAAGCCCCCCAAATACGCGCATGCTGTGAGTGAACCTGACCATAGATAGTGAGGGTCTCCTTCACTATTTATATACCATCGGACTACAAATTGTACACCCGTGCACTAATAAAAGCCAGCCTCATTGTAGAAGAGATCGTGTAATTAGTTTGGGTTACCGTAAAATGCATTTTTAGGAATACGCTTACATCCATTTTACATGACAGTCCTCCAAACCATCAATGATGAGAACATGCACATTGATTACTGAAACAGCATGTTTCATTCATTACTCCAAATTGTTTCGTCTTTTTGTCTTTTCTGCTTTTTGCCTATGCCTATTATTAATATTAAGAAATACACTGCAGTTTTTAGTTAATTCGCTATATAAACTCACCCTACATGGACATTTTATATTTTATATTAATTCGCAATGTATAGTTTACTATAAACTAGATAGTGGCAAGCACATAAAGGACTGATTACTACCATGACTACAAATACAATCTTCACTTTTAATTTTTAGACTGTATTTTTCTGAAAGTGTTGATTGTTTGTCCGAAACTCCTGCGAAGCTATGGACATGGCATGCATCTAATCTACATTGTGTGTTTTCTCAGTCTTCAATTATTTGTTGAATGTAATTTCATTAATCAAATAAAAAAGATAGAAAGTGGCTTCATTTAGTTAAGTGTCATTTTATTTATAATTAATAAATTAAGACAATAATTTGTTTATTTTCTATAAGTGCATGTCAAATGGGGTACATTGTTCAATACTATAGGCCAACATTTATAAATTATGCCCATATTATAGCAAGGCCTTAAAAACTTTTATCCATAAAACGATTAAGGATAGCATAGATGATTACTTGAACAATACTTGTATAATTATTCTAATTTCAAAACAATAACATCAACTGACCGCAGCGCGCAGGTAATTGCCCAACTTGCAGAATATTAAAGGAAGATTACCGATATGTTTGCAAAATCTTTTCTTTAATCTACCGTCAATTACACGTACATCATTATATTTTATGTCCCAAATATAATTTCAGGCCATCTCTTGCCATCAAATACTATCTACCAAAAAACGTTTCAAACGTAAAAAGGGGCCAAGTTTAAAAAATCTTTCCTGTGTGACTTTTCACCCTTTTTTAAACTTGGTCCCGTTTAGTAAAGTAGTACCGTAATAACATGAAGAATGTGTCCTAATTTCTACATGCAACAAATAGCATGATTAGGTTTAAGACTGTTCGAAAGCGGTGCAATATGACGTAGGCTATGTATTATCAAAAACATTTGAAGGTTTTTGTTTCATTATATTGTGTGTTCATAAAGAGTAGTATAGAGTATTATATATACTTAGCAAATTGACTGTCTGTCAACCTGTTACATCATAGGCCCTACATCTGAAGGCGCAGAATCGCACAAGACGATGAAGAATTTAACAAAGTGAGTATTTGCTACTTTTGCCTTAATTCAAAATACATTATAACGTCTTTACGGAAAAACTTCAATCAAGCACGAACATTAATTAATTTACTCTACAAAATGAACACTGACAACTAAGAAAACAAACAAGTAGCCTAAAGTAAAGATGACTTCGTATGGGTCTTTAGAAACTTTCATAAATGGGACCAAGTTTAAAAAAGGTGAAAAGCCACACAGGAAAGATTTTTAAACTTGGCCCCTTTTACGTTTTGAAACGTTTTTGGTAGATATTAATTCTTTTTTGAGGTAAAACGATATTGCGCGGTAAGTGGTTCTTTGTAGACATGCGAGGCGAAGTAGTTGGATATCCATATTTCGCGGTTAATGGTTCTTTGTAGCCCTGCGGGCCAAACAAGTTGGATATCCATATTTCGCGATGAGTGGCAAACTAGTTGGATATCCATATTTCGCGGTTAGCAGTTCTTTGTAGCCCTGCGGGGCAAACTTGTTGGTTATCCATATTTCGCGGTTTGTGGTTCTTTGTAGCCCTGCGGGCAAACTAGTTGGATATCCATATTTCGCGATGAGTGGTTTTTTACAGCTTCGAGGGGCAAACTAGTTGGATATCCATATTTCGCGGTTAGCAGTTTTTTGTAGCCCTGTGGGGCCTATGTTCGATATCCTCATTTCGCGGTTAGTGGTTTTAACGACTCGTAACCACCCCAATCAGCTGCATGGGGTAAAATTATTTAAAAAAAATAATAGCTGAACCCAATAGTTCAGCCAGGGACTGGAAACGCCATATTGATGACTATATATAGAGTGTATTCAATAAACCCAAGCGGAACGAGAGCTGCTAAGTAACCGCTATCCGAACCATAAACACATGCATGATCAGACAACGAGTGTTCAATTTCCTCATAGCTGTACACACGTCAGTCGAATTTGGCGGTGTTGGTTTGTTAGCCCTCCAAGTTATAACATCGTTCACTTTGTGTTGAACATTGTATGTGGGCCGCACTGTAATAACATAAAGATCAGTCTGATCAGTGTGATGATATCATTTCAAGAGGTCACTTCCCGATTAACATGATTAAGCTAAACAGCCTATGCGGAAGAATTTTATGCATGAGCATTGAGCAACCACATCAATGATGTAGTAATGAATACCCTCTATTGTTTATATCGGATTAATTCTTACGACCTTCGATTACATGGGAGTAGCACCGAGGACACGGTGTTTGATTTCACTCAAGTAATAGATCAATATGACTTTCATCCAGCAAGGATCAGCCAAGCACTACAGTGGCCAAGCACGAAAGGTTTCTTGTCATCTCTTCAAGTATTTTTACCTTAGGTCTATAATCATAATGCAGGCCTAAATCCCGGGCCTAAATTAAGTGTACTGTTCGAGTAGGAGGATTTGTTTGATATTATTCTTGATTTTGAATAATTTTATAGTAACCGTTTGTTTCCTTAGCATATATCGGTTATTAAAATTACAATTCACCACATACACATTCCAGTTTGCGAGAGGTTTATAATGAATAAATGAATAGGTGTTATTATTTCGAATTATAATTATTTAGGGAGAGTGTTTTAGGATTTTGTTAGAAAAGGGATGATTGTTGATCATGTTTATTTTATTGTTGTATGTATTTTCCTGTCATTTCCTGCAAACCTAATAAAGATATTTTGATAACTGAAAATAGTCTGTATCATAAATCGTAGAGGTTGAAAGAGTCAACAAGCGTCAGAAATTATAATTTGCCATGGAACTTCGGTCATATTTTATTTGAAATATAACTGGATGTTAGGGTCTGCATGCATGGTATGCATAGTATGATGATAATTATACAGACACTGACCTTTCCCTAAAACTATTAAGCAGCAAGTTGTGTATCACACCCATCATGGGTTCGATCCCCTTTATTGTATTTTATTGTTAAACCTGAATAGCGTGATTACTTTTGAATGAGCGGCAGCACACATATTTTGTTTGAGGATAGCTGGATCTATCTCCTTTTCCTCACATCTTCTCTGTAGTACAAAGCTGTCTTTTTATCTAGTGTTTAGACAATGTTTACTCAACCATTGCTATCAATGGATGTTGCCATTTTTGACGACTTCTAACTTTTGGTAAGCCCAAAATGAATCAATAAAACCGTGTATAAGATATTTGCGGGGATATTTGGGCGCGATTACAAAAAATTAGAAAATAAATGGGCACTTCTGGGTTGAGTATCTATAGAGGCCCTGCATGAAATTATTGATTGGCTCCAAACAAAGGATTTGAACCGGTGTCCTTCACCGTAGTTATGGCGGAGTACAGTCCATTCAATCAAATGTTGTCATCAACCTATTTGATCGTAGTGCAGGGTTATGTGTGTGTGAGACGAACTGTCACGGTAGATTACAATCATGCTTTTGTTGAATGCATTTGAGTAGTCTGCCATATTTACGGGATGATACGTCACATGCACATTCTATAGATTCTATAGAATTTAAGTATGATATATTTTCGATGGTAATACATGTTCACTTTCAAAGTTTGTAGTTTTCATAATTGCAATTTCTGAATATTATATAAAAAGCGCTGATAAGTCTGTAAATGTAAGAGTATCGGATCATTTTGAATGTTAATAAATGCGAAACGCCGGCGGTAGACACCAGCGATATCAGGGATTGCCGCGATTCTTGCAGTAGCTTTTATGAATAGAATACAATAGTGGATACAAAAGCGGATACAATAGCGGAACAATAGAGCTCTCTTAGGCTGCGTTCACATAGAAGTATACTATTCGGGTATACGGTGCACGTTTTGCAGGTGCACGCGTATAGCTCAAATCGAGCAAGGCAATTTCATAGTACCGGGTCACATAAGGCTACGATCGCATAGAAGTATACTATTCGGGTATACGATGCACGTTTTGCCGGTGCACGCGTATAGCTTAAATCGAGCAAGGTAATTTCATAGTACCGGGTCACATAAGAGCTATTCGAAAAGGCTGTATACCTGCGTTTAGTATAGTATAGTGGGAATCGCGCATGTTCGATTTTAGTGCAGGGTATACCGTCAACATTTTAAAAACCTAAACCATATGTGGGTAAATTCATTTTTTTAATAGATGCACTCTCTAATTCTGCACATTATGACACCTCATTGAATGCAATGTGACCTCTAGAAGTAAAGTTACAAGCATTTGATAAGACGAAGAAAATGGGTAAACTGACATACTCGCTATTCGCTATACGAAATACGCTCATTCGATCAGGCTGAGTTCACATAGTATACTCCTATATGAAATCAGCCTGATCGAATGAGCGTATTTCGTATAGCGAATACCGTATACCGTATACTTCTATGTGAACTCAGCCTTACGGGCAAATAAACCTCGTCGCGTTTTGCTAAATTTCACTTCTTCTTTTTCATGAACTAACCGTTATTTCATTAAGTAACCGTTATTTGTAAAACTTGGCAAAACCTCGACGCGAAGTTTTTAATTTCGTTCTGGTGTACCAGAATGTAATTCAAATTTGACGGTATTTTTGCTAAATGCAAGAAATGTTTTGTACATAAACAAAATTACCGAGTAAAATTGAATGTAAGTCGAGAAATAGACATCAAAATAAAAAAATTAAAACTCATACTCACTCACCGCTTCCTAAAGTTTGTGTACCTCATTAAATTGAAAATTACATCAGTGGCCAATGGAGCAGTGTTATACACATAATCATGCATAACATAAGTACGACAGCAACTTATCTCACTTCCGGTAATTTTTCCCGGCGTGACCTCTGCTGTTACGTAACGCAATGTTGAAAATCAGGTGGCCGCTACGGTTTTTCAGAAAACATAACAAAATGGAATACACGAGTCGTTTCTCCCTTCATTTCCATATTGAGCCCATAGATAGGATATGAAACATGAGTATAAGGCAAAGAATAGCTAAGAATAACGTGTAAAAGTTGAATTATTGTGGAAAAAATGAATGCTTTTGGTGCGCGAAGTATCCTAAAAAATGAGAGAAAATGCATGTCACGATCACTAAAATGGTTATATCTACAGCTTTGAGGAAACGCCGGTCTAATACTTTTCTGTTATGATAAACATTAATTAACCACAGCTTGTATTAAAATTTCAGCGAAAATGAGCGGTGGAATAACCTAGTCGTAGGTTGAAAAGTTGCGTTCTTTGAGTCCTCGTGTCGTAAGCGCAAGTTGCAAGTGTCACGATGCTTCACGAAATGGATCCCAGCCGGTGTTGTCTATTATACATGTTATATTGATTAATATAGCAATTAAAAACGTCTATTGTTATTTATTTTATAAATGCAAAATACTCTATTGTGTAACAAAATATTGTAGTCCTCAAAGAAGGTAGTATCATCTCAGTAACTGAAGTACAAGCAGTTTTGAAAAGATTGTTGTTGAGTGAGATCCTTGAACATGTTGAACGAGAAATAAGATAGCAAAAGAATACCCTTTGCCCGAACAAGTTGCGATGGCTTAGTGGACAGAGCGAAGGTGTGCAGTGTGGAAGGTTGAGAGTTCGATTCCCATGTTGTCTTATCGATGATGTGGAATTTTTCAGTTCGTTTTTTCTTTTCTTTATTCCTCTCCCTTTTGTCTTTAATAATATAGGCCTAATGAATGTCAGCTTGAAGGCCCACTTTTTTCATGATTTATTTCTTGTTCATGTTTAAGCCTAATCCTACATTCGAGTTTATATCTTTTTAAAATTTAAAAAAAAAATGCATTTAAGTTCAGTAGCTTTCAATATTAAATAATCAAATAAAGCATGTCAAACTTAAGTAATTTTTAAAAGTTCAAGAATATATATAGGCCTATCAAATAAAGGAACGTCAACACAAATTTTCACTATTTTTTGATTGGACTAGACCCCTCCCTATCGGCAACATATTTTATGAGCTTTTATGCATACATATCAAATCATGAGATGCTCGAATTTCAAACCTAATATTTTGGCATATTTGTAATTTTTACACAATGTCCAACTACACCTCGGATTACACCTAATCATGCTAATTGGAATCAGCCAAGTTCGTTGTCTAGATAGAGCAACAAACTTTGGTGTCTTATTAAGACTAATCCCCCATACAACACCACAGTTAAGCGGTCAAGATATTAAGTGTTTTCTTTCATTTTTATCTCGCTACTTCTGCTTCAAATGTAACGTGAAAACCTTCCTGACAGTTATTTACTAATATTATAAATATTGTTATAATTTTTGGTATAACAAAACTTCAAATTTGCCCGAAATCGCATATTATGGCTTTAATAAAAATATGAAAACTAGGATTTCAAAATATGAGTTAAAATCAAATCAAAAATCAAAGAGAGATGCTTGCGGGGTTCGAACCAAGATCGAAGTTCCAAATACATGTATTTACCACTAAGTCATACCAGAGATATGATTAATTCGGTGACAATAATAGCAATGTTATTCCCACTCAGTGGCTCACTCGTGTATTCTATTTCTGGAATTAATTAACACCGTCCAAATAATGTAACACAAACCTTTATGCTGACTTTTAGAATTGTTTGAACGTTGGGAGTATTATTTTCAAGTTAAATAACCAACGATGGACAATTGACAATGAAAGTTTCTTTGCAAGAAAAACATCGGCCGTACAATATATGGCGTGACAGTAGTCACGCACAAAGATAAACATTTCAACATGTTCAATATGCGACTAGAAATATACCCCAACCAAAAATCATGAAATTGTCAGGCAAGCTAACTTAAGTTATTCTATAACATGACATTTTTGATTCCGGCGCTTTTTCTTGCTTGATGATATGAACATTTTTGTGTTCGTGACATGCAATTTTGCTCATTTTCCGAGCTACTTTGGACATGTTCAAGCTTCTTTCTTTCCATTTAATTCAACTTTTACACGTTATTTGTTGCTTTACAAAAATGTTTGATATCTTATCTGTAGTTAGGGTACATAAATGGAGCAATATACGACCCGTGTCTTCCATTTCTGGAGCTATTTTGATAAAAAGCGTTTGCCGGCTAAAATGTCAACATTGTGTTACGTAACCCGTGTTCACCAACCCGTATAAATTTTCTGTCGAACAAAAGAGGTCACGAAGTTGCTGTCGTACGGAACTCGCAAACGCAAAATCGGAATCAACTGAGATTTTGGGAATAAGCTTTTTTCGTGGATAATTATCTACTGAAAAAAGTCATAAATAGAGAATGCTAGGATCACGAAATCCTCCTTTAAAACGTTAAATTCAAAACGTTTTGATAACATGTTGAGTTATATCAAGGTCATGAAAACGTTTTTAAAACGTTATTGTAAAATATTTTGGACAAGCATTATTGCAAAGTACTTTCTGTATAGAATGTTTTGCATCAAATTATCAAACATGTTTTGAATGTTATAAAAACATTTTATACCCTTTATATAACAGTGATATAACCAGACATTTTAACGTTTTCTGTTAAATGTTTGTATTAATTTTTGGGTAGCTATGAACAGGTTAATTTGCCTCTGTAACGCTATAGGTCAGGCCAGAAGGTACTTAGGATTTCCTACGATACAGGTAGGGTCGGGCCGGGGGGTCGGGGCACTCAAATTTAGATGTGAAGTGTATGTGCCTGTTACTATGAGCTACTATGCCCCATTTTAAAAGTCGAACGTACCCAAGAAAACCCTTTTTTGATTTCATACCTGACTATCTTTTTTTTTCAAATATGCCATAAAATAATGTGAACACTTTCAAATTATCTTATTCAGCTACAAATGTTTATTGTAAATTGTCAAATTTGGAACGAAAAATTCATTTATAAAGTTTATTCCCAATGACCACCTTTTTCATTTTATTATACCGAATGGCCCTCCTTTTTTGAAACTATATTTTACACCGATAGGCCGTTATACCTCCCGACGCCCGTAGGCACATACTCCCGGCACATGCTCGTCACTTGTTGAGTGCCCTCCCGGAGGTAGAGGCAACCTAAATCTTGCAGAAATTGAAAAATCACATTAAAGGAAGTCTCAGGCACTCACAACATTATACCCTATATGTTAGAAAAATAATTATCAAACAGCAAGAGAAGTAGGCGCCCACCTCCAGGCCTATATAGAATGTAGGGAACATGGAATAAATGTTTAGTCCATAAAAATGCTGTTGTAGGCTTCTTTTATATTTGTGAAGAGGATGATATCCAGTAGCCTTCGCATAATATTTTTCATCTTGCCCAAAACCCAAAATAAGACCTTAGGGATGCACCATTAGATTCTCATGGGGGGGGGGTAGGAAGATGGGGCCGGGAAAAAAATTTCGCCGCCGAAGTTTTTTTAAAAAATTTCAGGCTGCGTTCATTCAATTGGAATTCCCACTGTAATTATGATAAGTCTGAAGTCGCAGAATCACCTGATAATAAGAGCCAATTATTCCATCAAATGCGACAGACAGATACCGCATATTTTTACGATCTTTCGCTTAAGGGCCGAGGTATGAACGTTTGGACAGTATTTATTGTGGGACATTAGAGCACATCAGACATATCGAATTGCATTCTGAATACGAAGAATGTCATTCTGATATCAATAATTTTGATTTTTGAAATTCGCAATTTAATACACATTTTATGGCAAATCATTAAAATTGGTATTTTGGATATTTAACAGTACTTGAAGTAAACTTTACAAATCTGATGATTTATACTTAAAGTGTATATAGGTGGGATGAAAAGCCGACGATCAATTGAAAATTTTGACCTTTCGTATTGAAGATATGGATTTTTTTTCCCAAAACACCAACAAAAAAAAAGGGTCTTTTTGGGAAAAAAATCCATATCTTCAATATGAAAGGTTAAAATTTTCAATTGACCGTCGGCTTTTCCTCCCTGCTACATACACTTTAAGAATATATCATTAGATTTATATAATTTACTTCCAGGACTGTTATATATCAAAAATTTGAAAAATATCAATTTTTTTATAATTTGTCATAAAATTTGTATTATATTGTGATTTTCAAAAAATGAAAAATATTTGATATCAGAAAGACATGCTTCGTATTCAGAATGCAATTCGATAGGTCTGAGGTGCTCTCATGTCCCACAAAAAATACTGTCGAACTGGAGCAATATACGCTCATTTTAGATCCCTTAAACGCATAGACATATGCAACGCTCTATTATATCGTTTATAACACACACAACGCTGGCGTAATTGTTGGACATGCACGATCAAACGATCGGCCCTCATGAATATGCGAGAATTCACAGCATGAAAAGCACAGGAACTTTGACTGTTTGTAGTTCGTCGTTCGTCTGTGGTAGTCTGTGACAAGCCTAAAGCCAAAGATCAGAGTTCAGAATCTAAACTGATTGCTGGCTCCAAGCTCAATACGATGGTGTGGTAAACTTTTTAATTTTGTATTAATTCTATTTTATTTCTTAACTTTTTTTGTGTGTGCAATTAAAAATGATTAGGATTTTGAAATGGTTTTTAGTGTAGAATATTTGATAACTAATATTATTAAATAGTTTCATGCTGATGGGCACATGCATAATCCATTTCACACTGGCGGTACAGGATACAGATCCCCAGTGTGAAGGTGACGGCGCAACCCCACACGGACATCAGGAAAAGGGCGATGCTGTCAAATTAAATCCGGACTGTGGACTAAAAGGTTATCCACAGACAGACGTACCGGCCGGACAAGATCGTCCTTTTCCTTTTGTCGGGTAAAAGCTAGTGTGGGTGCCAGCTTGTGTTACGACTTTTACTTCTCCTCTTCATCTTTTCTTTCTTGCTGTCCATATCATAGTGTTTTGTGTAGGAATGTGGATTCTCAGGCCGGGCGCTGAGACCCCTTGTCAGTATAACATCAAGAGCTGCAAGAACTCCTCTCTTCCAACTCGGAGCTCATCCAGCCTCTACCATGTTACCTCTCCAGTGCAGTGTTGTATGAGCAGGCAGAAGGAAGGGACACTTTAGGGTGAACCTTCTTTAACCCAGCTATGGGTTAAAGTCACCCCAGTTAGTACTTTTCAGCATAATATCTTTTTTGCAAAGTCAAATATGAGTGTTCCAAAACGCTACTAATTCAACGACGCAACTTGAGAGAGCAAAAAGGTGGGGCCTGGGCCAAATTTTGACAAGCCATATCTCCAAAACCGCTTGGAGTTGAGCATTCATTTTTTTCCATGTGTTCATTATACTCATAGAGGTACATGAGGTATGCTAGAAATGATTTTTAGCAAAATTTGAGTGGATGACCACTGACCAACCATCCCATTTTGTTGATGTGGTTGGAATGACATATATGTGACTAGGCAAACCTAACTGATGTTTTTAAAGCAAAGTCATCGAGTCCCAAAGCCAATATCTCACAGAAATGTTGTCCAAGAACATATTTTCAACATACCTAAAGTTGATGGTGGGGCAAAATGTCTGACATTGGTTTTCAGGGGGGGTCAAAATGTACAAAAAATTTACAATTGGAGTTTTGCATGGGTAATATCTCAGCTAAACGTATTCTAATAGGCTCAATATGGGATACTAGTAAGAGTTTGTCCTACCAAAGGGCTCTGACTGGCAAAAAAATGGACAATAAAATTATTTTTACTTTTGGAGTTCTGACCTCCCGAAGTTGGTCCTGGATGGACGAAGTTGCATTTTGAGGGCCCTATATCTTTTCAAGTAAAGGAGTCACAAGTTTTCTGATGCCAGATTTGAATTTTACACAAAAAAGTACCCCAGGATACATACTTTGCAAAGTTGTTGGGGGTTCCCTTTATACATTTATGGACCTCTAAACATCGTCTTTCGCGTTGCGACACATTTTTTACGCTGACCCCCCTAAATGCCACGGGAAAACGAAATCGGGAGTATGAAGCTCAAATTTTCAGGATTTTACTTTCTCACCAATATCTACCACCACACAGAAAAACAAAACAATTGAAGAGGTGCTGCGGTGCACATCCCTGGAGTTGACATGGAATGGCTCAAGAGCAATGTCGAGGATTATAGATCACAATTTTTCAATCGATGTGGAGAGATCCGACCAACAGCCATTATAACGATCGAATGGTTCATGTTCAACTAATTCCAGCGGACGGTCTGTGGCTAGTAAGGAATCGTCTTTGACCTTGCGCTGATCTGGCTGGTCAGGAAGATATTCAATATCCCGAATTTATAATATGCATACGTTCCATCCTATAACCGATTGCTAGAGAATATGTGTTACCATGTTTAATAAATTTGTATTTATCGTATAATAAAATGTGGCCAAATGTATAATGTGTACATAGTGTGTGGATCACAAGAATAATAATCTTCTACGGACTTGGCTACTAAGCATGTCGGAAAGGATATTGACCTATGTCAGTTATTCCTCGCGCCGGGAGGCGCGAGGTATTAGTGTTTACTTCTGAATCGAACGTGGGGACATGGGGAAAGCCTGAATATAGTAAATTATAATTACCTTCATTTAAATATTTATGATACTTTTATTAAAACAAATATTCAAGCGATGCACAGTGTCATCGACCCTATATCTTCATGGCATAAATCGCCATGGTAGGTTGAATCCACAGCCACGATTGGCCATTTGGTTCAGACCTTTGAAGCTCTTTGAGACGAAGAATTAGTCGAGGGACATAACTAAGGCTACACACAATAGCCGGGTAACTGATCTTGGTTGTGCGTGAATAAGCTTGTATACCCCATTGAGGTCAATGGTCATCGACTTTTATACTGCCTAGTAGTGAGTGCAGCTGTACTACACGCTGTAGTACCACGCTACACGCTACAGGACCAACGCAATATAAAATTAGTTTTGGTCAAATTTTGAGTTCAAAGCGCACGGCCAATTTTCAAAGCGCATTCTTAGCGACTATCATATCTGTTCAACACGTATTTTCAAGTGTATGAGACCACATCTGGTTTCTTGAGAAAAAATCATTTACGGGAGATATTCATCATTTTCTAACCCGGTATACGAAGATTTTCGTCTGATATCAAAATCGTACATAGCAATTCACGTGTATCGATCCCGTGTATTCATTTTAGTGTCTCTGCTGCACCAAATAATTATTAGCCAGGCGGTGTCGGTGTGCGATGATAGTGTGTAATATAAAAAACATAAAATTTCACTATTTTCAGAGAAAATAGTGTTTTTAGAAACAACGATAATTTGTTTTCTGCATAGAGGTTGAGTTTATTAATTGAATTGAGCATGCGTGTTGAGAAATTCGTTCGTCATTCAATTACACGGTTGACGATGAAAATTTACTGAATTTAGAGAATGCAATGCGGCCACCACCTGGTTTGGAGCACTGATCTGACGCTTTGATAAAATTCCCTTTAAAAGGAAAGGCCGGAGGGAAAGCTTAAAAGCAGTAAATAGAATATTATATAGTAACTCGGGGAAAATGATCCCCGACTCTTGGGGAGTATGAAACCGCAAAGGTCATGTGAGGTCAAAGGTCAGGTCAAATTTGAAGTTGCTCCGATTAGGCTGTAACTTGGGGACAATGATCCCTGCCACTTGGGGAGTATAAAACCGCAAAGGTCATGTGAGGTCAAAGGTCAGGTCAAATTTGAAGTTGCTCCGATTAGGCTGTAACTTGGGGAAAATGGTCCCTGACACTTGGGGAGTATCAAACCACGAAGGTCATGTGAGGTCAAAGGTCAGGTCAAATTACAAGTTGCTCCGATTGGGCTGTAACTCGGGGAAAATGATCCATGACTTCTGGGAGGTATGAAACCGCAAAGGTCATGTGAGGTCAAAGGTCAGGTCAAATTTGAAGTTGCTCCGATTGGGCTGTAACTCGGGTGAAGTGATCCCTGACTCTTTGGGAGTATGAAACCGCAAAGGTCATGTGAGGTCAAAGGTCAGGTCAAATTTGAAGTTGCTCCGATTAGGCTGTAACTTGGGGACAATGATCCCTGACACTTTGGGAGTATAAAACCGCAAAAGTCATGTGAGGTCAAAGGTCAGGTCAAATTTAAAGTTGCTGCGATCAGGCTGTAACTTTGGGAAAATGATCCCTGACACTTGGGGAGTATCAAACCACAAAGGTCATGTGAGGTCAAAGGTCAGGTCAAATTAGAAGTTGCTCTGATTGGGCTGTAACTTGTGGGAAATGATCCTTGACTCTTGGGGAGTATAAAACCACAAAGGTCATGTGAGGTCAAAGGTCAGGTCAAATTTAAAGTTGCTTCAATTGGGCTGTAAGTCGGGGAAATGATCCCTGACACTTGGGGAGTATCAAACCGCAAAGGTCATGTGAGGTCAAAGGTCAGGTCAAATTGGAAGTGGCTCTGATTGGGCTGTAACTCAGGTAAAATGATCCTTGACTCTTTGGGAGTATGAAACTGCAAAGGTCATGTGAGGTCAAAGGTCAGGTCAAATTGAAGGTGCTCCGGTCGTATATCTGTAGGACCATTGGTTAATGAAATATCCTAGAGAGTCGTGTTGTATGTCAAACTTTTCCTCTGGTCATAAGGAACAAAAAAGTCAGTGGTCGCGTATCTGTACGATCATTGGTTAATGAGATATAGTCACTTATTGTACTTTGTGCACGTATCTTTGTATCTTTTTAACAAAATATCCTAGAGAGTCGTGTGATATGTCGAACTTTTCCTCCGGTCGTAAGGAACAAAAAGGTCAGTGGCCGCATATCTGTAGGATCATTGGTTAATCCTCCGGTCGTAAGGAACAAAAAGGTCAGTGGTCGCATATCTGTAGGATCATTGGTTAATGAGATATATTCACTTTTTGTACTTAGTGCACCTAACCCTGTATCTTTTAAACCAAATATCCTAAAGAGTTGTGGAACACGAATCGATTGGCGCGAGGTTCATATTGGTGTGTATGCACCATATATGTATCTTGTCATGTTAGAGATGAGGTCCGACCAAATGCTTGTGTCATACTTTTGTCGCTGAGCGGCGTGACACACGCCCATTGCAGACAAACGGATCGAAGCTTGTCATTGGTTAATACGTCTTGCCTGTTGCCGCTTGCCATGGAGTATGACGGGGGCATTCACTGCGTGCGATCATGCGTGAGAGGCAATTCCCGATAATATATTAAGTTCCCTGGTAGAGGGTGGTGCAATAAGGGACTGTTCACAAACACTTGTTAGAGGGGCCTGATGAAAAAACATCATTTTTGACATGAGAATTATGGGTCAACCCCATAGAAAAGCATATAAACTCAATTTTCCCAGGAAAATTTGTGGTCATTTTTTTCATTTTCTCTTAGCCTTAGGAGGGTCAAAATTTTTAAGGGCCCCCCTTTCTGCATCAGCCCCCCCCCCCAACAAGTGTTTGTGAACGGTCCTAATTATGTGTACACATTATGGGGTAAATTATGGTGAATCTCAAAATGGTCTGCTAAAATTGTTCCCTCCCCCATGGCCATGTCAAAAAAATCGTTGACCCCCTTAATTGTCTTATCATATATAATGCAAGCTCAGCATTTTCCTGCACCATTTTAGGGCGTAAAGAAACGGTGCCAAAACATCTCAAAAATCGCTTACCCCCTTTTCCACTTGCTAAAAAATGCTTGCCCCCCCCGGCCTGCAAAAAAACCTTCCCCACCTATGTAATTCACTATCCAAGGGTACACATAATGGCGATCTTTATCCAATTACGAGTGTTCACAAATCGAATAAAACAAGAAAACTCACTATTTCTTTTAGTAAATTGTTGTAACTTCTTTATTCTGTCTTGGTGTACATAACAATGTAAAACTTCGAAAAGACTTGCATTTAATAATTGTACATGTATTTACATATGAAGAGCTTAGTTTCAAAACCCCTTACATCCACTTGTGCAATTTTGAGAACGCATGAAAACATCATCAAAAAATCACTGATATAAGGGGATTTCAACAAAAGCAGTTTTTGACGGGATGCTTATCCTACCCAAGCATCCCGATAAAAACTGATTTTTTTTTGCAAACCCCCATATATCAGTACTTTTTTGATGACTTTTTGATGTTTTCTCAAAATTGCTTAAAAGGGCATTACGTGATCCACAGCCTCATCCCCCCACTTTTCTCAAAAAAAGTTGAGATTTTTATATCACTGGAAACCTCTGACTACATATCCGTAAACAAGTTCATCAGGATTGTCAATAGATATCATTTATAAAATTTCATGTAAACAAATCCAATTGATTATTTGGTAAAATGATGTTAAACATACCTAACAATGACGTTTCGTGCTACATCGTAGCACTTTCTCAAATCGACTGACCAATTCTCCCAGTCCTCCTCGTCTGCTTCCTGTTGGAGCGTGACGTTGGTGGCGCTGTTTTAGGTGGTTTTAGGAGCTGGTCATAGATGTGCGGCAGGAAGTGATTTCCTTCATTAACTGTAGACGACGTCATGGAGATTTTAGCTTTTGCTCTCACTACCACATACTTCTCCTTTCGCGGCCAAGTGTATCAGCAAAAATTTGGTACCGCGATGGTCTCCCCGGTTAGCCCAATAGTTGCTAATCTCTACATGGAGTGGCTTGAAAAAGAAGCCATTGCCACAGCCCCGGTCAACTGTCAACCTAGACTTTGGAAAAGATATGTGGACGATGTGTTAGAAATTGTTAAGAAAGGATCAGCGGAACAGCTCACTTCACATATCAATCAGATAGACAAAACCGGTAACATCAAATTCACGTATGAAAAAGAGGAAAACCAACAAATCGCCTTCCTTGACACCCTCATTGTCAAGAAACCTGATGGCTCCATTAAACTGTTAGTGTACCGTAAAAAGACCCACACGGATCAGTACCTCCACTTTCAATCTCACCACCCACTTCAGCATAAACTCAGCGTCATTCGAACCCTTATGGATCGAAAGGACAAAGTCATCACAGAGGAGGAAGACAAAAGAATGGAAGAAAGCAAAATCAAGGAAGCCCTCAAACTACTTCGTCTCAGAATGGGCTTTCAAAGACGTGGACAAAAAGAAACCCCCCAAAAAGGAACCGTCACAGTCGGTCACTAGAGGGATGGTCGTCCTCCCCTACAAAGAGGGGCTTTCGCAGCGCGCTAGGAGGATATTTAATAAGCATGGCATTCAAACATCATTTAAGCCACACCAGACATTAAGAAACATTCTGGTCCACCCAAAGGACAAACGCGATTCCTTACAAACCGCTGAATGCGTTTACGAAATCCCCTGCCGCAACTGTGAAAAAACCTACATAGGTGAAACCTCTAGAGTTCTAGGTACGCGGCTTAAAGAACACAAAACCGATTAACGGAAGCAGAAAAAGCCTCAACTAAGGCTTATACCAGAGCTCAGAGGAAGGCCTCGGTCACCGGTGAGGTCAACAAATCCGCTATTACTGACCATGTAGCGGAGGATAATCATGTGATCAATTGGGATGACGCGAGCATAAAGGACAGAGAGCAAAACAGAAATAGAAGACACATAAAAGAAGCGAGTTGGATACGGAAAAGGGGGCCCAACACACTCAACCGGGATGAAGGAAATCACTTCCTGCCGCACATCTATGACCAGCTCCTAAAACCACCTAAAACAGCGCCACCAACGTCACGCTCCATACAGGAAGCAGACGAGGAGGACTGGGAGAATTGGTCAGTCAATTTGAGAAAGTGCTACGATGTAGCACGAAACGTCATTGTTAAGTATGTTTAACATCATTTTACCAAATAATCAATTGGATTTGTTTACATGAAATTTTATAAATGAATTCTGACTACATAATGTTTATGTACAAAATATTTCTTGCAGATTAATTCGTTTAGCAAAGATATCGTGGAATTACCTAGCCGGGACACCGGCTAGGTCTTGTGATGCTATCGGATCTTTCTTCTGCTTCTTCTTCTTCTTCTTTCTGGCAACAAATTTCAAAATGCTTCTTCTCTTACATGTTACATCGTACAATGACGTCACTTGCACATATGCATCGGCTATATCCAGTGTCTATAGGGTGTTCACAAATTTGAGGTCAAAAGGTCATTAAGGGGTCATTTCCGGTATAAAACCAAATATCTTCAAAATGCTTCTTCTTCCACAAATTACATAGTACGATGATGTCACTTGCACATATGCATCGGCTATATCCAGTGTCTATAGGGTGTTCACAAATAAGGGGTCAAAGGTCATTAAGGGGGTCATTTCCGGTCTGAAAGCTAAAAATATTCAAAAAATCACTGTTTTTACAAATTACATAGCAGAGTGTTGTCATTAGCACACATGCATTGCTACCAACCAGGGTCTTTGGGGTGTCTACAGTTTCGGGGTCAAAGGTCATTAAGGGTCGCTTCCGGTCAAAAACCAAAAATCATCAAATATGTTCATTTTTTATATCTCAAAACGTAACCAGACCAGAGTGACATAAACTTCATATATGCATTAGTGTTACCCGATGCATGCACGGTATTTTTATTTTTTGGTCAAAGGTCATTTAGACGTCATTTCCGGTTTTAAGCTAAATAACTTCAAGAATTTTTATCTCCATAACTAAGCATAGTAGATTTTTTTTATTTAAACTGTAACAATGCATTTTCGTGGTGTATATGAGGTTTTTTTTATATTGGGGTCAAAGGTCATTAAAGAGGTCAAAACGTCAAATTTGCAAAAAAATGTTTAAAATTACGGAAAAGTAGCTGTATCTCAGCCTATGGAAGACGGATAAAGCCCCTACATGCTACAGTGATGCACCATTAATGGTGTGAGATGTCCATAAACTTTAAGACTGGCATTTCCGGCTCCGGCTAGGTCCAGATCTGTAACCAGATCTAGTTTGAATTTTGTTCTGGTGCACCAGAACGAAATTACAACGCATTGTCTATGGATCAGTGTAATACACATAATCATGCATAACTCGCGAACATAATATCGGAATCAACTGAAATTTTGGGAATAGCTTTTTTTCGTGGATATCTAATGAAAATGACATAAATAGAGGATGCTAGGATCACAAAATACTCCTTTAAGTGGATGTAAGGGGTTTTGAAACTAAGCTCTTCATATAAAATCGTATGGAAACATGCTAACCACAACACTTTAAAGATCACTATTCCATCACACAGATTTTTTAACAATATTCACTGGTGTGAATTTGGGTATTATGGTTCACAAGGATATTTTCCCACTAAAACACTTTTGATAGTACTTTGGTAATCACAATGAAAGGGTTTTTTGGTGTTAGTTCTGATGTGGTATAAGGACTTTTGGCCTATATGAGTAGTAAGTATGCATTCCAGGCCTACTTAATATTCATGCGGGCACAAGGTCAAAGGTCAACCGGAAGTGCCGCCATTTTGAAAGGTCAGCCGCAAATGCCGCCATTTTGAAAGGTCAACCGGAAATACTGCCATTTTGAAAATTAAAAAAAAATCACACAAAAAATTTTTTAACAAAAATTTAAAAAATTTCACACAAAAAATTTCACAAAATTTTCTTCGTGATTTTGTTTAATTTTTGAAAATGGCGGTATTTCCGGTTGCCCTTTCAAAATGGCGGCATTTCAGGTTGACCTCTGACCTCATGAATATTAAGTAGGCCTGGAATGCATACTTACTACTTATATGAGTAAAACATTTCTCACAATATTTATGATACGGGGTGGTTTTTTTTGGCAAAATTCATACTGAAAGGGTTCCTCTTTGGTGTGAATAAATTCTGATGTGTCTTTTCAGACGAGGCTTGGAAGTAAAACATTTCTGACAGTGCTCACATTGAAAGGGTTTCTCTTTGGTGTGAATTTTGTTGTGGTTTGAGAGTGAACCTTTGTTGTCAAAACATTTCTGACAATACTCACACTGATAAGGCGTCTCTTTGGTGTGAATTCCCATGTGTCTTTTCAAACGACGCTTGTGAGTAAAACATTTCTCACAGAACTCACACTGAAAAGATTTCTCTTTGTGAATTCTAGTGTGGTTTACAAGTGAACCTTTGTTAGTAAAACATTTCTGACAGTACTCACACTCAAAAGCTGTCTTCTTAGTGTGCATTGTCATATGGTTCACAAGGATAACGTTCCGTGTAAAACATTTCTGACAGTATTCACATTGAAAGGGTTTCCCTTTCATGTGAATTCGAATATGATTTTTCAAATGACGTTTATGAGTAAAAATTTTCTGACAGTACTCACACTGAAGTGGTTTCTCTTTGGTGTGAATTCTTATGTGGTTTAAAAGTGAACCTTTTCTGGTAAACCATTTCTGACAATACTCGCACTGTTCAGGTGTCTCCATATGAAGTCTGATATGGTTCACAAGAGTTTGCTTTTGTGTAAAACATTTCTGACAGTACTCACACTGATATACCTTGGTATGTTTCCTCCTATGAATTACAAGGGCATTTTTCCGTGACAAATATTTCAAACAGTATTCACACTGAAAAGTTTTCCCTATGGTGTGAATTACTTCAATGTGATCTTTCAAATCACTTTTCTGAATAAAACATTTCTGACAATATTCACACTGATAAGGATACTCTTTGGTGTGAATTCGGGTATGTCTCGTGCGGACATATTTGCTAGCAAAACATTTCTGACAGTACTCACACTGAAAGAGTTTCTGTTTGGTGTGAGTTCCGATGTGGTTTTTCAAGTCTTCCATACTGGCACAACATTTCTGACAATATTCACACTGATAAGGTTTCTCTTTAGTGTGAATGTTTCTAATGTGTTTTATCATATCACTACTCCCATAGAAACATTTCCCACAATATTCACACTGATGAGTTGCCACTTTGGTGTGAATTCTGATATGTCTAGCAAGGACACTTTTGCAGGCAAAACATTTTTGACAGTACTCACACCGAAAGGGTTTCTCTGTGTTGTGATTTCTAATGTGATATGTGAGGCCTTCCCTATTAGCAAAACATTTCTGACAATGTTCACACTGATAAGGTTTCTCTTTGGTGTGAATTACAATGTGTTTTTTGAGATGATAATTCGAATAGAAACCTTTCCCACAAAATTCACACTGATGAGTTGTCTCTTTGGTGTGAATCCTGATATGTCTGATAAGGACACTTTTGGTGGCAAAACACTTCTGACAGTATTCACACTGAAATGTTTTCTCTTTGGTATGAGTCTTGATGTGGTATGTGAGCCCTTTCCTATTAGCAAAACATTTCTGACAATGTTCACATTGATACGGTTTGTCTTTGGTGTGAGTTCCAATGTGATTTTTCAGATCACTTTTCTGACCAAAATATTTCTGACAATATTCACACTGATTCTGTTTATATTTCTCTTTAGTGTGACATCTCATGTGTCTTGTAAGAAGACTGTTCTGTGCAAAACATTTCTGACAGTACTCACACTGATAGGGTTTCTCTTCGGTGTGGATTCTAATCATGTGTCCTTGAAGACCACTCATCTGTGTAAAACATTTCTGACAGTGCATACACTGATAGGGTTTCTTTTCGACGTTAAAGCAGTTATTTTTTTCGATGTTAAAGCAGTTATTATATTGGTACCATAGTATCCTCTGGATATTGATATGGCTTTCAAGTTTACCACCTTTTGACGAGATTTTCTGACAAAACACACATTTGCATCTATGGGCTCGCGCCTGCATATATTTGATAAGATGTCTGTTCACATGGGTTTTCAATTTATCCAAAGAAAAATGCTCGAGTGTGCAAAATGCACAAGTAAAGAGCTTCAAATGTTTCATTGCCATCTGTGCTGTTCCAACTATAAACCCAATAAAATTAAAAGATGTAGTTTAAATTACTGTGAGCATGCATTTTTAAGCAACCCACCATGGGAGTAAATTCTGGAACTGATGTCCTGGAGTTAAGTAGTAAGCAATACAGACAATAGTCCTCACCGCTTCAGTCTTAATTGGTCCATGTCTCTTACTTTTAGTAGTTTCTTAACTCAGATGTATGTCACTGGTTTATCTGAAATGATTAAACAATATTCTTATGTTCATCGGTATCATTATAGTCTCTTTAACAAGCAAGAATTGTTGATCAGGCAAACTATGGACAAGGAGGTAGCCATTATAGGCCAACATTTGTTTTTGTGCAGTATCATTACCTTTAATTCTTAAATGTTTATACTAGGATTTGGGCAGGTAAAATTGTCCTTATACATATCACAATGCTCTTTTATACTTGTAGACCTTGGCAAGTTAGACATTTCAATTATTACGATTAAATTGTCTGGTGCAATGGTGTCCAAGTACGACGACAATTGAGCACAAATAACCAATACGTCATTGCACTGAACTATAGACCTTTCATATTGGTGGTTTGATATCACTTCGGGAAGGGCAAAACTGTACAACTACCAGATATAGCTATAGCAATTTGAACTGGAGCAGCTTTTGGTGGGAAACATCAACAATTATAGTTGAGGGTTCAGAAACAGAAAGCCGTAACTCACTTATGACCACTGAGCTGTCAGAAAAGGAGCATAATTATAAAGTTCGCAAAAATGAACAACTTTCTGAGATATTCCAGATTTAACTGAATTCTTCATACCAAACATGGCTAATTATCCTGACTCTAATCCTTACTCTGACCGTGAACCTAGCCTAACCCTATCCCTAACTCTATATCCCTAACCCTAACCTAAACTGCCCTTAAATCCTACGTTTAACAACTCTTTCATACTAATAACGGGCTGCTACCCATTTTAAATAAATTTAATGACAATATTATTCCAAGGGGGCAGTTTTATACTCTCCCCCTAGTTCAAGTGCCACAGGATTTTTCACCGCGGCAGTGATTGCAACATGCTGAGGCAGTTTTTTGCTTGCGCCTCTGTATATGTGGCATATGTTTTAAGTGTGTGTATGGGAGTATGTCAGCACCTTTAGTGAGGGATCAACATTTAACCACAAATTGCCTCAGGTCATTTCAATGTAACTCGTTGATCCATTTGTGTTATATACTGCCTCTAGCTATAATGGCATCCTAAAATTGTGATCTGGTCAACTCATTGACAGATACGAACCTCAGGAGGGAATTCAATTTTTGATCAATTCTCTCCAGGTAGTGAAACGTAAGGAAAACTGCACAACTACCAGAGACAGCTAACATATCAGTTGAACAGGAGTAGATTTTGGCAGGAAAACATCAACAACTTAAATTACTAGTATTATAACAGTCAAAGAGTAAGGGGAATAGTGTGGAACGGAGCTGCTTCTGCTTTTCACACAGTTTCTTCAAGAATAAGGTCTTCTTTCACATTATTCCCCTTACTCCCATATTTCTTGTGTTGGACATGCTACCTGCCCTATATCTATTAACAAACTCTGTTCATACATGTTTCCCCAACATTTGGTTGCAAGCAAAGTAAGCACTAACGTATGTGTTTCTGCAAAAATCGGTGGACGTCTAGCAATTAGCCTGTAAAATCACAAGCTTCAGTTTAATTTGAGGCAGTTGACGACTGCCAAATTTAGAGCTTCATTTGAGGCAGTCGACTGTCTAAATTAAGGCTTCATTTGAGGCATTCGATTGCCTAAATTCAGGGTTGGACTTTTGACCGGTCAAAACCTGTTTTGTCCACAAAGCGGTTAAAACCAGGTTTAAACCGGTCAAAACTGGACAAAAGCGGTCAAATCTGGTCAAAACCCGATTTCTATTCTAGAGTTAAATGAAGTTGATGTATATCATACTTATGTATATGTATCATGTATACATATAACATAACTATAACCACTACTCTGATTTAGAATAATATGATTTATTTATTAATTAATTAATAAATAAATCATTTAATTAAGAAAATATAAAGATTTACGCACCCACCAAGCTAGGATACTGTTTTAGCCAGCAAAAACTTGTTTTTGCCATAGTCAGTCAAATATTAAAAAGTAATACAGAAAGCTTCAATGAATCATTCAGCATATTTTTTGTCTCATCAAGTCCTTAGTAATGAGTAAAGTAAAACAAAATTTTTTTCATATTAGACTTTAAAAATCTATTTTTTTTTCAATTGAGCACAATCTGGCAGTTGATGTTGTTGTTGCAAACTGTGCGCGCAGTAATAAAACAATAATTTATTTTAAATATTGTTTTTCTGATGACTTGCAGTTAATGTAAGATTTCTATTTGTGTGGCTATAGTGTAAATGATGATGATGATGGTGATGATGATGATGATGATGATGGTGTAGATGATGATGATGATGATGATGATTATGATGATGGTGTTGTTGTTGTTGTTGTTGATGATGAATGATGGTGGTGATGTTGTTGTTGATGTTGATGATGATGATGATGGTGATGTTGTTGTTGTTGTTGTTGTTGTTGTTGACGATGATGATGATGATGATGATGATGATGATGATGAGTCGTGATGGTGACGATGATGGCAGTGATGAAGGATTTAATTTAGTAATAAATTTTCAACCCCCCTCCCGCACCCACCCAGTCAATGTTGTTTTGATACTGAGACAGGAGCGGACAATTGGTCTAGTATTGGCTCCAACATTGCTTTGGGGGGGGGGGGGGGTTGCAAGCAATATGAAACATTAATGTTTGCCACTAATGTTACTTGTAATGTTTAAACAAAGAGCACGTTTCTATGGTATAACTCACAGTAACCTGCTTACTTCTCATGTATGTTTTTGCTTAACACGTGTGCTATGAGCCATCATCTCCAAATACACAGTTCAGTGACCTCGAAGGCCTCCATTCAACAAGAAACTTTTCGACTTTTACAATGTTTATTGAAGAGATAAAATATGCATAATCTTAGTTTGCGAGAAGATAAGAGGTCAAATTTTTCCATGTTAAAAATTGAATTACATGCTAGGCATGTTTGTTCCTCTTTGTCGTTTGTGTATTAATTATCATCATCATCATCATCATCATCATCATCATCATCATCATCATCATCATCATCATCATCATCATCATCATCATCATCGCCTTCATCATTACCTGACTACTAGCCACAAACCCATACCAAGGAAAATAAAATATCAATTTTGCTGCAAGCCCTCAGAGAAAATTAATATACAAATATTTAAAATCATGTTTTATTACAACGTATCTAATAGTAATAGTAATTTACACACAACCATGACAACTGCTAAATTAAGCTGAAATGAAAAAAATATAGACTATAAAAAAGTCTATAATGAAAATAAATGTTGTTGTAATGAGTTGAAGAAGAATAATGCAAATGTGCAAATAACTTAGTCTCAACTTGAATATTATTTTATTATAAATAAGAAAACTCAAACCGATGGGGGGAAACATTGCTTTTAAAGTGTTGATAATAAATTAGGCTAATGGATTTAAACTAACTCTAGCATTGCCACTATGGAGGAACAAAAAGTAATGTTACATCCTACAGTGATATCAATTTGTTTGTTTGTTGTACTTGTATGATACTAGCAACATTTTTGAGTGTTTGTATTAAAATAAATGTCAAGTTAGGTAAATTTTCAGACTTTTTCCTTTATTTTATTTTATTTTGTAGCATCAAAATGGTTTTGACCAGTTTTGACCACTTTTTAGCGGTCAAAACTAGGCGGTTTAAACCTGGTTTTAACCACGGGGTTTAAACCGGGGCGGTTTTAACAGGCCAACCCTGCCTAAATTAGAGCTTCATTTGAGGCAGTCGACTACTAGTACCTAAATTAGAGCTTCATTTGAGGCAGTCGACTGCCTACATGTAAATTAGTGCTTCTTTGAGGTCGACACCTTCCTAAATTAGAACTTCATTTGAGGTGGACTGCCTAAATTAGAGCTTCAGGTGACGGTCTATGAACTGCCTATAGTGTTTCATTTCCCCATTTTACGTGTAGGTATATTGCCTATAGTGCTTCCAGGTCTAATTAGAGCTTCATTTTGCTTACACCTGATCCCCCTTCAACTATATTGTGACTACCTGTATTAACTGCTTTACAGACTGCTTAACTGCCCACTAATGAAGGCTTTCATTTCGGTATACCTTCCAACCTAAGTGGCACTCAATACTATACTGCATACATTTGAAATCACGGGTTACACTAGTATTCTAAAAAGAATGTAGGTGTAGGGGCAAACTTGGATTGCTCCCCTGGTTAGCAGAAGCTTGGTACTAAATAATACAATCTTCGATGACTCGGAACCAACAACAAAAAGTGACACAAATCATCACAAATCCAAGGATACACTTTAGCTGAAACGTATCTTGATGATGTTTATTATCTTCACTTGCTATTCTTCTTCTTGTTCTTGTCACAAATACTAATTATGTTGGTTTAGGTAAAGATTAATTGTGTCTTTACCGAGAGCTTCTACACTACAATACATCAAAAACCAAGATGACAGCCTCCAGTGCCAAATTCGGCACCAAATTACATGTGATTGATGGGCTGCAGGCTATGTTTAGCTTACTTCAGTAAATGGTAAATGGCATCAACATTCCGGCGCCTAATTGTCTGCTACCAGCAACAATTCTTCTTAAAACATAGTTTTGGTGTGCCATTTACTGACAAAACTGAACCTTTTACAAGAGGTGCCTTTGTGACCCCTTAAACTTCAAAACATCAAACTTGACTGATTTTGAAACATGAATAAAGTTTATGAAATCAAAAACCTTTATCTGAGATTCACTTGTGTGATAAAAAACTTGTATCAATGCTAATGATTCAAAACAAAAAACAATTTCAAAAAATTTCAAATGATTTGATCCAAAAGAAAAAATAAACTGAGTTTTGGAAATTTCAAAAAGCGATTTTAACTTCACATGAAAAAATTATTTAGCTTTATTTTACAAGATAGATGATGCTGCACTCAAGAGATAACTGCCCATGCCAACCAAAATTACTTGAAAGAAAACCAAACAAAAGCCCACACAACAGGCAAAATTTTGGTGAGATTGGAAAAGCCAACTGAATACATGGGAGATACTATTCAAGTGCAACATGATCACAACATATCAACATGAACACACAATGTTTAGTTTGTAAACTAGAAATGCAGTCTGTTGCTGTCCTTTCAATCAAAGTACATAACTCTTTGCATGCGAATATCTTGTTTGGTACACCTTGTAAATGAGAATACAACTTGATATAATATGACTGCCTGTGCACAACCATAGCAGCCATGAGAAAAACACAACTTGATATAATATGACTGCCTGTGCACAACCATAGCAGCCATGGCCCAAATTTGCAAATTCAGTCAATCCAGGTTATAGTCAAAACACCAGATGCTGATAGGATTCATTTACTTGCAAAGTACATGTAGATAGGAATACACAATTACAAACTTGAGTGAAATTATTTCAGACCTCGATCATGCATACCCTTTGATTAATAGCAAAGCAATAATTTCAAGAGAAATCAAATTTGAGCATTATCGAGATTCCAAAATACACACAGAGAACATTACTTTCAAATGTGTATCCCAAATATGGATTACATGTAGATCACTGTACACAACCGACAAATTGTGCACACATTTTAAGCAGTAGAATACGATGTAGAATCTTGCAAATTAAAACTCCATGGGCCTGTGGTGTACCAAACTTTAAACAAACTTGCTAATGATGCACACTGGTTCCATCGGTACAAATTGCATGCATAGGATTCTTCTTTACAAAATCAAATTCACAGATGTGGTGACCCTTACCAAACTTGAATGCATTCCTGTTGCATTCTGCATGCATTCAGCAGCATTGTGGTAGAATGCATTATGAATCCTAACAACCACAACCTATATAACCACAACCATAAGGTCACCATGCTTAGCTTTTGTTGTCGAATGCATTCCGAATACAAAATAGCATTCGAGTTGCCCTCAATATGCACGAAATATTTAAATGAGCTCCGAATGCATTCGGAATGCATTCGGTGAATGCATTCAGAATGCATTCGGCGAATGCATTCGGAATGCATTCGGAGCATGCTAATACCACAATAATTGCATTCAGTCTCCTGTTGCATTCATGTGCATTTGAATGCATTCGAATTTAATACGATCTAATGCATTCAAATCAATACAATCGAATGCAACTGAATAATATGGGAAATGATGGAAACTAACGTTTTATGCATAGGCCTATGTAGGAAGATTGAGAAAAAGCTTACCTTGTTTTATGCATACATTTGCTTGATGCTTTAAAGCAGGCTTGGGTGATACTTTGATTAATCAAAAATAATTGATTAAACAATTAATCAATATCTATTATTTTTAACAATCACCCAAGCCTGCTTTTAAGACACTCAAGATCTACTATATTTGTTGATCCTACATGTATTCTCTTATCTATTTCACTTCATATAAAATTATGAAATAAAAGTACATTTTTGCAAAGGGTGATTCCAGTTGAAATCCATAAATCCCCTATGGAAGAGACATATACCATGATCTCCCATACAAGGTGTAGATTTCAAATGGAGCCACCCATTAATCCCATTTGCAATACAATTCATTTACACATGATTTTCACATTTATGATAATTAGGGATTCAATCATGTTTCACCGTTGTTCATCACCGATTAACAACGATGCGTCCGCACACTGTGTGGCAATCCTCCGCTGTGGGAGGTTTAATTGCCAAACACTGTATGGTGATCCTCCGAGCCTCGTCTGTCACACACTGTGTGGCAATCACACATGGAGGCCGTACGTACATTATCTACAAAATCGAAATACAATTGAAATGTATTAGTAAGGGGCTGTGCAATAATTATGAGCCCCCATGGGGTAAAATTCCAAACAGCGCTCCAAAAATTGCTTGCTCCCCCCTCTCGTCCTGCCAAAAATTGCTCCCCCCCCCCCTCGGCCTGGCAAAATATTTTTGCCCCTCCTTGCACATCATGCCAAATTTTTGGGATCCCATTTGCAAAACCTTATTAATGGTCTATAGATACATGTTGCGAGCGCAGCTAGCAGGAAAATTTGCATATTTAAGCGTTTCCAAGCGTTTTATTCAAAATGCACCCCATAAATGTGTGTGCCAAAATTGCTCCCCCTTTTGCTTGCCCCCCCCCTCTTGCGGCTCGCCAAATCTTTCTTGCCCCCCCCCCCCCATTTTACCCTCCCACCAGGGCTCATAATTATATTGCATATCGCAAAGAACTATATATTAAAAGTGTACAATTAAATTCTCACTTACTTGCTTGTACTATGTCGTTATGTATACATATGTACTCTATAGGCCTATGTACAGCATACGTACGTCAGAGATATGTAGAACAGATACTATACACCTAGATTACATCTGGCATAATATTACAAAACTGTAAATTTCAACAGGAACCCATAGCTATATGCCACAATGACCATTTACATAAGCTTATAAGCTTACCTTAATTGTTAGATTCATGAATATTCTCCTCTTGGATCCTGTTGCAATTACAAAATGTAATAACATTTCCTATACTAATACTGCACATTGATCTAAATATAGTCCAGAGCCTTGGTGTGTATTTTATTCACAAAAAACCAAACATTTCCTGTGGTAATATCACAATACCAGCAGCTCACATCCATACAACCAGGAAGCTAGTGGAGACTATAACTGCCAGTATCAACTGCCACTTTTGTAGCATAATTTGAAAAAAACATGTGATGATCATGTGATCATCATTTGTGGTTGGATTAGAATGCAACCGAATGCAACACGAATGCAAAGATTTTTGTTGAAAATAGTCTAAGTCCTTAGTTGTCAGATCCGAATGCAAAAATACAACAAAAATGGTGATATTGCATTCGAAAGGATTAAAAAATGTTGTGGTCTGTTGCATTCGAATGCATTCAAATGCAAAATACCACAAAATGCCACATCACTACCACAATGGTAAGATACGAATGCATTCCGAATGCATTCTGAATGCAATAATTGCATTCGGGTTTGGTAAGGGGATGTAGGTGTCAAACATGTTCATTCTTGATCTTGACGATGAGTTGTATACGAATCTGGCAACTTCACACTAAACGCAGACACGTCGCTGTAGAGACGAATCACCAGTCTTCACATCTGTAGTACAGATAGGTTCATCCGTCATCACATCTGGTAGATCTCATGATGAATTTGACAGTTTGCATCAGTTGTTCCAAAGTAAAAGCAAGGTGTCAGCTTGCCTTTCATGGCAATTTAACGTAAACTGATGGTTAGTCTTATTTTATATATCAGCTGATCCGTATAGCCTCCAGACTAAGTGGCAATTTAGCTTAGCTGATACCTTTTGGTTATAACGGTTTCATTGACTTGTTGTTATAACACTATTAGTTCTTTAGTTCTTTACAAGTCCAGGCGTTTCACTGGTTTCAATGTTCGTCTTGGTCTTGCTTCTGGAGTACCTGACACTGATACAGTTTCATTGTTGGTAGCACTGGACGTAGTTTTAGGCTTGGTACTTGGGTTACCCAATGCTGGTACTGGTGGATGAGCTGAAGTAGAATCTTTCTTCACTCCTATATCTTGATCTGCGACTTCTGATTCCAACAGCAAACACAGTTTATCAATGGGTCTGGTGAGAATGCTTGTCCTAGTTTTCACTCGCACACGTCGAACCAGTCCATCACTTGCAGGGAGAGTTTCAATCACCCTTCCTAGCGGCCAGACGTTTCTGGGGGTAGATTCATTTACAACCATGACGACATCTCCCACCTTGGCATTTCGCTGTGGGTGAATCCACTTTTGTCTTTGCTGTAACTGAGGAAGGTATTCTTTGATCCATCTGCGCCAAAACAGGTCTGCCAGATACTGGACTTGCCTCCACCGGCGCTTGGCATACTGACTCAGCTTTCCTGCAGCGGCTGGTGGTAAGATCATGTCACTCTTTAGTTGAAGAAGGTGATTTGGTGTAAGTGGCTCTAAATCAGATACTTCTCCAGGAACATTGGTGAGTGGTCGGCTGTTAACTATGGCTTCTATCTCACACAGTAATGTATGAAGAGAGTCATCTGTTAGTATTTGTTCCTTTATAACAGAGCACATCACTCCCCTGATTGTCCGTATTTGACGTTCCCAGATGCCTCCATGGTGACTTCCTGCTGGTGGATTAAAGGTCCACTCAATCTCTCTTTGCAGAAGGTAGTCATGGATTCTGTCTTGATTCCAAGCTGCAATTTCTCGGCGTAACTCTCTTTCTGCCCCTATCAAATTGGTGCCATTGTCAGAGCGGATCTGTTTCACTTGGCCTCTTCTGGACACGAATCGTCGTATGACATTTACATGCAGGCATCGGTATCCAAAGACGCTGCCATTTCAATGTGTATGGCTTTGGATGCAAGGCAGACGAACACTACACCATATCGCTTGACTATACTACGGCCTTGTTTAACTTCTAGTGGACCGAAATAGTCCATTCCAACTCTTGAAAATGGTGGCTCTCCTGGAGTGACTCTGTCTTTGGGAAGATCACTCATCATCTGCTGTTGTACTTTTGCATTCCTCTTTCTGCAGGTGATGCAACTGTTGATAACCTTTCTAGCTGCTGCATTAGCATTTGTTATCCAGTACTTCTTATGCAGGTGAGCCAACATGTGGTTTCTGCCCCCATGTCCAAAGAAGTCCCATTGCAAAGTTGATTTTACATGACGTCCATGAAGCAACTGGACATGGGGGCATGTTGGTGAGCCAACATGTGGTTTCTGCCCCCATGTCCAGTTGCTTCATGGACGTCATGTAAAATCAACTTTGCAATGTGGGACTTCTTTGGTATGATTGATGGAAATTTTGTCTTTTCAGGTAGAGCTGACTTAGCCAGTCGACCACCTACTCTGATTACTCCATCTTCTATAAATGGATTAAGTCTGTAGAGAGGACTTGCTTTCTTAATCTTGCTAACTTGTCGCAAGTCGTCTTCTGGCTGACTGTCATTACTTCTCAATTGCAGCTCTTTTAGTGTCTTAATTTCTTCTGGATATGCCTTGGTTTGGACATATACTATTACAGCTCTTTCTGCTTCTTGCATGTCAGCAACATTAAGCAAATCTGTAATGTTGCCATGCTCTTCATTCTCATCATTCTTTCTACCATCATCATCTCCATTATCAACTCTATCATCAACTTTATCATCATCTCTATCATCATCTCTATCACGACAGATCTTGCAGAGATGTTTCTTGACTCTGAGGATCCATGCAACACAACGACAAAGTTGATACCATGAGGAGAATCGTGTAAGTAGTTTCTCCATTGTATCTGTTGCTTCTTCTGTCGACGCTGTGTTGACTACTAATTTCTTTTTAACTTCTGGATCATCAGCTAGCTCTTCAGCGCTGTTTCCAATGGTAGTCTTTGGCCACTGGTTTTCTGCTTTGTGTAAGAAGTCTGGACCATCAGTCCACCTTCTATTCTTGAGGAAGCAATCAACGGCTAAGCCCCTTGAGCAGTCGTCTGCAGGGTTTGAGCTAGTTCCCACATACTTCCATTGGTGTGGCTGGGAGCCATCTCTAATCAATGCGACTCGATTAGCCACAAAGGTGTGGAATCGGGCGGTGTCATTGTTAATATACTTGATCACGGTCTGACTATCAGTCCAGAAGTATGTGCTTTCGACCTTCAACTGTAGTTCCTTTTGCAACATGTTGTTGACCTTTACTGCCATTGCAGCTGCAGTTAACTCTAGGCGAGGTATAGTTATGATCTTCAAGGGAGCAACTCTTGCCTTGGCTGTCAGGAGAGTAAGATGCACTTGACCCATCTCATTAACGAATCGTAAGTAACTCACTGAACCATACCCCTTCTGACTTGCATCACAGAAGTGGTGCATCTGGACTTCACTTTCTTCAAAGTCCTTGGGCTTGAAACATCTTTCGATGGTGAAATCTGACAATTTCGGTACTTCATCAAGCCATCTTTCCCAACGGGTCAGAAGCTCACTAGGAATAGACTCATCCCAACCAAGCTGCAGCTTGCTTAAGTTCTGCAATATTTGTTTTGCTGGCAGGATTGCTGGAGCAACAAATCCTAGCGGGTCATAGATGGAGCTTACAGTTGCTAGGATGCCTCTTCTGGTAGGAGGTCTCTCTTTCACTTTAATATGGAAGCCAAACCTGTCGGTTTCTGGTGACCATAGCAACCCCAGCACCTTTTCTGATGGTAACTCTTCATTCTTCAAATCTAGTGTCTTTGTAGTCTCAGCTCTATCGTCTTCAGGAACTGACTGCAACACTTCTCTTGAGTTACTCAACCACTTGGTCAACTTGAAACCACCATCCTTACACAAATTGGTGAGATCACTGACGAGTTGAATAGCTTTGCTTTCACTTTCAATAGATTTGAGGTAGTCATCGACATAGAAGTTGGACAGCACCGTGTTGCATACTTCTTCGCTGTATTTCTCTTTACCATCATCAGCGGTCTTTCTCAGTGCGAAATTCGCACATGAAGGTGACGAAGTTGCGCCGAACAAGTGCACATTCATCCTATATTCCTTCAGAGGCAGACTCAGGTCACCGTAGGGCCACCATAGAAATCTTACTACGTCTCTGTCTGATTCTGGTACACGCACTTGATGGTACATTGCTTTTATATCTGCTACAACTCCAACAGGGTGCTCTCTAAACCTCGTCAACACACCTACCAAGTTGCTTGTCAAGTCGGGTCCTTTTAGTAATTGTGAGTTTAAAGACTGGCCCATGTACTTCGCCGCACAATCAAATACAACTCGCAGCTTGCCCTTGGTGGGGTGAAACACCCCATGGTGGGGGACAGACCACACCTTGCCATCCTTTCTATTGCATGCATCTTTGGGCACTTCTTCTGCATAATCATTTTTAAACATATCATTCATGAATGCAGTGTATTGGTCGTTGAAAACCGAGTCCCTTTCTAACTTCCTCTTCAGATGGCATGCCCGCTGTTCGGCTTGATGTATATTGTTCGGCAATTTCATGTCATCATCTTTGAGCGGAAACCTACTTGGTAGTGCCCATCTACATACTTGATTGATGCTTCTACTCTGTTTAGGAATTGTCCTTCACTCACGCTTCTCTCTGGTTTATCATCAATGATTCGCTCATTGAACTCAGCGTTGTAGAGTTTCTCTAATTGCTGGTCAATAGTGTCATGTGCCTTAATTCTGTGGATGACTGATGTCCTTTTGTGTTCTTTATTTTTGACACCATACACTGTCCATCCGAGTCTAGTTTGGCAGGCGAAAGGTCCTTCACCTTGGCTATTTACTACATGTATTGGCTCAAATGCTTTAGGCACATTATTTCCTATGAGGAGACCAATATGGCATTGAGATTCATCATTTATTCTTCCTAGCTTAACTTCTTCCATATAAGGAATTGCATCAATATCATCCTGGTTGATGATGTCAGCCAAGTCACCAGGGATCTTATCTTGTGTATATGCCTTTGGAAGAGAGATGATATTATTTCTGTTCATGTCAGAAACTTCTAAATCTTGGATGATTTCACTGTCTACTATGATATCATCTGTTATGGTTTCAATTTCCAATTTGGTTTTCTTGCCTTTAACATGCAGTTCCTTTTGCAGCCTTTCAGAACAGAATACAGCATCACTGCCGTTGTCGAGATAGGCGTAAGTTTCTACAGACATTCTGGAAACTCTTGAGTAGACTATGACTGGTATTATTGTGGGATATGATTCACTAGATTTAACTCCGGCGCCTGTAAGCCCACATGTCTGATTGGCAACTTCACCAGACTTCTTTGTCTCTTCCTGTTTCACATGCAGCACTGTTGGATGGCGCTTTTTACATGTCTTGCAGGTAAGCTTGTATTTGCAGATTTTACTGTAATGTGTTGCTTTCTTTAGGCAGCCAAAACAAACTCCCAACTCTCTTAGATACTGCAACCGGTCACTTATAGGCTTTTCCTTCAATTTGTTACACATTTCCAAAGTGTGATCTTTACCCTTGCAATATGTACACGGCTTGTCGGCTCCTGGGCTACTTGACGACACATTTGGCCTGGCTCCTGGACTATATGACATTACATTTGGTCTGGCTCCTGGACTATTTGATGTCACACTTGCCGACACAGCTTCTGTGTTTGTTGCTAGATTTCTTCTAGCTTTATAAGTCTGATAGTTTGGGTGTTTTACCCTTTCTTCCTTCTTAGTACTATCTTCCTTCTCCGTCACACTTCTACCGTAGGCAGCATTAGTTGCGATTCTAGCCTGTTTTTCTAAGAAGGAGGTGAAGTCTTCAAATGTTACCACTTTGTTTCTTTCTTCTTCTACATAATCTACTTGTCTCCTCCATCTGTCTCTCATACTATATGGTAACTTCATCATCAACATTCTAATGTTTGCTGTACTTTGCAACTCATTAGTATAGCCCAGGCTGGTCATGGTATTTTTGCATTCTAACAAAAATAATGACAAATCTTGTAGCCCTGAACTATCACCTTTCACATTCGGCCACTGCCTCATCTTCGCTAAGTAGGCCTCTGCAATCTTGTGCTTATTACCATATTTCCTTTCCAGCAACCTTTTTGCTTCCAGGTAACCAACCTCATCATCCATGTGAATACAACTTTTCACCAAACTGTTGGCTTCACCTCTTGTGTACTGTTCAAGATAGTACAGACGGTCTCTATTGCTTTTGCTCTTATTTTCGATTATGAATTGAAGGCTCGTATGAAAGTAACATACTGAAGCGGGTCTCCAGTAAATGTCTGTAATGTCCGCTTTGGTAGACTCGCTTGTTTATGTTGTTCCACCAGCAGCCTTGTTAAGTTGTCTTGGTTGCGTGCCAAATTTTCTATACTGGTATCTTTATCTTCTTCTTTCACTTCTGTTGTATGTTGCCGTGGCAACATGACTTGTTTTTTCTTCACATCAGGCTCTGGTGACGAAGTTACTCTATGACCATACTTTACTGATGAAGGCCCGTCATGTTCATACTGTTCACTGTACTGTTCTTGGCCATACTGACGATACTGTTCATCAATATTTTCATATTTCGTGGCTGACAAATAATGTGGGGTATTCTGTCCCCTGTACTTTCTGATTCCTCAGGTGCTGCTGCAGGAAACAAGACTTCACTTGGTGGTGGAAAGTTGACTTGCATAACTTGACTGGTTGTTAACCTGCTTCTTGGCTGAACTTGTTGACCTAAATCAGTATGTACTTTACCATCAGTAGTCATGCCCACTGCTGGCTGCTCTTTTGCAGGTCCCAACTCCACATGTGTGTATTTTGGTCTTGCCCCTGGATTTAGACCTACAGCACCAATTGTATCATGTTTAGCTAGGAACTTGCCATCAATTTCTTGACCTTCTCTAGTGTTGTGGTTCAACCACTGCCTCACTGATGTGTTTGTATCTGGTTGAGCTTCTGTGAGGTCATCAAGCACCGATTTTGGTCTACTTCTTAAGCTCTGGGATTTATGTTCATAATCCTCCAATACATCTATTTTGGCTTGCTCTATGTTTATTTCAGTCTTCATTTTCAACCACTCTCTTTGTTGTTGCAAGTCCCTTGCCCTGGCTTGGATATTAAATTCCTCACTTTCTAGAGCTTGTTTTTCCTTCAATGCTTTGGCACGACATTCTAGCTCTACCTTTCGAGTTGCAGCTTGCAATAAAGCATATTCTGTACTTTTAGATAATGCATCACTTTTATAAGATCTTCTGCTTCTTAGTTCGGAACCGCTTTTATGGCTCGACATGATGTTTTCGATAGTACCGAAACGAGCGAATTAACGTAAACGACACCGATGCAAGCAACGGTTTAAATATTTTTCTAAAGTGAACAACGGTTCACTAATTTATGTGAGAAACTATCGTAGGACCTGTGTAAAGTGTGCTTTGTGAGGCTACATGTGTCGAAACCTAAAATAAATCTGAATGTCAGTATACACGAAACTTCGGCTTGAATGCAGGCCCTACGTTGCTTACCGACGGGTGGGAGAAAGCTCGATCCACTCGTTTATCGTGCACCGACAGGCGGGAGTAAGCTCTTTGCGCCCGTTTATTGATAACAAAATACCACAAAACTCTTTTTTAGGTAGAAGTCCTGAGTCAGTGTTGTATGATTCTATGAGTTATTCCTGCATGCACTAGCTGTGCAACTGCAAGATTACTAATGTCAGTATTAGAGGCGTACATGCAGGCACTTTACTACCAAACTTTATTTGAATTGTAAAAGCGACTCATGAGAGTAAACTTGTTACCCCTTAATTAGATATTTATTAAAATACCACAAAGCTATTTTTCAGTAGTAGTCCCGTGTCAGTTTGTGCTTTTGATTCTACAAGTCATTCCTGCACAACGGTGCAAGAGATCTAATGTCTGTGTTAGAAATGTACATACAGGCAGCTACTACTGATATCTTTATTTTGATTTCTACGATTCGGATTCATAGGCCTCAATAACTTCTTTGAAGTTCTAATCCTTAAGCTTCTACCAAATGTGCATTTATCTACATGCACACTCATTAATATTTGCTATATTCAGTGACGTCTGACATGACTGGAGGCTGTGGTGACTGTCTGTGCCAATGCAATGTTTATGTTTACACTGCTGACACGACCTTAAGCTTTTAGCTATTTTAGGTAAGCTTACAAAACAGACGCTCAACTGAACCTTTATTTGGTAACTATTTACCAACTATAGCATCTTTTTACAGAAAATTAATCTTTACAAATGTAGGGGCAAACTTGGATTGCTCCCCTGGTTAGCAGAAGCTTGGTACTAAATAATACAATCTTCGATGACTCGGAACCAACAACAAAAAGTGACACAAATCATCACAAATCCAAGGATACACTTTAGCTGAAACGTATCTTGATGATGTTTATTATCTTCACTTGCTATTCTTCTTCTTGTTCTTGTCACAAATACTAATTATGTTGGTTTAGGTAAAGATTAATTGTGTCTTTACCGAGAGCTTCTACACTACAATACATCAAAAACCAAGATGACAGCCTCCAGTGCCAAATTCGGCACCAAATTACATGTGATTGATGGGCTGCAGGCTATGTTTAGCTTACTTCAGGGCGCTCATCACATAAACAAACATGCCATAGGAATGCAATGATTAAGGATGCACAACACTTAAACAAACTTTGATTTTGGTAAATGGCATCAACAGTAGGTTTGACTTGATGTGCGTAGGATTTATTTTATTCTATATAATTCAAACTGCAAACTCTTAATTGTTTTATGGTTTCGTGTAAAAAATCTCCGAAAAGGCATTGTTGACTTGTAATTGTGGGTCTACCAATCAATGTATTATATATGCTTGCTCTACTGAAGATAATTTGTAAACCCGCAACTAGCATAGAACAATGGGTGGAAGCCATTTCCAGTCCTTCCGTACACTGATCCTGATTCTGATGTCTTGCAAATGACCTTTTGGGCAAAACGTTTCTGGCAGTACTCTCACTGATAAGGTGTGTCTAATCTGTTGTGATTTCTGATATTTTTCTCAACAAATCATTACTCACATTAAAAGAGTTTTTCATTGTTGTGAGTTCTGATGTGGTATTTGAGGACATCCCTGAGTAAAACACTTCTGACAATATTCACACTATTTATATTTAATAGTGAATTCTGACGTGGTTTACAAGGGTACTTTTATGGGCAAAATATTTCTGACAGTATTCACACCCAAATGGTTTCTTTTTAGTGTGAATTCTAACATGGTTTGTCAGATGCCATTTCTGCTGAAAACATTTCTGACAATATTCACACTTGTAAGGTTTCTCTTTAGTGTGAGTTCTGATGTGGCGCACCAAGTTACTGCTGTCAGCAAAAACCTGACAGTACTCACACTGATAAGGTTTTTCTGATGTGGCATGTGAGACCATGCCTACGAGAAAAACATTTCTGACAATATTCACACTGGTACGGTTTCTCTTTGATGTGAATTCTAATGTGATTTGTAAGATCACTATTCTGCTTAAAATATTTCTGACAATATTCACACTGATAGGGTTTCTCTTTGGTATGAGTTCTGATATGCCTATTAACATTAAAGTTAATGTGACTGAAATATTTATGAGAGTACTCACACGGATAGGGTTTGTTTACATTCAAGCAGTTACTGAATTGGTACCATAGTATCCTGTGGCTATTGAAATGTCTCTGCAGCTTATCACTTTTTGACAAGTTTTTCTTACAAAACACACATTTGCATCTATGGGCTCGCACATATTTAATAAGATGTCTACGTACATGGGTTTTCAATTTGTCCAAAGAATAATGCTGCAGTCTGCAAAATGCACAAGTAAACGGTTTCCAATGTTTCATTGCCATCTGTTGCTGTGTGTTACATATATTTTACATAGTGAACTATATAAGATGTAGATCAAGTTACTGTTTACACCTATAAAACCCACCATAAGTCAATTCTGGAACAGATGTCCTGGAGTGAAGCAGCAAGCAATACAAGACGAATCTTCTCTGGCGTCTGTCTGTGGATTGAAATATATGAAAAAAACAACAATATAATGGTATTATATTCTGAATTCTTTTTCCAAACCATACAATGATTTTATGTTTTTAAGGGAGGGAGTCAGGGCAAGCAGATTTTCTGTACACAATGTTTCCAGCCGTCATTTTGGACAGGCAGTTTTCAGAAAAAATTCATGACATTAGGCGACGAAAAAAGAAAACCCTGTTCTACTTTATTGTGAAATATGCTAAATTTTAAAAATAATGCTTGAATAAGTTCTGTGAACTCAAAACAAGGCCAGACTAATAAATGAACTAAGCAATTTAAAATGACTGAACACCAAATATATATTGGCAGGGTCAACTTTTGGACTGTCAATTTGGTTAAAAATGACAAAAACTTGTAAACTCCTAGCTAAGACTTATGTTGCCTGGTTGGTAAGCATAAATACAGAGTGTTCCAGACTGATGAGTACATGTATCTTATATTCTCCGGATTTGAAAAAAAAAAGTTTTCGATATTTAATATGGCAGCTGTCACCTCCTTATTCGGTTAATTTAATTCATTTATTTGCTTCGTGTGTGACATTAATTGGTATTATTGAAAATCTATGCAAATCTGCTTTTTGGGGCACCCGCTATGGCGGCACCCCACTATTGGCTTGTAGTTGCAAATTACTTCAAATTTTGGTCTTGCAAGATTTACTTTTTATCTGTTTTTTTAAAGTAGGTGCTTAGAATAAATAACAGAACTAACTTGGTTTTGATTTTATTACTGTTTCTAATATGCATTGAATGGAAAAGATTAACATAGTTCGATGAACGCTTGAAATGCAAAATTAATGAAAATGCCTTTTAGGTCTTCCAAACACCCCAGACGCCATTACATGCAATCAAAAGACGGCGCTATTACTAACACCGAGTACACGCCAGTTTAAGTGCAGCATGATTTGTTGGATTGAACAGAGACGGCAAAACTGCTCACTCGTATGACACATATTTTGACCAAAAAATATTTTTGTTGTATTCCTGCATGAGCAAATGTAATATTATCGGTGTATTTCCACATGAGGAAATGCAATATTTTTGGTGTTGGCCTATATTTGGACGCATTCTGTAGACCTGCATAGTGGCTATTGAGACAAAAAATAATTTGCCAAATTACCTGAATAAAGGTGATGGACTACAAGTAGCCCTGCAGAGATGGAGAAGCTTGAACAAAATCGATATTGTATGCCTTCTTTTGTCATATTTAGATATGTATTGGCTAATTTATTTAACAAAAAAAATCTGGCTTAATAGCAATGATTATATTATGTATGTATACTATCACGCAGGCCCTAAATATGGGTCATTCTGTATTTAGTATTGAAAACTTTGTGAAAAAATCTTCTTTATAATTATTATAAATCACCTTAATAACATATAGTTCTGATGATCTATTGCTATAACACCCCGTGGTACCTCACAACCCTCCGAGTTCATCTATAATTTAAATGTTTTCAAAAAGTGGGGACTGTTCTCTATTCCCTGACTGCTAAAAAATTGGTAACCCCCTGATTTTTCCCCAACTGCACTATAATTCTGTATAATTTTTTAATAGAATCCATACTCATTTATTTTTGATCCTGTAACTATTTGTTTTGATATTATACTGTTCATTTTGATTCTAGTTATATTATCATTTTTGAACCTACACTCTTTCGGGTTGTGCAATAATGAAAATTCACTCAAAGTTGCTTGCCTCGGCCTGCCAAAAATTCTTCGCCCCCCTCCTTGCACATGCCAAATTTTGGGGATCCCAATTTACAAACCTTAAATGGTCTAGATACAAAATGTGCATATTCAAGCGTTTCCATACTGTTTTCCTGAGCCTTTTTAGAGCATTTTCTTTAAAAGGCACCCCATGAATGTGTGCCAAAAATTGCTTGCCCCCCCTTGGGCGCCAAAAATTTTACCCTCCCACAAGGGTTCATAATTATTGCACAGCCCGTTATTAAAATGAAGTTTTTTTTATTTTTTAATATATAACAATTATTCAAAGAAAAATGAAAAAAAGGGCTAACTATCCAAATTTGATATTTTTGGCCATTTTTGATAAGACAACTACTCAAATTTGATAAGTTAGGTCATATTTGACAAGGACCTATTCATTTTTTTAAATGACAAGGCAATCTTATCAAATTTGATGAGTTTCCTGTCATTAATTTGTTGAGAATATCCTAATCATTTTGAAGAGAAATCTGTTATGTCCCCATATCTGAATAGTTTCTTTTATCAAATTTGACAATGATCTATACAAAAATGAATAGATCATAAGAGTCAGCAGGGTTCGGTTTCTGCCAGTGGCAAAAACCTGTTTTTGCCTGGTTTAAACCGGCAAAAACTCACATATGTGAGTGGACACTACGAATAAGCCGTAAACTCGGCAAATTGTATTCTGAGATACAATGCAAAACATGCATGCAGGTTGTATTCATAGGTGTCTCAATTAGGCACGACATGTATCTCATTTGATAGCGTTTAAACCAATCAATAATCCTATTGCTGAAGAGGATAATAATCTAATCATTAGATAGCTCAGGCTAGTCTTTGTTTGCTTTGGCTAAATCCTGTTCAAGTGGTGGGTTACAATTGCATTGTATTTTGTCTAGGTAACAATAACAATGAGAGGACATTCCTGAATCTCGTTGACTTGGGGATGATTTGAAATGACCGCCAATTATGACTTTATTACCAACAATGTGGAAAAACAGACACAAGTAGAACCGAAAAAGTTACCATTTTGTTGAAGGAGCAGAGTTCAACAAACCATATAACCCCACTTCTGGATATTGTTTGAAGTCAAATCATATACTAGTTTAAAGCTTATGATATATATTTTCTAAACATGAAATAAAACAAAATTGACCGGGGGTGGACTTTACGGCTGATTCTTAGTGTCCAGTCACATATAGTCACTCCAATATTAATAAATAACACCGAAAGCTCATAAACAGCAGCAGTTCAGCACACAACTTTGAATGAATCATACAACATAATTTTTGTCTCAATAAGTCCTTAAAATGAAAAAGTTTTGAATCTGATAATTATATGCCACATTTCGGTTAAATGCACTTGAGCAATGGAAACGCATGTCTTTAATTTCTTAATATGTTACTTATAATTACAAAATCTGGCATTGTTACACTCAGGAAATGAGTTTTGTAACTTAATAATTTGTTTTGAAATGAAAAAACTGAACTATAAATCACTTTTTTAGTTTTTGCCATTTGTGCCGGCAAAAACTGGCAAAAATTGTTTTTGCCAAGCGGTTAAAACTGCGGTTTTTTTTTCACCTGCGGCAAAAACCTGTGAACCCTGTAAGAGTGTGGGCGCATTACCCCCTGTGGGCGTACCCTTCTTTGCACATGCCACTGACCCCGTTCCTTATAACCTTAAGTTTGAAAGTGATGTTTATTTTGATTGTCATATTGCATCTTTTGATGAATCCCGACCTACCTACCCTAAATTTTTTTTTAGGCCTTACAGACGACAAATATTCAAAAGGCCACAAAATACAACTTATAGAACATCCACATTGCTGTCAATAATTATTGCTTTTTTTCATCTCCGAAAGTTAACGAGAAAGGTTAATTAATTTACAAAATAATCCAGTCGATAGGAAATGACCGGTTGATGCATTCACGTGCCAAGTGACATCGTTCGGCAGTTGAGATTTCTTCAACTTGCAAAAGCGACATTGTTTTTGCGTCAGTGACCTGTATCGATTGATCGACTTGATGATCAGAAAATAGAAGTAAACATGAGCATGTGTGAGAATCATTTTTCTGCATAAGTGCTCAAGTATAAATTCAGCATAATACGTACATTACTGTGACCTAAATATCACTAGGTGGGAGTAGCAAATTATGTATTTACAAGAAAATAATATAGAACTGAAATGTTGATATAGGCCAGCTAGTATCGCTGAAAAATCTGGGACTTGAATTTGCCACAGTGCATATACATGCAAGGACTCGGACATCAGAAATTGTGAGGGACTTGGATTCGGACACCAGGGACTTGGATTCGGACACCAGGGACTTCAGCTCCCGACATAGCCCCCCGACTGACACTGATATTCAAAAGTATCTCATTTTGGAAAATGGATCTCATATTTGTAATCGTCTCAAATTGAATAAATTTGAGAAGCAATTTGAGATCCAATATGAGATCCAATTTGAGTGACAAATTGAGATATAATCCACCCAATTAGGTTTTATTGGGTGCTAAGTTGCTAACTATTATAGTTGGTGAAGTATGATACTGTATGGAACCAGTGTCTAGACTTCTCATGGTCAAGTATGGGTTTAATTGCTGTTCATGGTCTTTTGAGTATGACAAGGTGACCATATATTGGTAAAGTTGATCTAAAAATGTTTTTCTTGTTCCTTTCTAAAACAAACAATCAAGGGAATGTTTTTCAAATTATTTAAAGCATCAGAATATATCTCACAAACTTAAAATCTGAATAATCATGATAAAATTGCGCCGGAAAACCGCAAACTCAATCACTAACAAAGGGTCGACTTATAAATTCCAGGAGGATATATCTAGTTGGTTACTTGGTTTCAGTTTGTTTGATATAAAAAAAAATGAAAAGAACAACAGATAATGTGAGCCCCCATGTCACAAGGGAAAAAGCGGTAAATCGCACATTATTTCACATTATTTGCACATTATTTGCAGAATCTCTCCTCTTTTTTCAGATTATAAACTTACTTAACAGAAATTGTGGGAAATTTTGGCGATCTTAGCGTTTTTTGAGCGATATTGCTCGCTTTTACCGCTTTTTCCCTTGTGTCATGGGGCCTGTATCACCCGCCATACACCAAATTTTTGAAGGAAAAAAAATGCATTGGGGGGTGTTTGGGGGGTCAAAAAAAAAATAAAATGTTTGAAATTGCCCATACTTTCAACCCCTGCAATTTTAAGGCAGTCAATATATAGAATATTGTCCAATTTGAATTCCAAAATGTGGCTTTACCACAGGGTTCAATGGGAGAATTCAAACTTTAAATGGCTTTTTCCGGAATTTCAAGTGCTTTTTTTCCTCTGGCGTCAAAAAATTAGAATTGATTCCGGATCAAAGTTTCATAACGAGAACGCGCATATTACTTAGGGCTTTCAAAAAGAAGCGGAAATTTAAATCAAATTTGCTCCACAGGTTCCAAAGTACACAATGTGCTTACACTCAGTGATTTACCAGCCTACCTTGTATGTCCGATGTGTTAAATGCAGCCAATGCTTAATGGGCTGTTCCAGTTAAAATCCTTACACCCTCTAGATGGAGGTCATGACGTCAATCGAAAGAAGCGGGAAATTTAAATCAAATTTGCTCCACAGGTTCCAAAGTACACAATGTGCTTACACTCAGTGATTTACCAGCCTACCTTGTATGTCCGATGTGTTAAATGCAGCCAATGCTTAATGGGCTGTTCCAGTTAAAAAGCTTACACCCTCTAGATGGAGGTCATGACGTCAATCTTGCACACAGGAGTGTAGATATCAAATATGGTCACCCATTCAGGCAACTCCATTTGATATTCACACTCCCTGTGTGGAAGATGTCTTGCCGGTGGGGAGTATGGAATTCAAATGGAATAGCCCAGCATTTCTTCTTTTGTAGGATTTGAATGATTTCAATATTTAAGTCTGTTCCAGATCATGATTTTACATTTGAAATCACTCGCCTTAAAAAAATTTAAAAAATCTGCAGGGGGGGGGGTAGCTGGGGGGGCTGAAAATTTGAAAGCGTTCAAAATCACTCATATTTTTAACCACTGGAATCTCAAGGCAGCCAATGTGTAGCATATAGCTCAATTTGGACTCCAACTTGTATATTTTGCATAGGGTTCCATGTAAAATTAAAACTTCAAATGCATTTTTCTTTAATTCCAATTTCTTTTTTCCTCTGGCGTCAAAAAATTAGAATTGGTTCCGGATCAAAGTTTAGAACGAGAACGCGCATATTACTTAGGGCTTTCGAGATAAAAAAAAAAAAAAAAAAAAAAAAAAAGCCGCAAAAAATGAAATCGATATTTTGCTGCACAGGCTGGCTGTGTACTGTACATACTCAATGTGTAGCTGATACAGTGAAATTTGACTGCCACACTCTTGCAGCCAATGGGCTATTCCATTTGACATGCATACACCCCTAGATGGAGGTCATGACCTCAATCAGCAGCACAGGGGTGTAGATATCAAATGGAATCGCCTATTCAGGTAACTTCATTTGAAATTCACACTCCTTGTCTCGAAGATTAAGGGCATGTCTTCCATAGGGGTGTATGGATTTTAACTGGAATAGCCCAATGGTTTAATCACCTGTTTGAGTTCTGCATGTAAAATCATCTGCAAGTAAGAAGCCCCCATGTCACAAGGGAAAAAGCGGTAAATCGCACATTATTTCACATTATTTGCACATTATTTGCAGAATCTCTCCTCTTTTTTCAGATTATAAACTTACTTAACAGAAATTGTGGGAAATTTTGGCGATCTTAGCGTTTTTGAGCGATATTGCTCGTTTTACCGCTTTTTCCCTTGTGTCATGGGGCCTAATGTGGAAACAATTCATGCAGTGAAAACTGAAGCAAAACCCTGATATTTAAATTTGAAATATCAACAATAAGATGTTTCATAGTATAATTGACCTTGTCTTCTTGGTAGAGAAACCTGAACAAAATTCCCAATACTACTTCAGCTATTAAATTACAATAAAATAGGCCTTGCTCAGTCAAAAATACAATTTTGGTGATCCCCAACTTCTTTGACCATGAAATGACAAACATTTGGTAGCACCTATGTATTAAGCATCAATTGGGTGATTATGGATCTCATATTGGTACTCAAATTCATTCTCAAATTGGGTCTCAATTCTATCCAATTTGAGATGCTTTTCAAAATGAGATCCATTTTCCAAAATGAGATAGTTGTGCACAACAGTGTGAAAAGTATTTAATTATCTTTGTAATCACTCAAAGACCATTTTGTAAGAATTTTACATCCGAACTATAGTGCTACGGTATTCAATTTTTATGGCCCTTTTTATTTCACATGTAAAGTCTATTGGGGTGATGATTAGAAATGGACAGCAATATTGAAAAACCCTCATTTTGGGCCATTTTAGTCACTAAAATGACCATAAAAAAATAACCGCAATTAGTTCTGAAGTAAAATTCACACACAATGCTACCTTAGTGCGTACAAACATATTTAAATACATTTCATTCGAGGGCTATAGCAAAAACAAAAAATGTCCTACAGGGCTGTCAACTCTCACGCATTGGCCGTGAGTCTCACGCATTGGGTCACTTTCTCACACCAAGGTAGTATAATCTCACGCCTAGGTAGTAAATCTCAAAAAGCTGGAAAATGAGTAAAATCGCACGCATCGTCATAAATAAATTGTTGCTCCTACCCCCCCCTTCACATTCTCAAGTGCCATGGCTCAATGAATCAGTATATCAGTAAAAACACAAACACACTTCATAGTAATTGGTCTTGTCTTCTTAGCTGAGAAAACAAGATCTGCAAGCACAAATTAACAAAGAGGATACAGCACATCTGGATTTATTCATAAAGTGTTACAGCAAGCTCAACATTTTATGGTGAAACTTAATCCATGATAATAGAAGTTTTCGACTTGCAAATGTCCAGACCAGCTAAACTAGAGCATAATGTGATGTATAGGGACAAGGAGAATAAACATTTAGTAATTGATGGTAATAGATACTGTCACCTCCCTGCCAGTTGGTCTGGCCAACGATGTTTCCTCTTTAAGATCATTTGAGCAATTAGGCCCCGCATAGTCAAAATACAATTTTGGTGAATCCCAACTTCTTTGACCATCAGATGATAAACATTTGGTAGCACCAATGTACATAATTATATTAAGCACCAATTGGGTGATTACGGATCTCATATAGTACTCAAATTCATTCTCAAATTGCATCTCCATTTTATCCAATTTGAGACGATTTTCAAAATGAAATCCATTTTCCAAAATGAGATAGTTGTGCACAACAGTGTCACACTGATAGAGTTTACCTTTGGTGTGAGTTCTGATTTGGTATTTGAGGCCAATAAGTTTTCTCATTGCAGCAAATTCTGATGTGGTTTTCAAGGGTACTTTTATAGGCAAAATATTTCTGACAGTATTCACAGCAAAATGGTTGCTCTTCGGTGTGAGTTCTGATGTGGTTATTAAAAGTATTGTTATGAAATATGACCATGATTGGTCGATTTAAATCATATCGCCGTCTTTTAGACCATATTTTATCGTTTTGTGCAATTGTTTCGGGGCGGGGCCCTGGCAACATTTTTATGCAATATTACTTCTAATTTATAATATATTATTATTGATGTATTCCTTTATAAACTGCATTTATATGTTGTATTGTCCTGTTGTTTAATATGCCTGCGGATGTTTGAGCCTGGTCATGTACCTTCTCAACCCTCCTGACTGGCCTTAAATGTATTCTTTTCAATATATCTGTTTTATGTGTATTATGAATAAAATTGAAATGATGAAACTAACTAGTAAAGCATTTCAGACAATATTCACACTTGTAGGGTTTCTCTTTAGTGTGAATTCTGATGTGGCGCACTAAGCTACTTCTGTCAACAAAACATTTCTGACAGTACTCACACTGATAAGGTTTTTCTTTAGTATGAGTTCTGATGTGGTATGCGAGGCCATGCCTGCGAGCAAACCATTTTTGACAATATTGACATTGGTACGGTTTCTCTTTGGTGTGAGTTCTGATGTGTTGTTTTAGATTACTACTCCGCATAAAACCTTTCTGACAAAATTCACACCGATAAGGAGTCCCCTCTTTTGTGTGAGTTCTGATGTGGTTTTTAAACGTCATGTTATGAGTAAAACACTTCTGACAAAATTCACACTTGTAGGGTTTCTCTTCAGTATGAGTTCTGATGTGGCGAACCATGCTACTGCTGTCGGCAAAATGTATCTGACAATAATCACACTGATAAGGTTTTTCGTTGGTATGAGTTCTGATGTGCTTTGTGAGGCCATCACTGCGAGCAAAACATTTCTGACAATATTGACACTGGTACGGTTTTTCTTTGGTGTGAGTTCTGTTGTGTCGTTTTAGATCCTTACTCTGCATAAAAAATTTCTGACAAAATTCACACCGATAAGGAGTCTCCTCTTTTGTGTGAGTTCTGATGTGGTTTTTAAACGTCATGTTATGAGTAAAACACTTCTGACAATATTCACACTTGTAAGGTTTCTCTTTAGTGTGAGTTCTGATATGGCGCAACAAGCCACTTTTGTCAGCAAAACACTTCTGACAGTACTCACACTGATAAGGTTTTTCATTGGTATGAGTTCTGATGTGGTATGTGAGGCAATGCCGGCGAGCAAAATATTTTTGACAATACTCACATTGATACAGTTTTTTCTTAGTATGAATTCTAATGTGGTTTGCAAGACCATATTTTGTAGCAAAACATTTCTGACAGTACTCACACTGATAGGGTTTCTCTTGCGTGTGAGTTATCATATGCCTTGTAAGGTTATGGTTCTCACTGAAACGTTTCTGACACCACTCACATTGAAAGGGTTTCTCTTTGGTGTGAGTTCTGATGTGATTTTTCAGAACACTGCTCTACGTAAAACATTTCTGACAATATTCACACTGATAAGGTTTCTTTTTTATGGTCAAACAGTTACTGAATTGGTACCATAGTATCCTGTGGCTATTGAAATGCCTTTCCAGGTCACAACCTTTTGACAAGTTTTTCTTACAAAACACACATTTGCATCTACAAGCTTGCACATATTTAATAAGATGTCTGTTCACATGGGTTTTCAATTTTTCCAAAGAATAATGCTTGATTCTGCAAAATGCACAAGTAAATGGTTTCAAATAATTCACTGCCATTTGTTGCTGAGTGTTACATGCATTTTACATAGTGAACTATGTAAGATGTAGATCAAGTTACTGTATGTGTGCACCTAAAACCCACCATGAAAGTCAATTCTGGAACAGATGTCCTGGAGTAGGAGCAGGAAGCAATAGGCCTACAAGGCAAAAGTCTTCGCTGGCTTCTGTCTGCGGATCTGAAATGTTCAAACAACAATATAATTATGGTGTTATATATATATTCTGAATTCTCTTTTCAAACCATACATTTATGTTTTTAAGGGAGGGAGTCAGGACAAGCAGATTTTCTGTACAAAATGTTTTCCAGCGTGATAGTTAGCTAGCCATCCGTCTTTATCCATCCTTCTTTTCCTTTATCTGCAGTCTGCACTTGTTATGGCTACATTCTTTCTTATGCCTACACTTTATCACTCCCTCACTCTCCTTCTCCCTCTCTCCACTTCTCCTGACCTTTCTTTCTTTTTCTCTTCCTCCCCTCCCCTCTAATCTTGATAGCCCATCTACTTCGAATTCCCCTCCTTCACTCCCTCCCTTGCCCCTGGCTTTTAAACTGACTATTCGTGATATTAAGAAACCCATTTGACTTTATTGAATAGCCCTATAACCATGATAACAACATATACTGCAAAATAGTTAATTAATAGAAAGTGACACATTAGACCTATATAACAAGCCACGTTGTTACCGTAAACGATCAGCTTGTTTAAATGAGGCACCTAAATTAAGGGCCATTAAGGGGGTACTACACCCCTGGTCAATTTTGAGCCTATCTTTGCATTTTTCTCAAAAATTATAGCGCATTGGTGACAAGTAAGATACGTATAATATAGGGGCAAGGACTTCAACTACTGCACTGAAAATTCAGCAACTCTAGGCAAGTAGTTATTGATTTATTGATCAAATATTGGGTTTCCCTCATTTTTGACTGTAACTCCACAACTGTTGTCTGTGTTGAAATGAAAATCTCCAGTGCAGTGGTTGTAGTCCTTGCCCCTATAATTAATATATCTTACTTGTCACCATGCGCAATAATTTTTGAGAAAAAAAAAAATAGGCACAAAATTGGCCAGGGGTGTAGTACCCCCTTAAGATTACAATAGTGTCAAAATCTGAATTTTGAAAAACATTGAGGACGGTTCTTTTCAGCAAATGTTACAATATTGTGTTCCTAAAAACCTACCATGAAAGTAAATTGTAGCAAAGATGTCCTGGAGTGAAGTAGCAAGATATACAAGACCACAATCCAAGCTGGCTTGGCCCTGGTTCTACTTGTAGATGTTTTGAACCACAGATCGGTGGATAGATAAATCTGAAAGGTTACAACATGATATTAATATTTGGTATTATTGTCTTATTTTCTAAACACAATTCATTTCTATGAGGTTCCCAGTGCATGAAAGATCCATAATTCGAATAAAACAAAAAAGGCATCAAATTTCAAATTTATTCAGACCAGCTTGAAACCAGACCAATACCGTCCTTGCAGTTTAAGGATGTTGATGTTAAATAGTTCTTGAGATAAAAGCAAAAAGGTTAAAATCACATTCTGGCAAATGCTCAGAGTTGGATAAAAATGGTCTCAAATTATTGCTAATGAAAACACATTACATAAAACAAAGAATATGTAATGTCAAAGCCCATTGAAAGCTCTTGACATTAACAATATGGTTTTATGTTACCCAGTGGTGCAGCGTCATAGGGGCACGGGCGGTACATGGATCGAATCCATGGGTTCCTACAGTCACCCATGGAAAACAGGGTACCAGTACTGAAAACCAGTAGGTCCAGTACACCATGTTCATATGGGCCATGAGTTAGTTTGTTTACATTGCAGTAATTCTATAAGAATACCGTAAACGTTCGCCTAATGGCGCTATAGGCTCCCTTGACATAACTGGAATTTTAGACACAAAACTAAAAGTACCCTCCCATATAAAAATCCCACCAGCAAATAGGGGCACTTACCCTTAATTCTTGTTGGGATTTTTAGAGGAGGGAGTCCTCTATAAGTACATGAAATTTACACCAAGGCAAAGCCCAGGTGCGCCATTAGGCGAACGTTTACGGTAGTCAATACAGATTCCAAACAGGTAAAACTTCAAATCAGTTTTAGTTGCCCTTTATTAATAACTCCAAATTGACATGACATTGAATTTTATTTGCTCAATTTCATACCAAAATCAAGGAAAACATGGTTTTATTAAATTGCAAAATAACATGGAAATCACATAGGGTCAAATCCAATGCATTTTACATAATTAGGCTAATTTTCAGGCTAAGATAAGGCTAAGACGAGGCTAAGGAAATGAGGCTATTCATAAGGCTTATTTTCTGAGGCTAAGTCGAGGCTTAGATAAGGCCTCGACCTTTGGTATTAACCCATGGATTCGGGAGCTAAAAACGCACCTCGGCACGGGGCGTCCAATGTCCATTCAGTGCTGCCATATATCATATTGTCTGTTTTGTTTATGCTATTGGCTGCTGCCACATGAATAATGTCGGCCACCGTCGTCTGCCTACTCACCAGATGTTTGGGGAGCACATTTCTTCAACATTTTGACAAGTTAATTGACATCAAATGTTCTATTCTGTATTGTTTGGCAATAGGCCTATAATGTCTTTTGCCAATAGTAGCCTACTGTACATGTAGTATGTTAACTTAAAAGTTGTATTTTTTTGTTTTTAATTGCAAAGATCAGGTATTTTTTATTCCCGATTCGAATTCTGCACCCTTCACAAGGGTGCAGAATTCAGCATAACTTTGACGATAATTTTGCCTTTTTGGACACTAAAATGCATTTGATCCTTAATTTTGTTTCAACCGACATTGAACCGAGTCTTAAATTAGCAAGCACAATAAATTATAAGGTCATGTGAGTACCAATTTTATATACCGGTACCGCTGTTGAACAAATTTTGAAGAAATGTTTAAAATAACTGAACTGCAACTGACCTGCGCAAATCATTAAGTGTGTATTTTCTAGGGGTGTGATTTTCGGGTATTTTTGTGCCGGCCCGGGTATCCGGCACATTTTTTTTTTATACAAGTTTTTTTTTCCCGGGTTTTGTAGTGTCCCTGGACCTAGACCTAAATGCTAGGATCATTCATGGTTGACCTAAAAAACATATGAAAATTGATAATTTGTATTCATGTCATATCTGCATATCCCGCTAGGTGAGTAAATGGGGCGTTCACTAAAAGCGGGAGGAATTACTGAACAGGTAGAATCATTGAAAAGGTAAATTTCATTTATCTGAGTCTGACCCTCGTTAAGCCTAAGTTTCCATTTTAGCTTCTTTCTTTCTTTTTAGTTTCTTCTACATGGGCCAATTTTGTTCCATTTTTTAAAAACATTTTGCTGCTATAAAGCTTGCAAATTTCCGTTACCATGTTTTTTATTTACTCAATCCCGTTCCCATTATTTTCTAAATCTGCCCTTTCTTACATTTCCCTGTTGACTTCATTTTTTATTTGCTGCTTAGCTTGTGATTTCCCGTTTTCATGTTATTTATTTAGTTCTGTCCTCAGTTTAATAGCTTTTTTTTATTTAAATCATCTAATTTTATTAGATTTTATTATTCTTTCCTTCTTTAGCCTATTTTATTCCCGTTTTCATTTTCTTACTGTGACTAACTATAGGCTAACCCACATACTCGTAGGCCTACCTGTTTGTCCTCATTTTGTTTTCTTTTTTAATTGGCCATGCGTTTTGAGTTGGGCCAGTAAATAGGTGGAGATGTTACATGCGCGCGACATTTTAGGGTTCATCTTTTCAATTTTCTCAGTTAATATGCACCCTATGTAGTTACATTTGGTGTCAAATGAAAGCTAGTGATGAGACCAATACAGTAAACCTTTAAAAAGTTGTAAAAAGTTATTAACATTTGAATAATTTGCATCTAATTAGCATAATGTGCGGGGTGGAGGAGGATCAGGAGGAGGAGGATCAGGAGGAGCAAATTTGATCAAAGTGACCCCCAGGGGTCATATGATGCTAGAGGTCCATTTCTTTTTTCCCATTTTTACAATTCACTTTAAACTGCATACTATAACACCATACAATCATATTCCAGGTAATTTGATTTGCTTTGAGAAGCAATTTTGCATATTTTATTTTCCGTTCGGGTTACACATTGAAGTCAATGGGAAAATATGCCTTGAAAGAGGCTGGCGCAAAATCATTTTATTTTTATTGAACCCTATGATGCTATATATGTATTTAAAGCTCTGACTGAGAGGAATTCAAATATGGAACTTTTAAATATGTGGGGTGAAGCTAACTTTTATTTTTTAATTGTCAAATTTTACATTTTTCCCCTAAAATATTTGGTATTTTCAGTTCCATAACTCCTTAGTGTTACACCCTGTGCCATTTTAAAGTGCATTTTTGGATTCCTTGGTTCATTTGCAGCAAGAAAATGTATACTCTTATATATGTTGGGTATAATATGTGAAAGAAATGCATATCTAAACGAAAAAACATGCAATTGTCATCTCGCGAAAACATGTAACGCATTACCGGCCCAACTCAAAACGCATGGCCAATTACAGTAGGCCTACCTCTTCATGTTGTTTGTAAGACTAAGACGAGGCTAATAATTCGAGGCTATAATACGAGGCTAAACATTACATGCATGCACACCACGTCATCACCATGCATATTTGAACTCTCTAAATAACCCTCCCCACAAGCATCCCCAAACATCAATTAACCTAACACCCCAACAACAACATCAGTAACACATTTTCACCTGGGTCAGCTAGCATCAATACAAATTTAATGCTAACATTGAATGAACGCAGAATCAAGAATGGGCGTTTCTAGTACATACAGCGTCTGACTCTACCTGAGGACCTAGCCTAAGTCCCATGGGCTCCAAGAGTGGCTCTCCATACACACATGAACAAATACAATGACGGGTCGCCATTGCTCTCCATACACAAATGATCAAGTACAATGGCGAGTCCGACTGCCATGCAAATGAGCCAAATGAGCAGACCCTCTCAAGGGTCTGCTCTGTGATACCACACTGATCATACTGATCTTTATGTTATTACAGCGAGGCCCACATACAATGTTCAACACAAAGTGAACGATGTTATAACTTGGAGGGCTAACAAACCAACACCGCCAAATTCGACTGACGTGTGTACAACGTGGGATATGATGCTATGAGGAAATTGAATACTCGTTGTCTGATCATGCATGTGTGTTTATGGTTCGGATAGCGGTTACTTATCAACTCTCGTTCCGCCTTGGGTTTATTGAATACGTGGACTCTATATAAAGTCATCAATATGTCGTTTCCAGTCCTTGGCTGAACTATTGGGTTCAGCTATTAATTTTTTAAATAATTCTGTTACCCCATAGCATTAAAAAACTAGTATTTTGATAATTAAAATAGCTGGATGCGGTATGCAGCTGACTGGGGTGGTTACGAATTCGTTAAAACCACTAGAACCACAAACATGAAATATGGATATCCAACTAGTTTGCCCCTTAGGGTTACAAAGAACCGCTAACCATGAAATATGGATATCCAACTAGTTTGCCCTTGAGGGCTACAAAGAACAATGTGATATACATGTGATATACCAGAAATGTCTTCTAAAAAACAGCCAACAATTCCACCTTTGGCTTTTTCTAGTGATGGTATTCTGAAACTTTTACAAAAACTGAACCCAAATAAGGCCTCTGGGCCAGACAATATTCAGTTCGCATATTAAAAGAATGTGCTGAACAGATAGCTCCTCTCCTACAAGCGCTCTTCACTCAGAGTTTGCAAACAGGGAATCTACCAACAGACTGGCAGACTGCATTCATTACACCCTTGTTTAAGAAAGGAGATAGATCTTTACCTTCAAACCATCGTCCAGTATCGCTAACATCAGTGTGCTGCAAGACCAATAGACCATGGAACATGTTATCTTCAAACACATCATGGATCACTGTGACACTCATAGCATCATAACCGACGTCCAACACGGATTCAGGCGCAATCGTTCTTGCGAGTCGCAACTGTTAGAAACCATGGACGACCTTGCCTTCAATGTTGACAGAGGATATCAAACTGACATCATTGTTTTGGACTTACGAAAAGCTTTCGATATGGTTCCCCATCTCAGACTCTTGTCAAAGTTAGACCATCTAGGGATCAAAGGACCAATACATAGCTGGATCAAGACCTTCCTCACTTGCGAACGCAGAAAGTTGTTGTCGACGGAGCTGAATCTGTGGCTGAGGACGTGGTTTCAGGTGTACCGCAAGGTACCGTCATGGGCCCGCTTCTTTTTTTACTTTTTATTAATGATCTGCCGCAATCCATCAAATCGCAAATTAGGCTATTCGCCGACGATTGTTTACTTTACCATACTATTCAATCACAAGCTGATCATAATATTCTCCAGGAAGACTTACATCATCTTGAACTTTGGCAACAGAGATGGCTTATGCAGTTCAATCCCAGTAAGTGCACTGTCATCAGAATGACAAGTCCCAGACGGACTCCAAAAGTTTTTGATTATACCTTATGTGGTCAGAAACTGACTCCTGTTGATTCCAATCCATACCTCGGCATTGAAGTCTCCCGTACTCTGTCATGGAACACGCATATAGACAAAACGGTAAAAAAGGCGAATTCCGTTATGGGTTTGGTAAAAAGGAACCTTTATGCAGCACCCAAAGAAACCAAGACTCTTGCCTATCAATCCATTGTGAGACCAACGCTGGAGTATGCCGGTTCTATATGGGAGCCCCACACAGCAAAAAATATCTCCAAAATTGAAAAAGTGCAACGCTCCGCAGCCAGATTTGTATGTAGTGATTACAGCCGCCATAGTAGCGTTACATCTATGCTCAGTGAACTTGAATGGCCAACTCTTCAAGAAAGAAGAAAAGCCTCAAGATTGACGAACTTATATAAAATCAGAAATGAAGAACTTTTTGTCACAGCAGCAAACAAAAGGCTGATTCCATCGAGGAGTACACGCATACATCAGGCATGTTATAAACATCTGACTGCCAGAACGGAAACATTTAAGAACTCATATTTCCCAAAAACCATAGTCGACTGGAACGCCCTGCCCCCCAATGTCATCGAATCTACTTCACCAACTCAATTCAAAGAAAGGTTGAAAGCACATCTACATCTGCAGCACATCTAACTGACCCTGACCCTCCATTGGCGTGATACTCTGCGGAGGCGGTGCCAATTATAAAGCAGAAGCAGAAGCAGAAGAACCACTAACCGCATGAAATATGGATATCCAACTAGTTTGCCCTCGGAGCTTCAAAAACCACTCACCCGAAATATGGATATCCAACTAGTTTGCCCCGGAGGGCTACAAAGCACCAATAACCGCGAAATATGGATATCCAACTAGTTCACCTCGCATGGCTACAAAGAACCACTTAGCGCGCAATATTTTTTTACCTCAAAAAAGAATTAATATCTACCAAACGTAAAAAGCGGCCAAAGTTTAAAAAATCTTTCCTGTGTGGCTTTTCACCCTTTTTTAAACTTGGTCCCATTTATGAAAGTTTTTAAAGACCCATACGAAGTCATCTACATGTATAGGCTACTTGTTGGTTTTCTTAGTTGTCAATGTTTATTTTGTAGAGCAAATGAATTAATGTTGAAGTTTTTTTCCGTATAGACGTTATAATGTATTTTGTAGCCAGGGTTGTCACTACGCCGGACGGCGCCGGTCGGGGCCGTCCGGCACTGTCTGGGGCCGTCCGGCACTCACAAAAAAAAAAAAAAGAGCAAGAAAATTTTTTTTAGTGGGGTGGTACCCTCAAAGCCTATTCCCCAATCCCTAGCGTTCACTAAAAAGATAGTGCGAGGAGCGAGAGATTCGCTCGCTACGCTTCGCCTTCAATATTTTAACCAGTACTTTTTTGGTCCTGGTGACAACCCTGTTTGTAGCAAATACTCACTTTGTTAAATTCTTCATCATCATGTGCGATTCTGCGCCTTTAATATGTACAGGTGTAGGGCCTATATCATATGTAGCAGGTTGACACACAGTCAATTTGCTAAGTATATATAATACTCTACTACTCTTTATGATCACGCAATATAATGAAACATAAACCTTGAAATGTTTTTGATAAGGCTAAGTAAAAAATAAAACATGTTTCACGTCCGGGTTTTCGAAAAAAAGGAGCAAGAGGGGGCTTTTTATTTTCTATTTTTTATCGCAAAATTGGTGTAAATACCCATACTTGGAGCTGTTTTAGCGTACAATCTGTACATACAATAATGTCTGGAAAAAGAAGGAGGCCCTTTTTTATTTGTTGTTCTGAGAGTTACACCCCCTCTAATGATCACAAAACCTTCCTAAAATGTTTCTTGTATCTTAACAAGGCTATAGAAAGCAACCCAACTTCCTAGACATATTATTTGAAAAGTTATAACTGAATTTCAAAAAATAAAAATTTATTTGAGAAAACCTCAAAAAAGGAAGCGGGAGGGGACGTGAAACATGTTTATTTTTTTATTTGGCCTAATACATACAGTAGCCAAGGCTACGTCATATTGCACCGCTTTCGAACAGTCTTAAAACCTATAAGAGTACATTGTTGCATGTAAAAATTAGGACTCATTCTTCATGTTAATACTACTTTACTAAATGGGACCAAGTTTAAAAAAGGGTGAAAAGCCACACAGGAAAGATTTTTTAAACTTTGGCCGCTTTTTACGTTTTGAAACGTTTTTTGGTAGATATACATTGTACGTCATAGGTGTACACGCGTATAGACTGGCAAGCAAGTCTAATTCAAACGCGTGGGAAACTGAAGTGAAAGTGCGGCATTTCTTACATGTAATAGCTGCCTTCTGCACTGAATAAAAGAATAAAACCCCTAAAAGTAAACTAACGCCGAAAGTGCATCGCCCTCCCCCACCCCATCATATTTTTATTTTGCTTGCTTGAACCCCGAAGTCACTCCCATTGTGGCCTGTACACCATCCGCGATAATCAACTTTTGAAAAGCACCCTAAACAAGGATTTAACCCCTTGGCTAAAACGACACCCTAAACAGGGATTTCATTCCTAACATCAAATTTCATACCCTAAATTTCATTTCCGCGTATTTAGCAATTGCAATTTTTCATGTTTTTGACACCCTAAACGCGATACGCGCGTATCGTGCCTACCCACGAAAAACGACCCTTTTTACGGGTTTTCATTATCGCGGATGGTGTACAGGCCACAATGGGAGTGACCCCCCCCGGGCTTGAGTTGAACCGGGGCTTGAAGTTTTGAACTTGATGTCTAATGTTTTTAAGCAATATGTCTGGGGCTGAAAAGTAGAGTGTTACCTCACCTAAGTTTTCACCTCAGCTTCCCATCCAGAAGTGGACACTGCTGATGCTGAATTATCAACAAATCTAGATCGATTCTACTGCTTCCCTGCATGCCTGATGTCAGTCTTCGTGAACGCGGCCATGTCGTTGCGGACCGTTTCCTGTACACGTACATTCCTCCCGTCTTAGGAGCACCTCCGAATTCACGGAGTATTAGTTCAGGGGAGTTCACACCTAGCCTAGTTCACAAAACCCTCCTAACTCCTATTCTGATTCCAGAAAAACTCAGCACTAATTTTTTCTAGGATTACAAGAATAATTTGTACACTCTGTACCTTTTTGTTTAGGGAGTGTTCATAATTACTTTGGTGGGGTGGGAAGGGGTCCAAAAGTTGAGTCAAAAAAGTTTTGAGGGGCCTAGAAGGTGGATACTTCAAGGATGCTCTGTGACGTCACCATAAGTAATATGACTGTAAAAATTATATGTTCAGTTGAAGATTGTATTTACCTTTAATATACCATTAACCAATATAACTTGAATCTTACAGTTTTTCATAAAAATGAAGAAATATTTTCAAAAAAATAAATCCGTTTTGCCCCACTATCGGGGCAAAACGGAACCCCCCTATGGGGCAAAACGGCACCCTGGGTGTAAACTTATATCAGTAGTTCCATCGGTAGGCCCTAGGCCTAGTTATATGTTGGCCTATATTCAGTTACAATATTAAGTGGGCCTACCATCTCTGTGGAGTGAGTTAACTTCTTATAGACCTAGTAGGCCTATAATATGTATGACCGATATTTGATTAGTAGGCCTACCCATCTCTGTAGAGTAAGTTAACTTTTAATCATTAATTCTATCCGTAGGCCTAGTTTAATATGCCTATGTTTCAGCAAAGTGTTTACCACCACGAGTAGGCCCCTAGATAACGCCTACATTTCCTTGAGTGAAGACGTATTTATGTACAATTGGGGCAAAACGGAACCCTGTTCCGTTATGCCCCACACTAGGGGTTCCGTTTTGCCCCATACCCGATTTTTTAGGAATAGGTTGCATGCATTGTAGCATATAGCCCATGCAGTACATACAGGTCAAAGCTAGTACCTTAGTGTTTACATATACACAATTATTTAAGAATCCGATATTAATGAAGTAAAATTTCAGCACATTAAACATCTTCATATCTTACGTCAGACAGGTTGTAATTTTTTGACTCGATCTTGCTAGGATGTCAGTAGATTGTTTCAGATCAAATTTTTGTTGTAAATCTGCGTGGCCATACTTGTGTTCCTCGATATAATTTGCATAGACGACAGTATTGCCAAGGCCTATTTTCCCTATGGGTCCGTTTTGCCCTGGGGGTCCGTTATGCCCCACCTTCCCCTACTACATCCTGATAGAAGGAGGAGGGGTCAAAAAGTTTTTAACACGAAAATACCTTTTTAATACGAAAAACACCTTGTTTTGAGCCCAGCTGGGGTAAAATTGCACAACTTTTGCAATTTTACCCTATCTGGGCTCAAAACAAGCCTATATATAGGTATGCTAGGTGAATTCAAATTTGCCATCAAACTACATCATTTTATATCAAATTAAAGCCCTTGAGTAAAGAAAGCCAAAACTGAAAACCTTTTTGTCATAGCACTTTCCGTGGCAAAGTTACATCTTGTCAAAGATCGACTTTCATCAAAAAGATTCTGCTAGCAAAATTCCCCAAAACTGCATTTCGGGGTGTTTCTAGATCTTATAGTCTCATGAGGATAGCAGCTTTTTTTAATGGAACTGCTATCAAAATCCCTCTAAAATTCCATGTGCGAGTATCTTATCACCATGAAATCATATATTTGGGTCAGTATAGACAGCATATTTATATAGGTTTCCTTGAGCTAGCAGTTCTTTTATATTTCTATGTAAATATGTAGGTATTGCCGGTTTTGGTCATTTTGGCTGACTAGCAAATGTGTTAACTGAGGTTTCCCTCTCATACCTAAAGCCATAATGTGTGATTTGCTTCACAGCGATGCCCTCAATTTTACTCGGATTTTTACTTTTTGCATAATTATAATGCCCAGTGGTAGCCTAGGCCTATACTAAAATGCACGTAAAAGACTATAGCCTGAAAAGCTTTAATAACAGTAACTTTTTGTATTAAAACCGGGTCGACCCGGTTTTATTCAGAGTTCAGCGATCGAGTAGGCCTACTTGCTAACATGTAGCGCGATGCTCCGTGCAGTTGCACGATCGGCGAGCGTAGTGCAGCTGTGAGTGCAGGCATTGTAGACGTTGGAACACAGAATGATGAATCGCAATTTTCTTCGTTATACGTATAGGCCTACCTCATATTTTGTTTTGTTCTGCTACCCTTTTTCCTGATTTTGGGCGTTTTTGACACCCTAGGTACAGCGATGTACTCACCCAATGCTAAAAACAACCCTTTTTACTTGTTTTTGTACACGAGCACGGTCCACCTTGAAATACAAGTGCCCCCCGGAGTTAAGGAAACTATAAAATGGCAAATGGCATGGTTTAGAGTAGCAATGGGAAAGGTTATTGGTGAAACGGACTAATATTCTAAGTTTCTGAGCCAGGGTGAAGCTGTGTCTTCTGCCTTGATTGCTCGCGTCAATAAAACATGGAGATTATTGAGAACATGACTTTCGTGTATAGTTTAGGCGTTCCTTCAGTCTGAAGAACCCTAAAATGTAGGTCGAACATCGTTCGGTGTTGCCAACGTCAAAATGGGGTGATTTTGTATGTGAGCGCCCAAAATTTCACATCATTTACAATCAAAAATAGCTTTTTACCAAACTTTACAGTACAAAATAGACAAAACTTGTTAAATTTTGCTGAAAATGCGCGCGTAGGGTGTTGAAATTTCAATTTTGAGGACTAATTGTTCAAAAAAGGGGTCATTCAGTGTAAGCTGCTGAAAAAAACGGGGTACATGACGTATGCCAATATGGGAGTCCCCCCCTCCGGTCTTGTGCTTAGAGATACATTACAATAGACAAACTATATATAGTTAAAACAGTCATTCAAGTTCCAACACAATTATATTGAGATTTACTGGTAGGCATACGGGACAGTCATACCCCCTCAGGTTTGAGAGGGCTATTGAAATCCGAAATGACATCAAAGGTCGATAAGAGGACATATAACTGCACTACTCCTAGTTTAGTCTGCCCGATTGTAGAAGGAGGAAACCACTGAAGACTGAAGATCACTTCATCATTGGAGTCCTGATGATGGGGTGATGTGTGTACACATCAACATTTTGAGTTAAATATAAAATTATATTTACTGACTGATTAACCTTAGACCATGTTTACGCCAGTTGCAATTTGTTTTGTTTTTTATTCACTATCGAACAGTGCCAAGTATAATTAAGTCACTATTGGATTACAACATGCAAAGTCAGTGCTATTGAATTGTGTTTAATATTTGTAAATACTTGTCCTGTTTCAACTTGGACAACTTTCACTGTATTAAGTTGTTGTTTACAGGCTGGATGATGCCAATGAAGAAGGTGCTAAATTCGAGCCCTGCTAGGATTTAATCCAGTTTGACATAGATACCGTACATTGTGACTTTTGCTAGTAATAGTATTGCAGTCAGGCAAATTCAAACTTTCCTAAGACGCACAGTCAATTATTGCATACAATTCACGCTGGTTTTTTTGTGGGGGTGGGGTGGGGTGGGGTGTGGGCGTGTGTTTAATTAAAAAACACATTATTGTCAATTTCAAATTTCTCTGACATTACTGGTCGATCACGATAGGATTTCAGTTATTATTAGATAGAAAATATTCTAGCCTTTGCCTGACGGGCACTCTGAACATGTGTGAGCCCTCACTAGCTTTTGAATCAACAAGCTACTTGAGGGGGGGCAGTGTCCAACCTTCATGTAATTATTTTGTGTAAGCTAACCCTAAGCCCTTTCATAACCCTAATCCTAACCCTAACCAATCAATGACAGTGCCTGTTTCAAGCCTATAAGCCTCCTTGCATGATCGCCTTCCGAATTCAACTACCTGCTCTGACCGGAGACTAAGTTTCAACCCCAGCCCTATTGGGTAGCCGTGTTAACGTGCTTAATGACCGAAATCCTATCGTATTCGACCAGGAATGGCGGAGGCGATGGGAATGGTAGAAGATAGCTATACTGGTAGCATGATCTTGTCTGCATTTAATCAATAATCAATCACTGATCACTACTTGATAATCAATAATCGATATTCAATAATCGATTATCAATAATCGATTACCAATATCAATCATGATTGGGCCTACTATTCAAATAGCATTACAAATGATGTGGGGGGGTGATTTTCAAATCATGTCTTTTCCTTACGTAGGCCTTTTACTTACGGACTGTCTATGTGTATGGCGGTGTCAATCAATAATCAATAATTGATAATCGATAATCAATAATCGATTGTCAATTATTATTAATCGATTATCAATATCAATCATGATTGGGCCTACTATTCAAATACCATTAAAAATGATGGGGGTGAATTTCAAATCAGGCCTTTTCCTTATGGACTGTCTATTTGTATGGCGGTGTCAATCAATAATTGATAATCTATAATCAATAATCGATTATCGATTACCAATTATCGATTATCAATAATCAATTATCAATCAAGATAATCACAATTTTCAGAACGTTAAAGATTTTTTTTAATTTTAAAAGTAAAAATTTGGAACATTATTAAAAATTTCTAAAATTCCCATTTTCACCTTCACATGCATAAAATGACAATTTTGTGCAAATATTTGTTGAAAATTTTGTTCTGAATTCGAAAATTGGAGCGCTTGTCTTGAGGTCTTTCCAGAGTTCAAAAGGTGTCATTGCTACTTTCAATTATAACAATCTCCATGGCAACAACCACGTGATCCCAGAATTTCAAGGGTACCAGACAAATAGTTTTAGAGATAGCTCAACTTGAAGATTGCGATTATCTCGAAAAGTGTGTCACCAACAAGCAATGAATTTTTGCTAAATTTATTTTTGAACACGCAATAGGCGTTTTTAACTTAAAAAAAAAAAAAAAAAGGAAAGACATTACTGGTCGATCACGATAGGATTTCAGTTATTATTAGATAGAAAATATTCTAGCCTTTGCCTGACGGGCACTCTGAACATGTGTGAGCCCTCACTAGCTTTTGAATCAACAAGCTACTTGAGGGGGCGGTGTCCAACCTTCATGTAATTATTTTGTGTAAGCTAACCCTAAGCCCTTTCATAACCCTAATCCTAACCCTAAACTAACCCTAACCAATCAATGACAGTGCCTGTTTCAAGCCTATAAGCCTCCTTGCATGATCGCCTTCCGAATTCAACTACCTGCTCTGACCGGAGACTAAGTTTCAACCCCAGCCCTATTGGGTAGCCGTGTTAACGTGCTTAATGACCGAAATCCTATCGTATTCGACCAGGAATGGCGGAGGCGATGGGAATGGTAGAAGATAGCTATACCGGTAGCATGATCTTGTCTGCATTTAATCAATAATCAATCACTGATCACTACTTGATAATCAATAATCGATATTCAATAATCGATTATCAATAATCGATTACCAATATCAATCATGATTGGGCCTACTATTCAAATAGCATTACAAATGATGTGGGGGGTGATTTTCAAATCATGTCTTTTCCTTACGTAGGCCTTTTACTTACGGACTGTCTATGTGTATGGCGGTGTCAATCAATAATCAATAATTGATAGTCGATAATCAATAATCGATTGTCAATTATTATTAATCGATTATCAATATCAATCATGATTGGGCCTACTATTCAAATACCATTAAAAATGATGGGGGTGAATTTCAAATCAGGCCTTTTCCTTATGGACTGTCTCTATTTGTATGGCGGTGTCAATCAAGCATTGATAATCGATAATCAATAATCGATTATCGATTACCAATTATCGATTATCAATAATCAATTATCAATCAAGATAATCACAATTTTCAGAACGTTAAAGATTTTTTTTTAATTTTAAAAGTAAAAATTTGGAACATTTTTAAATGTGATCGTGATCCCAGAATTTCAAGGGTACCAGACAAATAGTTTTAGAGATAGCTCAACTTGAAGATTGCATTTAATACAGCAGTGAATGGAGATTTTTTCATAAAATTGCGATTATCTCGAAAAGTGTGTCACCAACAAGCAATGAATTTTTGCTAAATTTATTTTTTGAACACGCAATAGGCGTTTTTTAACAAAAAAAAAAAAAAAAAAAAAAAAAAAAAAAAAAAAAAAAGGAAAGACTATTAAACCAAGATAACACTCATTGAAACAGCTCAACTGATTAAATCGGATCTTCTCTGGTTGTGCACAAGTGACTGTTTTCATGTGCGATATCGCAATAAAGCTGGTATTCATAGCTTCAGTTGGGTAACCGATTATAAAGGAAACGAAAGGAAACAATGTTATGTGTGGCTTTGTTCACGAAATCAGACAATGTCGTGCTTTTTGTAAACCAGCATTCTTGAAAATGAGCAACATCATGATTTTTGACTTAACACGGTTTAGAAATAATTTCTTCATATTTTTGGTGTTATCTGTCGTTTACATATCCTTCCTAAAACACCAAAGTACGAGTATTTCCAAACATCTAAATTTGCTAAAAATTTAGGACATGTTACAAAACTATATTGTCTAGAATTTTAGAAGAGTACTTTTAATATTGGCCGGTTATTTTTCACACAGCGACGTTAACTAGGCAATGTACTATTACCTATAACATTAACTAAAACACCAAAGTACGAATATTTCCAAACATCTAAATTAGCTAAAAATTTAGGACATGTTAAAAACTATATTTTCTAGAACTTTAGAAGAGTACTTTTAATATTGGCCGGTTATTTTTCACACAGCGACGTTAACTAGTCATATCCCCATGCTGTTAACGTATATAGGGCTATTTGTAAAGGTCACGCGTCAATGGGAAAGAGCACTGTGTATTGTGTATAGGAAAACGGACAGTAACTGCAATATGTATCTTTCAATGATTGAAACAAGCTAAAGATTGTATAATTCACATGATTATTTCATGAGGAATGTCAGTTAATCATTGCTACTCCACCTTTTGTAACTTGTAAATGTGTAAAATAATTATGCTCAGTATCGTTAATAGATAGGCCTACTAGCAACATTCACATGATGTAAGAAATGCTGGTATGGTACAGGGGCGTAAATCCATTTTTGAAAGTGGGGGAGACACAATGAAAACTATAAGTCATTGATACTTCGGCGCGACAGCGTCGCACGTCGCGCCCCGCGACGTAGGGGGGTGTCTGAGGGGGGATGTGCCCCCCTGAGAAGTAAGAAACTTTTGCAAAATGAAAACCTAATTGAAGCCATTTGGTGGACCATTTTGGCACTATTATTGTGTAAAATTTTAGCTTGAAACAGCTGAAAAATTGTGAAATAATGGCCTAATAAGCCATTCGTGGACAAGTCTTCTCTCAAACAGAGGCGAAAGCGACCACTTATTTATGTATACGCTGGGGTGTCTGAGGGGATGTTCCCCCTCAGAAGTAAAAACTTTGCAAAATGAAGACCTAATTGAAGCCATTTGGTGGACCATTTTGGCACTATTAGTGTGTAACATTTTAGCTTGAAACAGCTGAAAAATTGTGAAATGACGGCCTAACTTGTGAACAAGTCTTCACTAAAACAGAAGCGAAAGCAACCACTTGTTTACGTACACACAGGGGGTGCCTGAGGGGGATGTTCCGCAAAATGAAGGTCCAATTGAAGTCATTTGGTGCATAATTTTTACACTGTTATCATAAAAACAAAAAAAAGGACCGAACTCAATTTGCAAAATTTTACTTGAGATTTGAGATTCGGAATTATTACTAAAGCATGCATGGATTGATGTTGATGAAGTCAGCATTGAGTCCGTCTTAATTAAGGGTAGACGCGGGATTGTTGGTCGAAGCAGCCAAAAAATCGATTTTTTATTGTCTAAATCCATATATTATTGAAAAATAATACTTTGATGTTTTGCAAAAGTTCATTTTACAAATCATATACTTTGAAAACTTGCTTAATTTATTGTTGTTAATAAGTTATGTACATTTTACAAAAGTGTTGTTGTTTAAGCCCTCTTTACAACATAACTCAAGAACCACAGAACCTACAAAATATTTCTGTGATATTTGAATTCTTCTACACGCTCACAAGGAAATGAGCAATGCAATTTTTGCCAAAGCTCACTACCATTCGCAAGATGTTGTGAACTACCAAATCGCAACACTTTAAAATAGTGTATTACCTTAAAGCTGACTTTGGTGATAAAATGTGACGGGCCCTGCATATCGACGGGCCCGCAGTACAGGCTTTTGAGCCGAGGACCCGCCTTCAAGCAATGCCCCAAATAATCACAGGCCAATAATATATTATACTTACGATCAAGCCGGCTGTGCGGATTTTTAGGTATGGGCAGTGATGGGCCTGTTACGTGCAATTTAACATTTCTTCTTCTCTTTTTCTCCCTTTTCTCTTCTTTTTCTCCCTTTCTCTTCTCTTTTTCTCCTTTTCTCCCTTTCTCTTCTCTTCTTTCCCTTTTTTTTTTTGGGGGTGGGGACCAAAATGTGGGGGGCGACATTTGATATTGTGTTCCCCCCACTTTGAAAAGTGCCAGGGGGACGTGTCCCCCTGTCCCCCACCCGATTTACGCCCTTGGTATGGTATATAGTCCGTATACCTTCCTCGAGTCACTAAATTAAATCAGATTTTGAGATTTTCTCAAAAACTGGTAATTTTTTGCAGGAATCTGTTATGCTAGTTGGATTCCTTGTATCATTTCCTTTCTGAAAATACTTTTATATACTAACACTGTGTATACTTTCAGTCATCTTGGATTTGATCAATTAGTTTATATACTTCTCATCATTACATTTAGAGATACAATAAAAAACAATATCTAAATATTAAAAGGGCATTTCGTGATCCACAGCCTCATCCCCCCACTTTTCTCAAAAAAGTTGAGATTTTTATATCACTGGAATACTCTGGCTACATAATGTTTATGTACAAAATATTTCTTGCAGATTAATTCGTGTAGCAAAGATATCGCGAAATTTTACAACGTATTGTCTATGGAGCAGTGTAATACACATAATCATGCATAACTCGCAAACGCAAAATCGGAATCAACTGAAATTTTGGGAATATGCTTTTTCGTGGATATGTACTGAAAAATGTCATAAAAAGAGGATGCTAGGATCACGAAATACTCCTTTAATGACTCGAGGAAGGTATTCAACCTGAAGCATGGGTGCAAAATAATTGAATCACATGAAAAGATCAATTAAGTTTATACAAATTTATTAAAGTCTTGCATATATAAGGGGTGGACAAAAATTTTTAGCACATGTTCTTCATGTTGCTGTAAATCATGAGTATGGCTTAATAAGGATAATAAAGAAGTGCCATACGAACTGCATAGTGCATAAATAGTTAATAATTACGCAGGGTGTAAATTTTAGGGGTGACATTATATTGGCAAGTTTATGACATGGGGGTGAGCAACTTTTAGCACACATTTTTTTGCGACACATTTTCGACAATACACCCTAACAGCAGTAGGTAGCTGTGTTAATGTGTTATGCTATCTTTAATAGGTAGCAGCATTATGCTACATTCAGTAGATAGCATCATTCAGTAGATAGTAGCATTCACACAACATGCACAATGTAATCTTCAGTAGATATTAGCATTCGAGCAATGTAATATATTTATGCTTTCTGCAGTAGATAGCAGCATTCACAGAATGTAGCCTAATATGTTATCTTAGGTACAGGGTGAGTCAAAAAAACTGCAATAGAGCAAAGAATCGATATTTATGTAAGAATCAAATCGAACTTTCCCAATATTGAAATATTCTGTAAATGCTACGCTCAATGGCCACCTTCTGTGAAAATATGAAGTGAATCGCAACTACCGTTTAATTTGGATGAGTCCTTTTGTTGCGATACCCAATTTCGTATTTTGTCCACGAGGTACCATGTGTTTTGAATGAGAGCATACAGTGCGCGGTAAAGGCACCATATCTGAAACTGACTTTAACTTAAATAAGGTTGATTTTTGCGTTAATTACATGTTTTTTTTCTGTTCAAACAAACTTTCTAACATTACTTTAAGTCCTTCATACCTCACTCGACTCCAACTCCAGTTTCTTAATCCCAATATGTCCAACTTACTGGATATTTTGTAATTCACTCCATTTCAATTTGCCCGCATTTCATTTTGCAAATTTGTATGTTTTTGATAGAGAATAAACATCTTTAAAGTAAAGGTAAAATGAAAATAACAACAAATAATGTTTCTTCTCCTTAAACAGACCAAGGGCAATATCACTTTGGATGCTCCATTTTATTTCAATGCCAACGAGGTTAAGAAAACGGCAGTTGTTCCAAATCTACCTTACACAGAGTGGGCTCACATTCAAATTTTAGATGTCTCTTGGACAAACATTAAAATTGGGTAGCGCTATAAAATGTGTCATAAAAACAAAATGGTAAATGCTAATTCCTTAATTTTTTCACACAAAGTCACTGATGGATATACCATATATAAAATGTTTTCAAACCTAAAAAGTTCAACTCGGTTCTTAAGTAAAAATGGATTCTTTTATCTATTGCACTTTTTTTGACTCACCCTGTAGATAGCAGCATTCGCCATTCACACAATTTAATTTAAGCTATCTTCAGTCAACAGCAGCATTCACATAATGTATGCTATCTTTAGCAGATTTTACATTTTGGGAGAATTTGCATTTGGGAGAATTTTTTATTCAATTTTACTAAAATCATGTCAAAAGTTACTATACGATTACAACATGCAAAATTGCTATTGAATAGCAATATTTTAAACAATTGGTTCACTGTTTCAGCTTGGCGACTGAGTTGGCTGTATGTTACAACTTGCCCGTCAGCATTTATATACTAGGGGAGCTAGAAGCACATCCTTTTCACCCCCTCCCAGAACCGAACCAAACCAACTTGTTTAGATTCCTGAGATGACCCCCCCAAAAAAATAATAATCAGGATGTTCCCAAAAGAAAAAAAAGTTTTACCAAGATAGCGTCCAAAAAGGCCGCCAAATGCAAGTAATGACGTTTTTCAAAGTTGAAAATCTTTTAAAAACCAGATTGTCTCAGCATCAGGGAAAGTTGGGCATTCATGTGCAGCCAAGTCTGGACAATTATCCTATCAGTTCCACTTGAGCCATATCAAGTCCTCTTGAAAGTTTATGCTATTGATTTGGGTCATAGTATTGGAATGATGTAGGAGTTGTTGTGTTGTTATAGCAACAATCCCAGATTCTTGGCCATTCAGATGGCACTTTAGTGGGGTGCAGCCAATCAGGTCTCTGCTTTAATTCCATTTCTTTTGTTGTGTTCACACCTTTCTTAGTAAGCCACTTGCATTTGCTCCTCCGATCATGCTGGACCAAAAATCCCACCCACCCTCCCAGTAGCTGGAAGGGTAATTCAGTTATCTCATTTGTCCAAGATGCTTCAATAAAAGTATGTCAAATTATGCTACTCTCTGCTTTGTCTGGAGTTTTCTTCAAATCCTGAAGAATCTCGTCAGTAGATTGTCTCCACTTTCTACTACGCTTTGTGATGGCTTTATGAATGCTTTTTATGGAGTTCTGTTTATTTAATAATTGCGTTATAAATATTGTTTTCCAATTCAATCCTCTGTTTGATCCAAAGAGGTATCTGTATTTGCTTAAGATGAAATTTGGTTAAATGTGATACAGAAGTCAATTCTTGCATGTCCAGCCTATATGGTTGGCTTGTTGTACACATTTTTCCAATAATTCTTGTATTGTGTTATTAATAATATTTATTGGAAGATAAATAACTATTCATATTATGTCTTAACTGCTATGAAAGTGCTATGATTATTATATTATTATTATATTATGAAATCTATCATTATTTATCATTATTTATCTCAATTATATTTATGTATATGAATATAAAATTGTTGAATGGTCATAAATAGCTTAATAAATGGTCCTCATGATCGGGAGGGCAATGCGGAGTCTAATCATTGCTTTGGTGTTCTGTTTTCCTGATGTCTCGAGACAATCACTATAAATGACCATAATGAATACTATTTCGGAACCAAACTAACTTTTTAGCTAGCTATTGCCTCTTCCCACCCAGGTTTACAAATGGGTACCAGCTTTATTCAACGGTAAGAAAGGTAACAGACTTGCTGTGGAGAAGATCTAGCACAGTGGCGTACCGTGGCCGCCCCTTCCCCGGGGGGCTGAAGAAAATCCAATTTTGCCGCCCCTTCCTCAACAGCACGAAAAGGTTGCCCCTTTTTTTTTAACGGTTCATACTTCATGCAAAATTAACCGATTTTTAGCCTAAAGTTGACGAATTCAGCAACCTTTCACTCAAATTTTGCAAAATATGACTAAGTATTTTGACAAAAAATTTTTTTTACCTCACCAACTACCATGATGGAATCAGCATCATCTGAAATGCACTCACACAAGTTTCTATGAGTCATGTCTGGTGATCCCCATTGAAAAAAAATTTGGCACAAAGTATGAACTTTGACCTCTATTGAATTAGTGCGCCCACATGATCCCACTTTTTTTTTTACTTGTTATTAGTTATACATAAGCCCCTTTATATCCAATCATCCAAAAAGTAAGATGGGATCTTGTTGGCGCACATTTTTATTACGGGTCAAAGTTCCACTTTTGTGCTGCACATAGGCAAAATAATGCCAATTCGGCACAAAGTATGAACTTTGACCTCTATTGAATTAGTGCGCCCACATGATCCCACTTTTTTTTTACTTGTTATCAGTTAGGGACCGTTCACAAACACTTGTAAGGGGGGCCTGATGCAAAAAAATTTTATCGCGAAAAATTTTCGGGGCCCCCCCCTTTACAGACCTCGAAAATTTCAGGACCCCCCCTTTTTGACATGTAAATTATCGGTCAACCCCATAGAAAAGCATATAAACTCAATTTTCCCATTTTTGTCATTTTTTCAGGGCCCCCCTTAGGAGGGTCAAAAATTTCAGGGCCCCCCCCTTTTGCATCAGGCCCCCCCCTTACAAGTGTTTGTGAACGGTCCCTTATACATAAGCCCCTTTATCCAATCACCCAAAAAGTAAGATGGGATCTTGTTGGCGCACATTTTTATTGCGGGTCAAAGTTCCACTTTCGTGCTGCACATAGGCAAATATGCATCACTTTGGCACAAAGCTTGACCTTTGACCTCTTTTATATTAGTCCGCCCACATGATCCCAATTAGCTGTTGCTTGTTTTTTGTCTACTGGTCGCCAAAGAAGGTAGACGATGAAAAATAAAATTGGGATCTTGTTGGCGCATCTTTTTGTGATGCAGTAAAAAGCCCACATTGTGCAGCGCGTGGGAAAAAGAGGTCAAATTGACCTCCAAAATGAGGCTAAGTCCATTTTCAAAAAATCAGAAAAATATGAAGATCAAGAGATCCCAAGCTAATTTTTTTCAGTTCTTGCAGAGAATTAACTCTTCTTTGATGAAATGCTATTCGGAGAGTCAGGTGACGTTGGCGCGCGATAATACAGGCATGCAAATATGTGCGAAAATAGGAAATTTTGACCTTTGACCTCTGTTAACTCGGTGCGCCAACGAAATCCCAAAAAATTTTTGCTGAAAAATGAAACTTGCCATGGAGGTCTTTAATTTCAAACTTGTTCGGACTTGGGATCTTGATGGCGCAGCCCGTTATGATGCTTTGAAGTTTGCACGAGGCGCTTTTCATCAAATCATTGGATTTGCTGATTTTGTGCGCCATCAAGATCCCAATTTTTTTTCTTGGTTTTGTAATGTAACCGTTTGGTACTTTATAAAAATGCAAAATGCAGGTTGGGATGATGATGGCGCACAATGTTATTCGCCACTTGCACGGTTCCGCCATTATGCACTATGTGCGGGGAGAGCCTCGAACTGGCAGCATACATGAATGGGAATTGAACCAGTCATATAACATTCTGTGTAAGGTTACGTAATTCTTCCTTTCATGTATGCTGCCAGTTCGAGGCTCTCCCGCATATAGTGCATAATGGCGGAACCGTGCAAGTGGCGAATACACCTCCAAAGTTTACCATTTGCAAGTAAGGCTCAGAGAGGCTGAAATTTCAAGAATTTTTTAAAGCTGAACGAGGGCGCTGTGCACGCTCATATTTTACCGGGGGGGGGGCCGGCCAAGATTGGCTCAATTTTGACGTTGTCATTGGTTTTACACGTAAACACAAAAATTTCTCAAATTATTCCAAAACTGTACGTATGTTATTAAGCACTATTTTATCAGTCTAAATCCGTTGAGGTTCGCCAGTGAACCTCATTGTAAGTACTGTTTTTTTATTTTTTTTTTTATGAATAACGCACGATATGTTACGATATATACTGAAAATTTCCCCTACGTGTATCAATGAGTTTACGTGGTGTAGTGGTTACGGATCTCGCCGCCCACGCAAAGGGTCCCGAGATCGATTCCCATCCCCGGCGATGATTAAAAAATTTTCTTCTTCTTTTTTCTTTGAATTTAAAATTATTTATTTTCATGTGAAAATGTATATATTGCACTGGGAAATATGTTTTGTGCATTTTTTTTCTGTAATGGGGCCACCCGGCCAATAGAGCTAAGAACGGATCTTGGCTCCGGGAAAAAATAATTGCGTCCATCGTGCAGGCAGTGTTGCCGTCATATTGTCTGTTTTGTTTACGCTTTTGGCTGTTGCCACATTGAATAATGTAGTCCACCATCGTCTGATTTTACATGTGAGTTGTTGGTGCTAATAGGTACCAAAATTATTTCTTAGAGACAATTCTATTTTTTTTTGTATCACAAGCCCCCTTATTCATGTACATAATAAGGGAGACTGGCTCTTAAACAACTACAGAGTGCACAGATGCACTAGTCCCACATATAAATCCAACCATAAAGCTTGAATCTTAAACCATAAACAACCTTATCCAGAATATATGAATGGATTATCATTATCAAATACATGTACCTATGGATTACCACATTATTTCGGTACAAAATATATATTTTGTCCAACTTAACAAACCTCATTTTCAGTTTATATTTTAGGTATTACTAAAATAAAGTTAAACTGATGAGGTATACAAAAATGTTGTTCTACTTGAAGACCAGTACTAAAAGTCATTAATAATTGTGAATTAGCCTAAAATGGTGGCTCTTTGTAACCCCAATATATACAAAGCAAAAGACAAATCGAGTAAATAAACACTTACGAACATATATTTCCTATAAAACATTAAAGCAAACAAATATCGTTCCTATTTTGTCAATAATATTGAAAATCATATGAAAGTCACTTCTGATGTTAAGTCCATGCTTTTTAAGTCGTGTAACTAGCATGTAAAATCTTTTCTTTCTGACTGAATTCAGTTACACAAACACTGTAAAGAAAGCGCATTTCAACTTTACCGAATTCATATCAAGTCATCCGGAAAATTGAAGATTTAAACAAAGGTTAACTTTACCAACTTCAAATTATTATTTTACCGGTGACAGGCATATAGAAATGTATTGTATCGTGTGATAGTGATACACACATGACATGAGGTCCATCCCATGAAAAAAGTACTGCTTTTTCCTACCAAAACCATACTTGGCATGTATGTTACTTTGGATGAAAGAAGTAAAATAAGCCTTTGGGCCAGCTCAATTTTCCCCTTAAAATTCAAGATGGCGGCGAAAATCCCCAAAATACGCTAAAAGGACACATGTATATATATCATGTCGTGATGTACAGACTTGACATTTAGTATGGAATATTTTTTCGCAAAAAAAAAAGAAAGACTAGTGTGGATGGGTCTGCATAAACCGCACGGGGTAAATATTAATTGGGGTGTCCCGGTGTGTCGGGAGATGGTGTAAAATATTTGTTTGACAGAAAATGTGCTTTCCATTAGTTTACATTATGAAAGGAAAAGCAAATCTAAAATTTAAAAAAAACATGGATATTTTGCCACTCAATAGCGCCGCTATAATTTCATTTGATCTTTTCCTGAAAGTGCCGGGAATTATTTTTGTTAACATCTTTGTTTGGTAGAGTCCTGTGGGGGATCATCACTAAATTCCCGTAGATACCGGACTATTAGTATAAAGATGGGAATGGATAAACGTATGCATGTAAAACGATTGGTTAAGATACAAACGCAGGCAAACGATGCTAATGCACTTTCATGGGATCATGTGATGTGCATTTGCCGTGGAGAAATAGGCATCTGTCGTCAGTATACAGGAAGCTCTTAATCAATGAAGTAAGTATAGAGAAGAATGAAAAGAAGAAAGTAAAAACAAATCCAGAACACGGTTCTCTGCTGCCAAATAATAGTTCCTTATATTCTGAAAAATCAACACAATGGAAAATAATTGATTTAAAAATATATTTGGTTGTACGTGAGTGCGACTACCCATAACTAATGAACCAGTCGGACACGTAATGAAGAGCAACATATTGAAAGATAAGACAGAAAAATAATTTTAGTAACGTCATGGGCCACAAGGTAAATATATCCCTTAAACAAAAGGACACCTGCAAATTCACATCATTTGCTAGTCTCAGGTATTAGTGACTGGCGCCTTACACACCTACACCATTTAGGGACCGATCGTTATTTACAGCAGGGGGAGAATGGGCGTTTTGGAAAAAATATCGACCAAAAAATTCGCGTTCCCCCTCGCGTCCGATCAAAATTTTCGCGTTCCCCCTTGTTTTCTAAATTTTCTCCATTTAAAATTTAACAATCCCCCCTCCTGGTTCAACTAAAGATTTCAGGTTCCCCCCTAAAGACCCTAAAAAATTTCGTGTTCCCCCTAAATTTTCCCATTCCCCCCCTCTGTCATAAATAACGATCGCTCCCATATTATGCTATAGATTCAGCACAACACATGTTCATTGCAAATTATGAATGACATGAAAGAACTTAAACCGACGAAAACACTTAACTGAATATTTATTTTCTGTAATGACAATTGTCTAATAATTGTGTGTCCAAGCAAGGCTCTACTTAATTTAATACTTTTTAAAATATACAGCCATGTATATCTTAAAGATGGGGACATTTTAAACCAGGTCCTAATTTGTAATTTGATTCTATGCCTATAATTATGTCACTGTGATGTGAGCAAGTTTCTTCGAAGTGCGATATCGCCATTTTGATGTTGCCATTCCATCAAATTTGTTCCATTTAAGCTTCAATATGTTATATTTACACGTTTCAGGATCCTTTTCTTAAGTTTCTTTATCACCAAGAAATTTGATATGATGAGACGTCACCGACCTTGGTAAGTGGCAAGGCTTCCTTTCAAAAAGTGTCTCTTTGTCTTACTTAAACTTCAAAACATATTTTGTTGTCATGGCCCAGTTTCCACGCACAATTAATGGACGAATTTCCAAAGCACTAGACTAGAAACTTGGTTCGATGACGATTTCATATCAATTACTGTGATAAGCATGAAACACCTATAACAATACGTGTTTGAAAACTACTTGGTAGTTTTAAAGAACACAGTGAGTGGAATATGTCTTCCCCCGCTTTTCCCAAGCTCACAACGGTATTTTGTCCTCAGATTACTCATCAGTTCAAGGTAAATATGCCCACTCCAGAACATTCCATCCATTTCCACTGCAAATTGTAATATTTATATTTATAATAATCTGTTTTAACTGTTTCAACGTTTTGATTGAATTCCACTGAAAACAACTGTGTGTATTAATACATTTTCTCATCATGATCATTACTTAGGTTATTGGCATAGGCTTCCAATTGTATGTATCCAAAAACATGCCCTGTTTAATTTTGAACGCTTTCCTATGCAGCAAACACGTCGCTTTAGGTACATTATAGTTTTTTCATCATACCGTTCTCAGTGGCGTACCATGACCGCTCCTACCCGGGGACTGCAGAAAAGTGACATTTTGCCGCCCCTCCATCAGCCCCTGGCCCCTAGAGGTTGACCCAATATATTTTTTTTCAATGGTTTGGAAAAGTGAAGAGCAAAAAAAAATTGATTTTGTACGCCCTTTTTACTTTAATAATTCTTTTTGCCGCCCTTCTTTTTTGCCACCCCCTGCTTCAAGTTACCCCGGGGGCTCGCGCCCAAAGCCATCCACAAAATACGAACAGGGTTCTACACAAGATCAGGGCCATGCAAATTCCTGATGTTACTCCCTCCAGCATGTCCAGTGTACAATAACAAAACACGATTTTAACAACTCATGAATATGAAGTGACCGAGTTTTCTCTCTATTAAGGGAAGGTGCGCACCAAAAACACTTTTTACTTATCAAACCTGCTAGACACTTCATATAATGGTGTCAAGGACACTTGGGTTGAATAAAAGCAAAAAATGCAACAATTACCTAATTTGCATATTTTATTGGTGACCATCTTGGATTTTTGGGTGTCGGATTCCAGGTATACAACAGAGTCCAGTCCAGGTACAGTACACAGCGAAACATGTTAGAAACCTAATTCTTTTTTAAACAAGATGACCGCCAATAAAATATGCAAATTAAGTAAATTATTTGCCTAAAAAAATGGGCACCATTAGCACACAAATTTTATTTTATTAAAGTTCCGTTACAACTTCGAGCAGGAATAAATATCAAAGAGCTATAATAGGACGCTAAAATTATTTTTGACCAATTTGCACACAAAACCTGAACGTGGGAACATTCCGTTGTCTAAACATTGATAGCGTCCCTAACAAAAGGTTCTCACCAGGGTTGTTCATCACAATTTGAAGCAAAATATTATTGATAATGCTGAAAGTCAAGAGGTGTTATTACCTATTCAGACTTCTTGTTCATGGTTTATTAATGATCAAACCAGAAATAATATACAGACAAACTGGAAAGCAGTTTTGTGTAACCTAGAATAAGTGTGAATTGTGGTGACAATATTTTTATGATACAATTTCGGTGGTCATGACGGAGGGCATATAGTTTTCCTTCAAAATGGTATTGTTTTGTTATCATTGAATCTATAATTTAAACATCGTCAATATCAGGGTGTAATATCAGTAGTTTCAACAGCATCGATGAACTCTTTGTGAATCAGTCAATAATCTAGTCTAGAGAATAAACCAAGAGATATTTTTCTCCATATGAATTGACGTTTTTCTGGCCATCCGTGCCTCCAGATGTCAATAAATTACAATGTTTAATAATTTTTGAAGATATTTGCATGGTACGTTTTTCCTTGTCATATCTTTAGTATCTTTATTATGGTTTTGAGTACAACTTAAATCACCATCAATAATGACGTTGCACCTAGAATTTCTTTTAATCCAATGAAATGTTTTTTTGAAGAATATATCTTTGTAGTTTTGGTGCACCCTAAGTCGTATATGCCCACCAAATCGCTGGCCAGGCAAGCGACTCCCTCTTGGCACGAGATCGGTGATGGTGTACGTGGCACCCGAGAGGTCGCAGGGTCAATTCCCGGGGGTGCCAAGAGAAATCTTTGTTCATCTTCTCTCCTTTTTCGTTCCTTCTCTGCCTTCCGATAGTTAGGATTAATATAGTGCAATAAAAACGGAAATTCTTACAAAACTATGATCTATATAGCCCCGTATGATTTGCTTTAGAAAGTTGGGAAATAGCCTTCATTAATTTCGAAATAATTTATATAGCTTTGAAAACCCCAAAAGGTTGCTCACGGGCGAGTTCAAGCAGAAGTGCCGGCATCGCGGCACTTCCCTCGTAAACCACAGCCATAGATGTATCATATAGAAGTCCCTAATATTTAAATGAGATTTAATTAAAGAAACCACGTGAATAGAGAGTGCCCTCTCAAAGATGTCTACTCTCTGTATAACCTCATTTAAATATTAGGGACTTCTATATGATACATAGGTTCCGAGTGAAAAGAATGATAACAACTTCATTATTTTTCTCAATTCTCCTGTTCATAATTCAGTTTGTGTGATCAACACAGTGGTGGGCGTTGCTATGTGAAGCAGACAGAACCAGTTCGGTGTATATAAAGCTGCACCCAGAGGTAAAAAATCAGTTTGTTCATCGTGAACTACCGAGAGCTAAAGACATTGGAGCCTTGGAAAACTACCCTACAACTGCTAACTAGCGCATCACAAACTTGTGCAAGCTTACGGATACAGAATTAGACGACTTCTTCTTAAGAAACAAAGGATTGTGATTTAGAGTTACCTTCAGAGCAGGTACGTAAATTTTGTTATTGGTTGTTCCGCTTTATTCATTTTGTTTTACAGTATTCAACTTGATTTTCAATGTCAAACGGTGTAGCTTTAAGTTGATGTGCATGCATGGGATTCAAATTTATGCAATATTCAATCTATGCTAACTCTCAGATAAAAGTGACTATTCGCCGTGAAAGTAGTTAAAGGTGGGTACCCAGCAAACACAAAACGTTTTCGACATCATTCGCAAAAGGTTATTAAAGGTTGTCAGAAAACGTTTAAATGTCGGGTTATATTAAGGGTATATTAAGAGTATAAAACGTTTTCATAACCTTGAAAAACATATTTTGATTATCTACTGCTCAGCAAACAAAAATGTTTTACAGAAAACGTTTAAATGTCGGGTTATATAAAGGGTATAAAAACGTTTTAATAACATTCCAAAAACATTCTTGAAAACTTGATACAAAACATTCTAAACAGAATGTTACTTCGGGAGTTGAAAAAATATTTTGCGAAAAATGTTTGCCCAAAATATTTTCAATAACGTTTTAAAAACGTTTTCATGACCTTTATATAACCCGACATTTAAATGTTATTAAAAGGTATTAAAAAACATTTTAAGAACATTTCTGTGTTTGCTGGGTTCAAATATTTTAACATAATGATATTTAAGTGTGGCCACAATATTTGGCAAAAATGTTTGCAAAAATAGTTTACAATAACATTTTTTGAAAACATTTGAAAATATTGTTGTAGTGTGTTTTCATACAAAACGTTTTAAAGCGTTATCATGACCTTTACATAACCCGACATTTTAATGTTATTAAAACGTTTTTACCTAAACCAAAAGCCAAAATATAACTTATTTAAAATATTCTTAAAATGTTTTTGTGTTTGCTGGGTAACCTGATTGACAATCTCATCCATCATTTTACCTCATCAAAATGCTGATTTTGGTATCAGATAAAACCTCATATTTTTCTCATAAACATATTGAAATTTGGCGTTCCAAATTGGTATATTTCCAAAGAAATCATCAAAAAACTGCCGAATTAGTCTATACCACATTTGAGACTAATTAGGCAGTTTTTTGATGATATCTTCGGAAGTACACCGAGCTGGAACTTCTAATTTCAATATGTTTATGAGAAAAATAGGGCTTTTCACTTGAAATCAATATATTACATGATCATGAAGATTATCATTAATAAAAACGCTGTAGACGACCAATATCACGCTGTATAAATGTCGGTAATTCCATTAGGAATTAGTCACATTTACATGTTCTTTTTGCATGAGTGCTTGAAAGGGATGACATTTTATGTTATTCGTAAGTTTTAAAGAATTTGATTTTCCAAATATATCAGGTCACATGTAACAGGATTATATTATCATAGTAATAGGTTTACACTACTTCGCGTACCATAAACATTATTTTTGTCCGCAAATCGTATCTATGGGCTCAATACGGGAATTAAGCGAGAAATGACATCAAAACATGTTCATCATTGCGTGCAAGAACACTCACTAAATTTACCACACTTACAAATTGGCCAACTCCTTATGAATTGAGCAACACCCTGTAGTACTAAACAAAATATATTTTTCCCGGCAGTACATACTTTTTATTCGACGTGGAATACTTTTTGACGTCACGAAAAGTAATAGACATCAATATGTAGTAGCAATCCATCCTAATTAATATTTATTAGTGTTTGCAGGTTAGAATATAAGTATTAATTTATGTTTTTAATAGGTAGATAGCATCTACAAGTACAAGCTCAGTATTATGGGTATACGATGTATTGTTGGTCGAAGCAGCAGAAAAAAAGTAGTTCACAGCATCTTGCCAATGGTAGTGAGCTTTAGCAAAAATTGCATTGCAGAATTCATAGAGATCGTGTAGAAGAATTCGAATATCACAGATATACTTTTGTGGGTCCTGTGGTTCTTGAGTTATATTGTAAAGAGGGCTGAAACAACAACACTTTTGTAAGACGTACATAACTCAACAACACTTTTGTAACACGTACATAACTCATTAACAACAATCAATTAAGCTAGTTTTCAAAGTATATGATTTGTAGAATGAACTTTTGCAAAACACCAAAGTGTTATTTTTCAATAATATATTGATTCAGATAATGAAAATCGATTTTTTTTGCTGCTTCGACCAACAATACATTGTATACCCTTAAGGGATCTAAAATGAGCGTTTATTGCGTTTCGACAGTATTTTTTGTGGGACATGAGAGCACCTCAGACCTATCGAATTGCATTCTGAATACGAAGCATGTCTTTCTGATATCAAATAATTTTCATTTTTGAAAATCACAATATAATACAAATTTTATGACAAATTATAAAAATTTGATATTTTTCAATTTTTGATATATAACAGTCCTCGCAGTAAATTATATAAACCTAATGATATATTCTTAAAGTGTATGTAGCAGGGAGGAAAAGCCGACGGTCAATTGAAAATTTTGACCTTGAATATTGAAGATATGGATTTTTTTCCCAAAAAGACCTCAATTTTTTTTGTGTTTTTGGAAAAAAAATCCATATCTTCAATAAGAAAGGTCAAAATTTTCAATTGATCGTCGGCTTTTCATCCCACCTACACACACTTTAAGTATAAATCATCAGATTTATAAAGTTTACTTCAAGTACTGTTAAATATCAAAAATATCAATTTTTAATGATTTGCCATAAAATGTGTATTACATTGCGAATTTAAAAAATCAAAATTATTTGATATCAGAAGGACATTCTTCGTATTCAGAATGCAATTCGATATGTCTGATTTGCTCTAATGTCCCAAAATAAATACTGTCCAAACGTTCATACCCCTTCCCTTAACACGCTCAAATAATTACTTCGATCAATATACCAGTTTAAAGGTCCCAGACAAACAAGAACCTAGACCTATGACTTTGGTTCGCGTAGTGAAGCCGACACTGCTTAGCAACGACTTTGACAAGGACGCATACCCGGACGCAAGCAAGCAGATATGTTCGCGTCTATGGAACATGTTGCATTTGACGCGAGCGATAATGGCGCAACAATCACGCAAACGAGCGCGTCTTTCTCTCCAGACATGAACGCTTATTTCTCCGCGTCCGACCACCCGACCAAAATCACCTTGGATACGTGGCTTCACCTACTGCCACGGTCAGGGATGGGTAGTCATAGGTCTAGGTTGGTATGTCTATGTTAAAGGTGATGTAATCCATTATTAGTTCAATTACTGGCCTGTAGGCCTAATGGCCTGAAACCGCGCTGTTTTGCAGAAAGATGCATCATGTGAAGCCAGTTTTGAGACACGTGTCTGGTTAGACACAAAGTTAAAACATCATGTCTCATGTGCTTGCACAAGTCGTGTTTTATTATGAACTTCATCCATCATGTACATGGCGTTGTCTTTTTTAAAGACATTTCTTGTTATTTACCTGAGAAGTCTAGCCATAAATTTGCTCACTGTTAGCTTCACATTCGAGGCTAGAGTCTATTCCTAGGTGTTAAGCATTGGACATTCGGAAGGAAACACAGTCGGTCACGTCAGGCGATCGCAACGAAATGTTGTTAACACTAGTGCACTTCAACTTAATTTTAGAATGTTGATCATAATAGGCAACCTTTGCTTTAAAATATACAATTTCCAAACGTTTAAACTGACTTTCAGCACAAAAATTCACTAACCTTGAATTTTCGACTGGGAATCCACAAAGGTGTTAGCCAAGGATGATAGAGAGTACCCCCGTTTAGTGCGGGAGGCCATCTAGATCAAGAAGAAATCGCCAGAACTAAATCGCGATCAAGGACTGGAATTGCCAACCTTATACAACACCCTCATTCGACCAAAAGTTGCCAATGATCAACAAAAGGGCAAGTCCATCACAACATTTTAGGACTTCTTCTGATGAAGATGTGTGTCACACATCAACAATTCAAGGTTAGTGAATTTTTGTGCTGAAAGTCAGTTTAAACTTTTGGAAATGGTTTATTACCATCACGTATGAACTTATCGATTAAAATATACAGTCTCTATTCTAACGCAAAACTGCTGTTTTGCGTTGGAGAATATTTTGAACTTGCTGGAGGACATGAGTTTGTGTCTTAGATTGTGTTTTCGTTATTTCTATTTTTTAAATTTCTATTTTTTTCTATTGTTGACGACTAGTCTATATATTACCAGGGCATATAAATATTTTTACATTCTACTTTTATTTAACCGTATTTGGATATATTAATCGAATCGGGGATACGCCACTAGTGGACTTGGACCAAAGCTTGATAGATATAGAAGTAACCGGGGGAGTAACGTCCAATGTCCGTGTTCGTTTGTTACGCCAAGAAATGCTGCAAGGTCATTGGTTGTGTCTTTCGACAGCGGTCGCTGTTTTCCCCAAAGTTAAAAAACCCAGAAAAATCCTGAAAAAATGCTGTCGTTGTTTTCCCAAAAAGTTTTTAAAAAATTACGAAGAAAATGATAACGACGAATATATAGAAGAACTGTGAAATTTAAAGGAACATACCATTATTGACTTACCCCGACATATGTGATGCGATCAAGCAAAATCAGTCGGAACTCGCAAATATTGATTTTGAGATCCCGTTTGAGATATAGCCTAACAAAGAAAATATTCCCTTTTGTTTCCTCTTGTTTTGGAAACTCTTTAATCGCTCATATCTTTGGAACAGGATGTTCAATTTCAATTGGGTTTTCTGCAAAATGCAGCTTTGTAAATGCTTTTTACCATATTATAAAAAAAACCTGAAAATTAAATATTTTAAATAAATAAATTAAATAAACTGAAAATTAAATATTTACGAATTCCGACTGATTTTGCTTGATCGCATCACATATGTGTAGGAATTATGAATCAAACAAACTGTAAAGTCTTGGGGTAAAAATCAATTGGATAAACATAATAAACGAGAAAATCAGATTTTTTCCCCGACATAAATGTACGTATCGTAGCTCTCGATGGACGCTGCCATGTTTATTTCCGATGGTCTCTTTCTTACGCTATCGCAAACCATATTGAAGATATACATTTTTGCAAGTTCCCAAAAAGACCTAATTGTTTTTGGCAATTCTGAAATGTGTTATATTAAGATTTAGCCACTTTTAGGTCCCGTGCTATTTTTTTTTTAAATCCACAATTATTTTTCCTATTCATTCCATGCATTGTTGCTGTACGGCAGTATGGCGGAAATCGAAGGAGCGTTTGAAATTATTGAAGAAGCAGAAGAAGGATTTGAAGATGCAGGCGAAGAAGTGGAAGATATGACTGAAGAAGAAAAAGCAGAATTCGAAGAAGAAGTTGAAGAGGCCAAAAAAGATGTTGGAGAATTAAAGAAGGATGCAAAAAAATTCAAAGATCTTTTGAATACGGAGTCGACAAAGAAATTTGCCATTTTTGTTGCTAAGAACATTGCTGTTGGTGCCATACTTTATGGAGTGAATCTTGCCTTGTCGAAGCTGACCAAAGCAGTTGGTGGTAGTACAGCAGAAAAGAAATCCAACAAAAAGAAGATGGCTGTTGTGAAGGCGATTACTAAGCTCATCCAAACAGAAACAGATGACAGTAAAAATCTTCGAGACTGGCTGACAAAGCACAAAGATGAGACTATTACCTTAGGGGGTATTAATGTGCCACTAGTTTCAATCTTCCACGATTATCTGGGACCCATTTCTGACGTAAGTTTAATTAGATGTACTCGTATAGATGAGTTGACCTCAATGTTTATCAACAAAGGCAAGGGACTGGTATATCGGACTATCGGTATGCTTGAGCGAACCCCATGCAACCACTACACTGTTCAATAGCCTTATGGCGGGAGTTTTAAAACACGAGCCCTGAACAAAATATGATGCGCGCGCATAATGCCAGGCAACAAACAATGGAAATTGGGATGATGCGTGCGCATACTGTCAGGCATTGACGTCAGAAGTCAACTCATCTATACGCTGTCGAAGTGATGATGTAACAGGATTAATTACCATAGCAATAGATGAATACAATTTCTGAATTGATCGCCCTGCACTACAACTTTAACGCGGTTCCTATGCATTGAACCATAGATGTCAAATAAATGCTAATAACTAGCACCTGTATAGATTAGTATCTTTGAAAAGAGCGGTATTGTATTCAATCTTTGATTGCAAACATACACAGATGAAGAGTGCAACCTGCTTGTAGTGCAGGGCGATCTATTCACAAATTATATTCATCTATTGCTATGGTAGTTAATCCGATTATTACGTAACTTCGACAGCGTCTTAACGTAGATTTTTCCGACGCCGGGTATAGATTCGGCTCACACTCCACACAAAACCCCGGCACAAAACATTGCCAATTTTAGCGTATAACGTTGTTACTGATGGGCTATACCACTATATTACCAGTCATACGTCCGTGAATTCAAACACTAAAATTGCATGAATAATATGGCTCTATGGTCACTGATGGTCATGACTCATAGCCCAGTCAAGTTATGAAATCATCCACCCGGAAATTCCAAATAACAGTGCCTAATTTGCAGAAATTCAAAATGGCCGCTTACTCGGGTTAAATCTTGTTACAAACTATGAAAATATATTCCTTTCGTCATAAAGATTCAGAAAATGTATAGCTTGACCTATATATCTCTGATGTACACTTCTTGAGTTATAAAGGAAAAGGTCAAATGTCAAAATTTGGATTCCACAGTTGCGAAAATTGAAGATTTCTTTGATTTTGATCAAAATGTTTTTAGATTGCTCTGCTTACAAAGACATTAAAAGAGAATAAATTGATATACCTCAGGATCTTTGTTTCCTTAGTAACATGGCAAAACAATCCATTAAGCCCTGTTGATCTTGACCTATTTTGTAACAAAACATTCAAACAATGCAACTTTTCTCATTTTGACTTATTTTTGCCGAGGGAACAATTTGAGACCACTTGGATTAAAATTGGAGCATTTTTCGATTGTAGAGGCCCGTGGACCCCAAAATGTGGGCACTTTTCAGAGCCACCAAATATTTAGCAGTAAGGGGCATCTGCCATTAACGTCTTTTTTGAGCCACAACTCTGAGTGGACAAGGGGCGGTTCATTTCAAAAGCTCTTTTCAGAGCCACCAAATATTCAGTAGGAAACGAGTACCTACAATTAACGACTCTTTTCAGAGCTATAGCTCTCAGTCGACAAGGGCCAGTTCACTGTAAGCGCCTCAGAGCAACCAGCTATTCAGTATAGGGAATTGCCACCAACAATTAACGACTCTTTTCAAATAAAGGGACACCTACTACAAACGACTTGTCTTCATTTAATACATTTTTAGTATCTTCTGTTTGTTATTGTCAACCTAAATCCTACCTAAACAAAAATTTTATCTTGCAGGCTGTGGATGAAGCCTACAATGCAGCTAAACCCTTGCAGAAAAAGATTGGTAGCAAGGTTACCACTGACATCCCGACTGCCGATGATATCGCAAAATTGATAGAAGCTTCAGCAGCCTTCCTGACGGCGTTTGACAAGTTCCGAAAGTTTGCCGTTGACCATTCTTCTCAATTTCCAACCCTGCAGAGCCTACCGCTGACTCAAGCAGACATTACTAATTTAAACAGCCAACTTGACGCCGTTAAAAAATTGCCCTATTATTAAGAGCAATGGTATGGCATCGATAGGGCGAATGGCTAACACGTTTTGCAACACATAAATACTATAGTATTCTCCGATAATATTAATTAATTCGTCGAAAACACGGTCGAATTTACGAGTAGATATTCATACGTAGTGATTATTAGACGTAGTCGAATTATTGATAAATTTAAATTTGCAATATAAATGGGACAGTAGTCATTCAAGAAATATCCTTTAAATGCTGCAAATTTATTTACAATACTAAAAAAAGCAATTGGTAGTATTACAAATGAATTTTAACCAGAACAACTTGTTTGATACATACTCCACTCGGAATTACAAATTAGTGAATGAGATTTATTACAAATAATTTTGAGCATAAAGGAATGACGAACCCTTCTATTTATTATGACAAAATTTAATTTGTCAAATTATACTGTTTTTGAGGAATTCATATTTTCAGTGGTTTGCTTTCTGCTTACCAACGGTGATTAATTAATGGTACTGGTAAGAGTATACTAATATATATTTTAAATCGCGGGTAACCAGTATTTCTAAAAAGGGTTTAGAGCGGTATGATAGGATTCAATTTTATTCAATCAATATGCTGACCAACAGATTGTTCTACGGTATCACGATACAATATCCAATATAAATATGGTCCAAGAAGGCATTGAGACAAGCAGTATGCATGTGAAATGTTCCAAATGTTAACGATTGTGATATATCCCCGGGAGAAGTGGATAGAAGAGACTAACTTTATCGTTGGATATTTATTTATTGGATCGTTGTAAACGACCCCGCGTATGTCAAGGTAAAATGCATTTAGGACCAGGTGCTCAATCTCGCCGATAAACGCGTCGGCGTGCCCGGAACCCAAGTCGATGCAACTATGCTGAGAAATAAAATACTGTTGCGATATGCACTAACAAAAGCTAACAAAATGTGTGTCTGCCCGATAAAAAGCCATTTCAGTCACCTGTTCATCGGCTATATTGGACCAACTCCTGCATTTCTCACAACCGGCTTATAACACTTGACAACAATACCCTATCAAATAACTTTTCTTGAGTGCATTGATGAATAACGGATTATATCGACTGATCCACAAATTACTCACGGTCGAAGCCCATAGCTGCTCGCGAATTCGCAACCAGTGATATGGCTACACTATATTAATTCATCGTCGTGCTGCGTCTTAAAACTGCAAGCCGCTGGAGAGCCATCGAAATGCTCCGAAACGCCGTTGACGCGAGATTGAGCACCGGGTCCTAAATGTCATGCTATGCCTTTTATCTATGCAAATAGTAATATAATTATACCCTGTATGCGTAATATATTTTAATGTTAACAAAACGTCATAGCTGTGATAAATGAAGTAATATGTATTATATCGTTATGAATTCGGCAGACGGCCGAATCCGGATTCGGCTTTTGGTAAATTCATTTTACGCATGCATACCTTTTGAATTTGAGAATAAGGGATCAATGCTATACATAATAGAGGGCAGCATATCAATTTTTTAACGGAGATCAGATGATAACAGCATAGTAAGTATTCAAAAGAGGGCGGCATACAGGGTTAGCTAACGGTGACTCGCAGTACGGTCAAAGACGATAACCGTTAAAAAATCGATATGCTGCCCTCTATAGGTAAAGCATTGATCTCTTGTTCTCTAATAATATTCAAAAGTAATGCATGCCAAAAATGAATTTACCCCGGGGGCACGCCCACTTTGGAAGTATATAGGGCTGTTAAGACCCCCCTCTCTTTCATCGTCGCTGTCACCCAAAGACCCCATATTTGTTTACGAAATATGCTCTATCATCCGAAGACCCCATATTTTTCCATTTGATCTGTCACTTAAAGACCCTTATTTTTGAATTTGAATTGAACAGCAACTTTCATTTATCACTGGTTTTGCTACTTATTTTGAAAAAACAAAGAAATTTGAAACCAATTTAGAACTAGAAATTCAATGTTCGAGGTTTTTGTGGCACTGTTTCGGCTCTCATCCAAAATTTCCATATAAGAAAAAGGTCATGTTCTCACCTAATGCCCCATATTATTTACATTTTGCTCTCACCGAATGCCAAAAATTATGCTCTCACCCAATGAATCCATATTTTTTACCTTTTGCTCTAACCGAATGCCCCTTACTGTGAAATGGTCAGCCCAACACCTATTGAAGTAACCCCCCGGATATTTACAAAGATAAAAATTAAGTAGCCAGGTTTATCAATGGGACACGAGATTTATTTTACCGAGATTGAAACAAAAAATCCGCAGAAAAAAAAATAGTGAGCTGATACTTTAATTACATAATTAGTCGGGTCCGTAGGAACCACACTGGCTACCAACGGAAGGGTTAGCTATAATCGTTATTATTTTTAAAATGAAACCATGTTAATGTATAGATATGAATGTAATTAACCGCCAATAAATGAAATTAATGCAGTTATCCGTTTATCTGACCAGAGTGTATTTTTTAAATGTAATTTTAGAAAGGACAGGTGTTCATCTTTACACTTATAAAGACGTCACAAAATGTAACCTAGCCGTTACAAATACGTCTGTAACGAATCCAACGAGCCAAGTCATGATCAGGATTTGGTCGCCATTTTTGGGTCCCCGCAGCACCTAACTGGCGTTGTGACTGCCCAATTATTGGGTGGATTAAAGCCGAAGTCTATAGCTTCAGGACTATCAATCGTATTCACAATATTGTATCATGGAAAGAAAGGTGGTTTATTTCCCGGGTTTATTTACTCGCATTTTGATACCAGATATCCACATTTAGTGGTTAGTGGTTGTTGTTTTAACGTCCCCCACCCCAAACCCGTCCCACCACACACACCCCACCCCAACGTCCCCCACCACAAACCCGTCCCACCCACACTTTTTTAAGACCAAAAATCCATTATAACCGAAGTTTTAATTAAAATTAGTGGTATTTGTGCACATTGTGGCACGCTCCGCGAGCAATTGGTTCAAGAATTGGAATGGGCGCCTTTATGTATCCTTGGTCCCAAGCACCACAACCATGACAACCCCTATAGCTATGTCACGGTTTCCATGATAAAATATTGTGAATATAGGTTTTATATACTGCGCCAAAAAAGTATCCTTACACTTGGAAAATTAACCGTAATTCCAAAACTGAACCATGTTTTTAAAACTGCAATGCTTGTAACTTTGCTTCTTGAAGTCACATTGGATTCAATGGGGTGCCCCATTGGAAATTACTTCTAAAACTTGAACACGATCACAAATCTAAAAAATGAGATCCATCATTTCTATTATGTAAATCATAAATACGATTGCTAGGGCTGCTGTTCTGATGCCTGGAATAATCATAAAACACGACTCATGAGCTGGATCAAAATACCGGGACTATAACCATAAGCCATAAGCATCTTCCTTTGGCGCCATTTTAGGACAAAATTGTTCTGAACTGTGTTCATTTTGGTATTGAAATTGAAGTTTTTGCGTGCTACACGCGCATTTTATCAAAATTTCGTGCGCTTTTCTCGGTAAAGGAATTCTGGGGTGGCAATCATGTTGCCCAGGGGAAAGCAAAAGGTAAATCCGGTCGTATATACGACGTATATAGCAGCAAAATATATTTCCCGACACCCCCCCGAGAAAATGGTCTAGCGACGGCCCTGGGCGCCATTATGTATCCTTAGCCCTGGGTGCCATAACCCTTAGCTACGCCACTGTTTGAGCCACTTCACTTCAAAATCTTACATTTTTTCGCACCTCTTGTGAATTAAAAAAGTAATCCTTATGAAAGACAATTTTAAGGCCAAAATTCAGATAGTATTATAGAAAAACATAGCGCCGTGCCATTGGCGTTGCAATGGAAATCAAATCGCAACGTGAACGTGTCGCCATAGATGGATTCAGCGCCCCCTGCTTCAATTTGGATCTTCATTTGGCAAAATTTTCTAACCTTTATGGGGGAACACCCCCACCCAGACACTGCTTATGGATAAACAACTAAAACATGATGCACTAAATGGCTTCAATTTGGACCTTCATTTGGCAACATCTCCCCTCAAACACCCCTGCTTATGAATAAACAACTTTAAAAAATGGCTTCACAATTTGGACCTTCATTTGGCAAAATTTTCCAACTTCGGAGAACACCCCCCGACACCCTCTGCGTATGGATAAACAAGAGAAAAAAGATGCACCACAAATAGTTTCAATTTTGGACCTTCATTTGGCAAAAATGTTCAACTTCTGAGCAGATACCCCCTGCGTTTGGATAATCAAGTGCCCGTTTTGTCTTCTCTTTAGGACATACGTACACCTTTTGTTTTAAGCAATAACTTCATAGGCCTACAATAATAGTGAATAATGGTCCACGAATGGCTTCATTTGGGCCTTCATTTTCACTTTTTCTAACTATAATTTTACACGATAATAGTGTCAAAATCGTCTACCAAATGGCTTCAATTAAGCATTCATTTTGTAAACTTTTCAACATTTTCAGGGGGCAACATTGCCCTCAGAATTCCCCCTGCGTATGCATAAAGAGGTTGCCCATTTCGCTTCTGCTTTAGGCACCCGACACTTCATTTAAAGCAATAATTTATACAATAGGCTATAGTTAAAACTTGTACACGAATGGCTTCAATATTATTGGGCCGTCATTCCACAAATTGTCGGCTCAGTTTTTCAAACTTAATCTTTACACAATAATAGTGCCAAAATGAATCCCAAAATAGGTGTTCATTTTGCAAAATTGCTCACTTCTCAGGGGGCCCCTCAGATACCCCTGCGTTCATCTACAATGGGGCCCCTTCAACTGCTCTACATCCACCAATGATCGTGTGTATGTGTGGGGAGGGGTGTTAGGGCGACATCCTGTATCCGTTCTCCAGGGCGGCACAAACCTATCTTAGCCCCCCCCCCCCCCGGGGTTAAGGGCCTTCTGGATACGCCACTGATACGTCATATGCACAACCTCTATTACAAATGTCAGTTAACAGTGACAATTCTGACTTGCCTAAGCGCCAAGGCGCTTAGGGACGCACCATTAGATACCAAAAGGGGGGGGGCTGGGTAGTTTTTTGAAGAAAAAAAATTTTGTCGCGCCATCTGAGCAAAAAAATTTGCTCCACCTCAGACTAAAAAAAATTGCTCCACCTCGGACCAGAAAAAAAAAGATTTGATGTCAAGGGTGAAAAAAAAAATTGTCACAGTTAGTGAAGAAAAATTAAAGGGCATTTCGTGATCCACAGCCTCATCCCCCACTTTTCCCAAAAAAAAGTTGAGATTTTTACACTTCTTGATACCTCTAGCTACATAATGTGTATGTACCAAATATTTCTTGCAGATTAATTCGTTTAGCAAAAATATCGCCAAATTTGAATTTCGTTCTGGTGCACCAGAACGAAATTACAACACATTGTCTACGGAGCAGTGTAATACAAATAATCATGCATAACTCGCAAACGCAAAATCGGAATCAACTGAAATTTTGGAAATAAGCTTTTCTCGTGGATATCTACTGAAAAATGTCATAAAAAGAGGATGCTAGAATCACAAAATCCTCCTTTAACCTCATATAGCTTTTATATTGCGCAAATTTCCTCCTTTTTCATCAAGAGTATTTATTTTAGCTTCGAACTGATACATGTATTTTGTGCGCATTTGTTTGTGAAAAGTTATTATGTGAGCCGGGTCTGTGAGTGAAAACACTCGATTCACTCTACTTCACAGATTTTCACCAAATTCTACCCCATTGTCAAAATTATTATAGAAATATGTGCCACATGCCGGGGCCACATGACTGATTGAGAGCATAGGCGTAGACCCCGGGGGGATAAATCCCCCCAATATTTGCTAGAGGTGGTCCATACAATCATCCCCTATGTTGACGCCTGTATGTGAGTTTCGGAAGAAATTAACCTAAATAAAAATTCCTTTAAAAGGAATAGGGCGGGCAAATGAAAAATTGTCACAACATCGATTTCCAATGGGGGAATAACACAAAACGTATAAACAAAGTTAAAAGAGTTTTTAACTTTATACGTTTGTTATTCCCCCATTGGAGGTTGTGTCATATTTTCCTTGATTTTAATCTTATCTATTGCTTATCCTTTGTTCTCTGCTGGTCAGTTGGAACAGATTTTCCCTGTTTTTATATTAACCCTTCACATCTTAACATTTTATATAAAACATTGTTATAAAACTTTTGTAGATAATAGTTATTTAAAACATTTTCGTAATCATACCTAGAGTTTTTTTATCATCAGATAGAAAGACTTCTGCTCATCTTCTCTGGTAAGACAACAGGGCTGGGGTATCTTTCCATATCAAAGTTTAAAAATCTGTCATATCAATTTCCTCAATATGTTGTTTTGATACAACTTATGAGGGGAAAAGTTTGATTTTACAATATTTCGATATTATTTTTTAACTTTGTAACTTTATTATGATTAACATAACTGTATTTCAAAGCGTCAAACTATATCACTATTTTGTCCCAACAAAAATAATCCAGGGAATAAAATATTCATTCATATGTTTATTTATTTTATTCAACCTGGGCCATTTCTACTGGTGCACATGCATTCTAATAATTTGTCTATAATACCTTATACAAGCATCAGCAAGCACTATTTGTCACAAGATTTGAAAAGTAAATGTGTACACACTGAACACAATGCACATACAAGCTGTATTTAAGTACCGAAGCTATCAGTATAAAATGATATATATGACCTTCACGATGCTATTAATTTAGCCCAAAGATTAGGAAAACTAGCAAAACTGGTGAACTGGTACTGTTCAAATAAAAACATCTGCAAATCTTGCTGCAATTTCCAAATAGTATTTCTATTACTTAAATAATTATTTTTGTTAGTTCTTTTAATACAAACACATTACTGCCTATGACGACTTTATCGTATTACTTACATATCAAAATCAAGTAATAATTACAAAACTCGCCGTAAACTATCACCTCTGTGGGTGTTTGGGATAATGGGATATAACCAGCACGAATATTTTCTCAACACTGCGGCATGTGAGAAAGTAGGTCAATAGTCAGAGAATACAGGGCGGGTGCGGCACGCCGCACCCGCCCAAAAACGCGCAATTATTCCACATTGTACCGGTTTAGCTTCAATATGCCAAAAATTTTCGCACCAAAAGAGGTTCATTATACTTCAAGAAAATTTTTACACATAAATATAATGATGTTTTTTGTGGCACTCGAAAACTTAGGTGCTACAAAATTTTACAACTCGACAAACAAATTGTTGAAAATTATAGGACTTTACGTTTGCAAAAAAAAAAAATTGTCTCTCCGAGGTGTTGAAAATTTTTTTTTTACTTCATCCAGGGGCTAAATTTTTTTTTTTTTTGCTTCACCGAGGTGCTAAAAAAATTTGTCATGACCCCAACTACCCAGCCCTCCCCTTGATATCTAATGGTGCGTCCCTTATTAAGATAAACATTTAAAACATGGTATCAGTTCTGAAGTACGTTGAACAACAAAACATGTTTTGCACGCATTTTACGTGTATGACATATAAAACTAAACTTGATATAAAACTATTTATTTCACAGGCACTCAAAATCACAGCTTTAACATGGGTATCGTTGTGTCAGTGATCATTGATGTGGTAGTGTCAGCAGCAGCCGCAGCAGTAGAAGCCGCAGCTGAGGCAGCGGCAGCGGCCGCAGCAGAGGCTGCAGAAGTGGCGGCGGAAACAGCGGCGGAGGCAGCAGCAGAGGCGGAAGCTGAAGGAGCGGCAGAGGCTGCCGCTGAGGCAGAAGCTGAAGCTACGGCTGAAGGTGCCGGAGAAGCAGCAAAGATTACCGCTAAAGTTTTACGCGCACTGGCGAAGCTTAGCAAACTTACGAAGGAGTTCTTTGCCATCGATGCAGTATTCAAATCTGCTGAGAAAATTCTTAAGGCCGCTTTTGGTGGTGGTAGCCCGAAAGTTGACGAACTGAATAAGTTGATAAAAGTCTTGGTAGAAATGAAAAATAAGATGACGACAATAACAGAATGGCTCCACGACCACAAGGAAGACACGGTTAAACTGGATGGTATCAACGTCTCAGTTGATTCCGGGGTTCTTGCCAAATTCATGACGCCACTCTCAACAGTAAGTAACAGAGTTATATATGTGACGCGATCAAGCAAAATCAGTCGGAACTCGGAAATATTGATTTTGAGATATACCCTAACAAAGGAACTATTCCCTTTTGTTTCCTTTTGTTTTGGAAACTCTTTAATTGCTCATATCTTTGGAACTGGCTGTTCAATTTCAATGGGGTTTTCTGCAAAATCCAGCTTTGTAAATGCTTTATGCTATCCTCTACGATATTTCCGAGTTCCGACTGATTTGCTTGATCGCATCACAGTCATATTTCGATCCACACGTAAACAAGAAATGTCTTTAAAAAAAGACAACGCCATGGATGAAGATCATGTTTCATAATTTTACATTGCAAGTACTTGGAATGCTAATAATTGTGTGTGTTTGGCAAGAGCAAGAGCATCAGGAGCCCATGGACAAGGAGCAGTACCGGCCCCTTTAGCCAGGGTGGGATTTACCTTATAGGGGCCCTGGGCATATTTTGTTCCGATGTTAATACTTGGACATTTGCACGCAAAGCACGTGAAAAAATCCAATTTCAGACTATTTAAGCTCCAGATCAACATGAATTCTGCTATTTGAATGCGCGCGAAGCACGAAAATTTTGTACAATTTACGCCTATCACCTTTTAAGGGGCTGTGCAATAACTATGTCAGTTAACAGTGTCCCTTCTAATGACTTGCCTAAACGCCAAGGCGCTTAATTATTCAATGTTGAGTAATTTTTTACTCAACAGTTAATTGAACTGTGACCTTTTTACTCAATGTTGAGTAAAATATTTCTTACAGTGTAGTATTTGAAACCGTTTGCAAATTACACGTGATTTATTATTAAATTCATGCATATTTATAGGTTAATGGGAGTGAAATTGTGCAAAATAATGCACGCAAACTGAGACGTTGATGCGTAATACACGAGCCCCGAAGGGGGAGTGCATTAGACGCATCAACATCTCGACAGTACAAGTGCATTATTTTGTACAATTTCACAATGTTTGCAATTTTTATAACAAAATTATCACTAAAAGTAATGGAAAATACATATAAAAGCATCAACCCACAAGAAAAATGAACGCGTCCGAAAGCACCGTGTAGTAAGTAGTTTGCGCGCCCGTGCATACATATACACAATCAATGCATGGTTCGCATTTTTCTAACATTTGGTCTGTTAAATTCTCACTATCTAAGGGAGTGTTCATTAATACTTTGGTAGGGGAGGCTGGTCTTCCTCAAATTTTTTGCTCAAAAACTTTTTTGACCCCCTTGATGGACCGCTAAACTTTTTGGCCCCCCTCTTTTGACAGACAAAACTTTTTTGGCCCCCCCCCCCCATTATCGTATAACAAACATTATACTTAATACTTAACATTGAGGGAGGTAAATGGTGGGACAAAAATTGCGCATGAAATACAAGCACAAGGAATTTTTTTTTTCATTTTATACTTAATTTAGATTTGTCTCAAATCAGGGTGTTTATCTCATTTTACAGGGATGAAATAGGATTTATTTGGAGGTTCATAAGCACATCAGCATAATCTGTGGCTATTATGATAGTACAAAATAGTACAAATATGCGCGAACCGCGCAAAAAATTTGGCCATATTGAAGCTTGAATGGTCTAATATTGTTAAAATAGCTAGGAACTAATTGATGCAAAAAGCTAAAATGGTCAAATATGAGATTAATTTGGAAACGCAAATGTACACAGGTATCAGTTGTGGCTCCCAAAGACCGTTGCACCTGGACCTGTACCCACTCTGCCCTATGGTAAATCTACCCATGGGCCTATGTGTACAAAATAATTTTGCAATGAGAAAGAGTAAACTGAAGTGTGCAGTTTACGTGCAAAGAAATCCAATTTATTTGCATTTTTTTCTTGATTTAGTTATATTTGATCAGATTGGTACAAAAGCACTGAAAACCAAAACTTGCCTATGTGAAAAGTGATATAGAGGGTGTAAATGCGCGCGAAGCGCGCAAAAATTTTGGGTTTTAAAGCAGAAAACTTATTTTGGCCCTCCCCCCCCCCTTTCCTACCACCTAAAACTTTTTGGTCCCCCCTCTTTTAAGGTCCAAAACTTTGTTGGCCCCCCTCCCTTTTTACCAGCCCCCCACCAAAGTATTTCTGAACACTCCCTAAGAGTGTATGAATCTGCTTTAATACATGATGCATGTATAATTATTGTGTTAAATATCACAGGGAGTGGGCGTGTTGCAGCATCTTGCCAAGCAGGTTAGTCAACTGAACGACAAGAACCAACCGATTACTGATGAGTTAATATCATCCGTCAGACGAAGTCTTCTCAAAGTTGCTGACACGTTCGACTCACTGGCAACCTACATGCCAGAGAAGAGTACACATGTGCCTGTCCTGTCATCATTCCCTATCAGTACGGATGAGGTGCGTGACTGGAAGCGTACTCTGGGCGTGGATACGCCACTGACGCCAAAATTACCCTTTGGCCCTGGCCCTGTTATAATAGATGGGGGTATGTCAGCTGGTATGTAGGATAGGTGTCCGCCTGTTAGTGTCCCTGATACGATATACACAGATAGGATTCGGCCATCACCCCAGATTTGTTAGTGTCCCTAATTACCCGGGCTAATTACTCACCAATGCTCATCAGTCTCTGATCGCTTAGGATGGACAAACATTTATACGTGTTCCCGCGGTAGCATGAGTCCCAGCAGGAGTCAGTCGGTCGGCAAAATATCTTATTTACAAAAAATATTTTGAATTCCGGTCACATGCTTTCAAAAAAACTGGTCGATCGGGAAGGCCGGGCGACCCTTAATGTTTTAGATCGGCGGGTCTGAAACAGGGTCGGTCGGGAAGGCCGGAATCCAAAAATCTTTTTCTTCTAACACTCCAATATATTTTGGGTTGAGGGGTTTCAGAAGGACACGGTCGGGGTGACCGGAAACAAGTATATATTTTTGTCCAGCCTTAAGAAAAATTAACCTTGAAAGACCAATAACCCGCCCCTCACTGGACTTTCGCGATTCGTCTTGCACCATGTGAGATAGTGATTATAGTCTGAGCATAGTATTCGCAGTAGAAGTAGTGATGTAACAGCGATGGGTTGTTGCCCAGATTGTACTCATCACCTGTGTAATGTGTATACATGTGTGCAATCATACCGCTCTTTTCAAAGGCGCTATTCTTACAGGTGCGAATGAAGCATATACATGGACTCAGCATAACGTAAAATTTCTATAGAATTACGATCCAGGTCTTTATCCCTGTTTCTTGATAATCTAGGGTGTAATGAAGAGGAACAGTGTAATGTCTAGTCCGGGTGTCTAGTGCATGGCAATACATTAAAAAACAGTGTAAACCCATTACATTGCTATGGTAATTAATCCTGTTATGTAGCTTCTTCTACGTCGAATATTCTGGTAACTAGAAAAAAGGCCCTACTTGGGCGGACTAGGCTATGGGCATATAACCGAATCCGGAATCCGTATACATGTATGGTTGAACGACTCGTAGTATAGTGGTGTTGCCTCTGGCCTAAGGATCCAGAGATAGTGGGTTCGAACCCTGGTACAATTTTAATTTTAATAAATTTCTTTTCGTTTTGTTAAACAAGAGGAAATAGTAATCTTCACAGTTATTAAACGTATAGTAATGTGATTCATTTGTCACAGAATTGTATATAATTAAATTAAAAGAAAGTTTCTGTCACTGTTTTATTTAGTTTTAAAATAAGTTTTAAAATAAATCATAATTTGGTTTGAACATGGGTCAAATACATAAAATTTATCCGATTTTGATCAAAATGTTCACAAAATGTTTTTTCTGGTTACAATAATTCTGAAAAAGAATAGTTTGTACTATATGCGACATTTCGTTACCATGGTAACGAAACATCGTATGTAGTGCGAAGTATTTCGTTTCTGAATACAAGACAAGACAAACATTTTGAGACCATTTTGAGCAAAATTGGGTTACTTTTCTGTGTTTGGAGTTCAAATTTCGACCTTTGACCTTTTTGCCAATAACTCCTGACTGCTTATTCGTAGGTAGGTCAAACTATACATTTTCTGAATCCTCGTGACCTGATGAATATTTTGGAATAGTTTTGACCAAATAGACCCCTAGAGCCCTATTATGTTGACATTCGATTTTTGCGCTCACAACTCCAGAATTATAAGTCGTTGATAGTCGGTCAAGCTAAATACTTTTGGGACCGTTCACAAACACTTGTTAGGAAGGGCCTGATGCAAAAAAAGTCATCGCCCCATCCTCTGAGAAAATCGAGATTTTCGTACAGTGCGCCACCAATCGACTGGAAAAACTTCCTAGTCCAGTGTTTCTAACACGGGGAAGTAGAGTCTAAATTGATTTAAAACAGACGCTTTTAAGCTACAATTTTGTAGTAGAAAACAAAATAAGCAATTAAAGATCACCGAGGCAAACTAACGGTCAATTCAAATATGAAAAACAGTTAAAATTGTGTATTTTGTTTAAAATAGTAGCTACTGATGTAATAAGTAGTAGAAACAATACGTAACGCGTGTTGGTACGTGGAGAGTGAGCTTCTTTCGATCTCGAGTCGGACTTTTGTACTGTCAGTATCAAAAGTCCAGAATCATGCAAATGCTTTATTTTGTCTAAAATACACGGCTTTCGACCGAACCACTAGCAGGCTATGTTAGCACATCTATGCCAATTACAAAGGTACCAAAATCTGAATTTTGATGATTTTTACGATCGTCCGGATGAGCAAATCACTGAATGGGCCTTTAAAGGGTCAAAAAAAATTAAAGGCCCCTTTTTTGCATCAGCCCCCCCCCCCAACAAGTGGTTGTGAACGGAATTAGTTTTACAAAATTGGGGCAATTTTGAATTTTGACCCCTATGACATCTGAATTCTGAGATTGCACTATTCGGGCTAGCGTGGGCTAACATATTTTTTTCTAATAAGTAACCCAGAAAGAGGAATTAATCCTATTACGTTGCTTAAATACGTCGTCTTTGGGTCAATGAGCCCAAATCTGTTGTAATAGCCCACGAACCACCCAGCAAACACAAAACGTTTTCGACATCATTCGCAAAAGGTTATAAAAGGTTGTCAGAAAACGTGTAAATGTCGGGTTATGTAAAGGGTACATTAATGGGTTATATAAAGGGTATATTTATAAAGGAGTATTTCGTGATCCTAGCATCCTCTTTTTATGACATTTTTCAGTACATATCCACGAAAAAAGCCTATTCCCAAAATTTCAGTTGATTCCGATTTTGCGTGTGCGAGTTATGCATGATTATGTGTATTACACTGCTCCATAGACAATGCGTTGTAATTTCGTTCTGGTGCACCAGAACGAAATTCAAATTTCACGATATCTTTGCAAAACGAATTAATCTGCAAGAAATATTTTGTACATAAACATTATGTAGCCAGAGGTTTCCAGTGATATAAAAATCTCAACTTTTTTGAGAAAAGTGGGGGATGAGGCCGTGGATCACGAAATGCCCCTTTAATGGTATAAAACGTTTTCATAACATTAAATAACATTTGTTGGTAATTTACTGCACAACAAACACAAATGTTTTACAGAAAACATTTAAATGTCGGGTTTTATAAAGGGTATAAAAACGTTTTAATAATATTCCAAAAACATTTTTGAAAACTTGGTACAAATCATTCTAAACAGAATGTTATTTTTGGGTTGAAAAAATATTTTGCAAAAAATGTTGCCCAAAATATTTGCAATAACGTTTTTAAAATGTTTTCATGACCTTTATATAACCCGACATTTAAATGTTATTATAACGTTTTGTAAAAAACATTTTAAGAACATTTCTGTGTTTGCTGTGTGCAAATATTTTAACATAATGTTATTTAAGTATTGACAAAATATTTGGCCAAAAATGTTTGCAAAAATAGTTTACAATGACATTTCGAAAACATTTTAAAAATATTGTTGTAGTGTGTTTTCATACAAAACGTTTTAAAACGATTTCATGACCTTTATATAACCCGACATTTTAATGTTATTAAAACGTTTTTACCTAAACCAAAACCCAAAATATAACTTATTTAAAATGTTTTAAAAACGTTTTTGTGTTTGCTGGGCAGAAACATACAGTTTATGTGATGTACGACTACGTTGGTTTAACAACCTCTCGTTAATGTCTCGACATGACAAGTTTTCTATTTCATTTGAATTTTTAAGACAAACAAAGGTTATTTATTAAATTTACATTCAGGCCCATACGCAGGAAGTTTTGTGGTTGGGTGTAATTTCAAAAATATTTTCCCACCAAAAATATCTTGAAATCAAAAAGTGGACTACAACCCCTATCTGTAGCAGTTTTAAAATGTGGCCCCTTTCTTATTTTGTCATTCTAATTTGGACATTCTCGGACATTTTCCCACATCCCCCGCACCTTGCGTAAGGGCCTGCACGTTCTTTACATTTTTACATTGTAGTCTACAACAATTAAGTAAAATTACCCTTAACAATAACAGTAATGTTACAACATGCGTACGTGGCTGTAAAATTAGCTCAATAAAATTAATGAGTAAAAGAAAAATAACCATCCATTTTCACAGATTTGTTTCTATATATATTTCAAAGTGTTTCTTCAATTGAATAGATTAAGTTAAGTTGTTTTTAAGATACGGAATTGAAACTTAGCAAACGGTTACAAGAAGGATAAATAAAAAATATTAAAAAATTACATTGTTTTGTGATACCATCACAAAATGCGGTTTCATTTTCTACATGTAACCTTTTTATGGGACACCTTGTATAATACAAACATTTATTATTTTGCTCCTGCATGTTTATGTTCTGATCATGTAAAATCACAATAAATTTCACAGACGTAATTCTTGTTCATCTTGTTCATTTCGTGTTAGCCATTCCTTTTCGGCTCATTATTCCGGTATATCTCTCTCTCTCTCTCTCTCTGCCCCAGGTTTCATTATAACAAGATTGATTCAGCAAATGATAAATTTGTAATAACTTGATAAATCAGAAGCTCAATTTTCATTAGGTTTGCATCAAACAGTATAGCATTTCTTTCCTATACGTAGGTAAAACTTCACGTGTATCCAATTATGACATATTCACTGTTGGTAACCCACGCTTTAGAAAGGGTGGGTTTGAGAGGTCCACAAAATGCTTAAAAGGGTGGGTTTGAAAACTTTTTTGCTAAAACCGTGTGTCTAAATATAAAGGGTGGTCACTGATAAAAAAGGGTGGGTTTAGAAGTCAACAATTGCAATTTCAAAGCTTACTTTAATTTCCGATTGAATGACACTATATGAAACACACAAAAAAAATTGAAATCCCATTCTGTAGTGTTTGGTCATCTAAAACTTCAATATGTTATTCTATTTGGATGCAAATCTGTACCTCCTGAACCACCAAAACCATTTATCTATGATTAGTAACCACGCTTAGAAAGGGTGGGTTTCGGAGTTTTGGTGGGTTTGTATCACCACTGCCAACTATGCATATTTGCACCGATTGCGATGATTTTTTTCACTGAATGAAAATTTTAAGCTTGCTTTTTACTATTATTTTATTCAAAAAACATACAGAGCATATAAATAGGGATTCCGATCTCCAGGTTGAAAAAGTGGATTCTCATTGAAAACCTGAAAACTATGGGGTATGAACGTTTGGACAGTATTTATTGTGGGACATTAGTGCACGTCAGAAATAGAGCACGTCAGAAATATTGAATTACATTCTGAATATGAAGAATGTCCCCGGGAGAATGTCCTTCTGATATCAAATAATTTTGATTTTTTGAAATTCGCAATGTAATACACATTTTATGGCAAATGATTAAAAATTGATATTTTTGATATTTAATAGTACTCAAAGTAAATTTTATAAATCTAATGATATGTTCTTAAAGTGTATGTAGGTGGGATGAAAAGCCGACGATCAATTGAAAATTTTGACCTTTCATATTGAAGATGGATTTTTAACCCAAAAACACCAAAAAAAAAAATTAGGTCTTTTTGGGAAAAAAGTCCATATCTTCAATATGAAAGGTCAAAATTTTCAATTGATCGTCGGCTTTTCCTCCCTCCTACATGCACTTTAAAAATATATCATTAGATTTATGAAGTTTACTTCGAGGACTGTTTTATATGAAAAATATCAAATTTTAATAATTTGAAATAAAATGTAGTGTATTATAGTCAATATGAAATTTGATATCAGAAAGCAATGCAATTCGATATGTCTGATGTGCTCTTATGACCCACAAAAAATACTGTCGATACGCTCATTCCAGATCCCTTAACCATTCCATATAGGGTGTAATCTTCTTCCAAGCTCTTCCACGGTAAACCAAACAGCTTCCGTGGTAAACCTTATAGCGCCATCACTTGATGAAAGTACGTTATTAGGCGTGAGTTAAAAGTTATCTGGGCTAGAACTATTGCGACTGTAGGGGTGAGCTTGCCTACAGGTAAAAAAAATTACTCGTGGCGGTTATATCAGTTGGTGTGATATGCACATTGTGCACCTTAATTACCGACTTAACCAAAAGAAGAAGACTGAAGAAGATATCACACCATATCACACGTCTAGTAGCCCCCATGTCACAAGGGAAAACGCGGTAAAATGAGCGAAATCGCCCAAAAAAGCTAAAGTCGCCAAAGATCACCACAATATCTGCTAAGTAAGCTCAAAGCTTAAAGTCTTCAAAATAGTGGAAAAAGAGGAGAGATTCTGCAAATAATGCGCAAATAATGTGCGATTTACCGCGTTTTCCCTTGTGACATGGGGCCTTTTACTTGTCGATGATTTTACACGAAGAAACTCACACAGGTGATTAAACCATTGGGCTATTCCAGTTGAAATCCATACACCCCCTATGGAAGACATGCCTTAATCTGCCACACAGGGAGTGTGAATTTCAAAAGGACTTACCTGAATGGTTGATTCCATTTGATATCTACACCCCTGTGTGCGCGATTGAGGTCATGACCTCCATCTAGGGGGTGTATGCATGTCAAATGGAATAGCCCATTGGCTGCAAGAGTGTGGCAGTCAAATTACACATTGAGTATGTACAGCACACAGCTGTGGAATGACAGAGGAAAAAAGCACTTGAAATTCCAGAAAAATGCATGTGAAGTTTTAATTTTACATTGAACCCAATGCTAAATAATCAAGTTGGAGCCAAAATTGAGCTATATCCAACACATTTGCTGCCCTGAGATTCCAGCGGTTGAAAATATGAGCGATTTCGAACGTTTCGAAATTTCACCCACCCCACCCCACCTAACCACATACCACCTTTTTTTTTAAGGTGAGTGATTTCAAATGTAAAATCATGATCTGAAACGAGGCCCCATGTCGCATGGGGGAAAATGGGAGATCACACGAAAACAGCCAGATTTTCTAAAATAACGACAAAATCTGTTAAAACAGGCTGCTGAATTCTGCAAAATTGTGAAAAATGAGGAGAAATGCTGCTAAATATGTGTGATTTACCATTTTCCCCCATGTGACCTGGGGCCTAAATATTTAAATCCTTCAAATCCTACAAAAGAAGAAATGTTGGGCTATTCCATTTGAATTCCATACTCCCCACCCGGCAAAGACATCTTCCACACAGGGAGCGTGAATATCAAATGGAGTTGCCTGAATGGGTGACTACATTTGATATCCAAACTCCTCCGTGCAAGATTGACGTCATGAACTCCATCTAGAGGGTGTAAGGATTTTAACTGGAACAGCCCATAGGCTGCATTTCACACATCGGACATATGCAGGTAAGGTGCTGTATCATTGTGTAAGCACATTGTGTACTTTGGAACTGTGGAGCAAATTGGATTTAAATTTCCCTTTTTTTTTTTTTTTTTTTTTTTTAAGTCAAAGTCCGCAAGTAATATGTGCGTTCTCGAAAAGAAACTTTAATGCGCGAACAATTCTATTTTTTTTTGACGACAGAGGAAAAAAGCACTTGAAATTCCGGAAAGTCATTTAAAGTTTGAATTCTCCCATTGAACCTGTGGTAAAGCCACATTTTGGAACTCAAATTGGGCAATATCCTATATATTGACTGCCTTCAAATTGCAGGGGTTGAAAGTATGGGCAATTTCAAACACCCGACCCGCATTTTTTGGTGTAAGGTGGGTGATATAGCCCCCATGTCACAAGGGAAAACGCGGTAAAATGAGCGAAATCGCCCAAAAAAGCTAAAGTCGCCAAAGATCACCACAATATCTGCTAATTAAGCTTAAAGTCTTCAAAATAGTGGAAAAAGAGGAGAGATTCTGCAAATAATGTGCGATTTACCGCGTTTTCCCTTGTGACATGGGGCCTAGTTTAGGGCAACGGGGGGTGGAAAGGAGGGTAGGCCTACTACGGGGATGTGCGACAGATTCGGGGTGCATTTTGGTTTATTGATGGCCCTCAATTTCATGAAAATTTGGTTTAAGAAAGATTGTTTTTATTTTTATTTTTTAAATTAATTTGTTTCCCAAATTTTTATCGGAAAGTGTGCCATTTTTTTTATTGTTACCATGGCGTGCGATAATAAATAGGCCTATTAATATAATTTTTTAATGCTATTTTTTTATTACCGTACTGACGCGAGTATAGTTCCACCTTCGAGTAAAGTCCCACCCCCAAATTTTCGAAAAATTTCAGAAAAAAAAAAAATATATATTTTTATTAAAGTTATTTATTTTTTCGACTTTGGAGTGTCCCAGGACCTAGACCTAAATGCTAGGATCATTCATGGTTGACCTAAAAAAAAAAAAAAAAAAAATTCAAGATGTTTTGTATTTTTAATATGAAAATTGATAATTTGTATTCATGCCATACTCTATTAATGATATCAAAATGCATTCAAATTCAATGCATTTTGAAATCATTAATAGAGTATGACATGAAAACAAATTATCAATTTTCATATTAAAAATACAAAACATCTTGAAATTGTTTTTTTATTATTATTTTTTTATTTTTTAGGGCAACCATGACTGACCCTAGCATTTTTTTGTTGAAATTCGAGTATAGTCCCACCCCCCAATTTTGAAAAATGTTCACCCAAAAACGGGGTGGGACTATACTCGCGTCAGGTAATTGAAAATCTAAAATAGTATAAAATCGTATTATGATGCCTTAAATTAAAGTTTAAAACGTTCTTCCAATATTAATAACTATTATTAAATAATTCCTATTCCCATCTCGGACAACACGCCCCCCCCTCCACACACACCCCACCCCTACACCAACAACCACATGCCAAGTCTTGGCGAAAGTCTACCTTGCACATCGTGCACGTGCGAGTGCACCATCCAGCATTGTCCCGCTAAAATACACTACCCTATTACGAGCAATGGAATAGCCCGTCAATCATGCACAGGGGTTGCTCCTGGAAGGAAGATTATACCCGATGTGACGCGGTTGCTCATGGAAGACAAGAAGGATTATACCCCTTTTCAACCATTCAGCCATGCAAATCCCCTTCATGGTGCAGAGTTCAGCACAGGTCAGTCCCATTCCTTGTCCCAATACACCTTGCAGTTAACAAGCATATAGGCATACTTTGTGACTTTTGGAAAGGACAGTATTTCTCTTCAATTTGGGTTCATTAGCTATGAAGTCATGGACATCTTTTCATTTTCACACAACACTTAGTAAACATTCATATAATTATTCTAAGTTAGGTTTATTGGTACAAAGTTTTATTTACGGTGTTATGACAAGATTTTGAGTGGGGGACTTTATTTCTTGTAATGTGTTTATTTTATAATATATATTAATATTCAAAAACTAAATATTTAGGAACGATATTTGTAATTACCTTTTCATTAAAAATCATGAAGCATGATGTTTGGTTGAAGTTGGTTAATGTGAAACTCGGATCATTTTAGCGAACAAGACCACTATGCCAGTAAACATTTCTGACAGTATTCACACTGAAAGCATTTCTCTATGATGTGATTTCTTAAATTAAGGTATTAGACCTGGGACACAGTGTCGACTTCCTATTCGATAAATATAAATTTAATACTCCGTTGGTGAGCGACGGGCGACTGGTATTTCACCGAACGCAAGAAAAGGAGTTCTATCTGATTGGCTAGCAATCGATCGCTTAGGTCGCTTAGTAGTCAACTACAAACTCAAAACTGAGCATCGTATTCAATTCGATTGAAATCGATATTCTATTATTGCCGTAAATAAAGAGAGTGATAGTGTGTCAATAATGTACATTATATTGCAGCTGGATTTTACATGCATTCTTTTATATCAATTTTTTCTCAAAGAGTTGAATATGATCAAAATTTTTACTCAGGATTTCAAATTTTTACCCGCAAATTGCAGTTAAACATATCCACAGCAAAATACCGGTCCTCACTAATTAGTGTATTTAATTTCCAGTTAGTGTATTTAAGATAAAACCTGACAACAAATAAAATTTTCTTGCAATAGAAATATCATATGGGATACTGATATGGTAGGCCGCAACCGCCACAACGTGGAGCTGCTACGCGTAGCTGACTTTTTGCTCCGTGGAGCCAAATTGACCAATCATGATCATGTTAGAGTTTTTCATTACTCGGAGGTAAAACTGACTAATTAAGTACGACTTACTCATTACGTGAAGCGAATTTATTCATTAAGAATTTGCCAGACGAGCGTCACGTAGTTGCAAGATATCCTCGGTCACGAAAGTTATGATTCAAAAAGTAGTTTATGAAAAGTACGAACTGACTTATTATTAAGATGGACATGCACTCATAAGAAACTCATACAGTATTGTACATAACTATATAGCTAGGCAGAGTGGTGGTAAACTATGCACACAGTTCTGCGATCTGCAGTGTATCGCCGGGAGCTAATTTGTATAACTTGCGCGGTGTCCCTGCGGAATTCGACCTTCAGCAAACTGCAAACCAGTTCGGATTTACTTTATATACTAGTAGTAGGCCATACATACTGTAGTTACTGTCCGTTTTCCTATACACAATACTCAGTGCGCTCACCATTGACGCGTGACCTCTACCAATAGTGTATGTTAGAAGTATAGGCCATTGCCTAGTTGACGTCACTACTGTGTAAAAAAAGAACCGGCCAATATTTAAAGTATTCTCTGAAATTCTAGAAAATATAGTTTTGCAACATGTCCTAAATTTTTAGCTAATTTAGGTGTTTGGAAATATTGGTACTTTTGTACCAAAAAATATGAAGAAATTATTTCTAAACCGTGTTAAGTCATTAAGCTTCTCATTTTCAAGAACGCTGGTTAACAATAAGCAGACTATTGTCTCATTTCGTAAACAAAAGCCCACAGTATTGTTACCTTGCGTTCGTTTTATAATCGTTCACCCAACTGAAACTATAATACCAGCTCATTGCTCATTGCACAGGTAAAACGGACACAGGTGCAGTGTGTATTTAACCAGAGAAGATCTGATGTAACATAGTTGAGCCGTTTTCATTGAGTGTTATCTTGGTTTAATAGCTTTTAATAGGGTTTAAGTCCTTCAAAGGTCGTGGTGAGTTCTACTGTAGACATGACTGCATCATGATTATTTTTAAGTCAACAACATTCAACAATATGATCACCGTGATTGTATGAGAGTATCAGTACCGTGGGTGTCAATGATCCTGGCCTGACACAGTAGACAAACAAACAAACAAACACGCCACACACATGACACATGCATGCAAGGTAACATTGACTATACACTAATCAAACAATGGTATTGATCCTGTACAAATGGTCGTGGTTTATTTACAATCGATTCATTTAAAATCCCCATAGTAAACATTAATTTTGGCAAGAGTTTTCTCTCTCCGGAACGAGGATGCATCCACTGGCTCCGCGTAATGAAAAGATCTAACATGATTGGTCAATTTAGCTCCGCGAAGCGAAAAGTAAGCTATGCGTAGCAGCTCCACGTTGTGGCGGTTACGGCCAGCCATATATTGATCATGCGAAAATCGTAAAACATAGAATAGAAACAGTGTGGCAGGCGCTCAAAATCTCAAATTGTATGCTTAGCCTGAGTTGCACGGCCTATCTCGAATAAAATCACCATGCGTAGTTGTTGAAAAACGTGAGGATTCATCGTACTATCACGGCAATTTTTAACACGAAGATATAGGGATGATGACGGTGTGTGGGATTAGGTGATAAAAATGTCATTTTCTGAGGTTTATGTATGGAATTCCCCAAACTTTCAGCTATCTTTTACTTTTTATTTGAACATTCCGTTAAAATTTTATAAATGAAAACTGTTGACAGAGAATGCGAAAATAATCCAACATGAGTGTTATCCCATATTAATGCATTCTATTTTTTATGTATTTTATTGTTTTCAAGCAGTGATATTTTAGAAATCATTGAATACAAATTAATTACCGATCTAAAATGCACCAGTTAAACCAAACATATTGTTGCATTGAATATCAAAATATAACAGTAAAAGTAATCATTCTAATCATCAAAATTATGTTAATTAGCTAATTAATATTCATTATTGATTTTGTAAACTTTAATGTCAATTTTCTCGTATTTCATATTTTCACCAATTTTGGAATTGCAAAATAACGTGGAAGCAAAACTACACCCCCTACTGGCCTGAAATTTGGAATGAATATGCTTTAATCCCGGATCTGTGCATTGAGCCTAGTTTTGAAAATGTTGACTGCATACTTTAATGACGAAAATTTCACATGGCATGATTCTTGGACAGTTGATAGTCTTCACTCGTACAGGCTCAATCCCAATGCACAGATCTTGTTGAGAGCTTTAATTTGATACCTTAATGAGCTTCATACGATGTTTAGTTCTTGCTCTACATCTTTTGGCGTTTCTCGGTTTTTTAGCTAATTAATTATGCAAATTAGGTAATTAATATTCATAAAACTATCCACAAATGTATTTCTTCATATGGCCATCATAGGGCGTGTTCACACTATGCCTGTTTTGCCCTGGGTCCGGGTACAACCCGGGTTAGACCCGGGTTGGTCATGGTTATAAGTGTGAACAGGAAAAAACCTCAAAAAAATCGACCCGGGTCAATTTTTTTCAACCTAGGAAAGAGTAGGTTAAAACCCGGGTCAAACCCGGGTATGACCCGGGTCAATTGTAGTGTGAACAGAAATTCACTGTTTGACCCGCATTACTAGAAGTAAACACAACCATTATCACCCCATTTCTATTGTTTCTGTCTGCACTGGGAAAAGAATGATTCAGTTCTTTGGCAATAAAATCAATAAACATCTATTCCTGAGATAAGAAAACTATTTTCATGCAAACAAATGACTAGTATTATCGAATCAAGAAGTAACAATAATTTTTGTGAGTTTTTAACCCAAAACAGCTACAAGAAGCAACTAGATAAATTACATGAGGTGGAATTAGGAACTAAAAATTAAAAAAAAAAATAGCATAACTACGGTCGGGAGCCTGCATATCTACCGGTAATGACAGAATACCGTATGTATATACGCCTGCATTTTTCAGTAGGCTTAGGCAAAATAATCAACCCGGGTCAATTTTCTTCATGAGAGTGGCTATAGTGTGAACAGAATTTTTTTCAACCCGGGACCCGGGTACAACCCGGATTAACTCGGGTCCCGGGTAAATAATTCATATGAATACCTGAGTGGAAGAAGGGCCCAACTCCATTTTTTTACAAAAATGAGTTAGACCCAGCATTTTATTGCCAGCAGACTGATCTTCCTTGGGTGTGAAGGATGAGCCAAAATCCACTCTCCAAATAGTCTTCCACGTACACTTAATCATGGTTTTCATGGAAGAAAGGCCCAACTCCATGGAGTTGGGCCCTTCTTCCACAAATATAGTGTTAAAGAGGAATTTTGTTCATCCATGAAATCTGCTTTTCACTACAATAAATTTTCTTGCCAACCTATTACATGAGTTCTACTTGTGCAATTATTGGTGATTATCTAATTTCTGTAGCTATATATAACACAGAACTGGTACTTGTGGTATATTAGTGGAAGAAGGGCCCAACTCCAGCTCGTATTAAGACCTGTACCGTTGCCATGGAAACATCACATATAATTTCGAATGTATGTACTATTGTATGTTCATGTATTAAATGTCCCCTGAAGATAAAAAACGTTCTGCCTATAAAACTTTTCCAAATATTAAGTTTTTTCTTAATATCTCAAAAACAGTTTTGATGGAGTTGGGCCCTTCTTCCACTCAGGTATTCATATGTGAACATGACCTAACACAATGATGTGATGTTTATTTACCAAAATAAGTCAATCCCAGGTCTAATACCTTAATTGTTTTTAAAATTTTGAAAACATTCTACGTACGTGTTTTTTTGTTTTGTTTTTCAAACGGGCCTGACTTCCTGGCATTTGGTTAAATATTCACAAGGTTTAGTAATTGGAATTGGTTAAATATTCACACTGCTAAGATTGCCTCTTTGGTGTGAATTCTGATGTGGCTTACAAGGTTACCTTTTGGGGAAAAAGATTTCTGACAATATTCACACGGTTTCTCTTTGGTGTGAATTCTGATGTGGTCTTGAAACACCGCAGACAATATTCACACTTCTCTTTAGTGTGAAATCTCATGTGGTGTACAAATCTTTGTCAGCAAAACATTTGTGTCGATCAGAACTCACACCGAAAGAGTTCATTACGTTTCACTACCTGGAGAGAATTGGTCAAAAATTGAATTCACTCCTGAGGTACGTTCCTATCTGTCCATGAGTTGACCAGATCACAAGGATATCATATCATTATAGCTAGTGGCAGTATACAACATAAATGGGTCAACGAATTACATAAAAATGACCTTGTGTGGTATTTGGTTCCCAGGAAATGATTTTTGCCTGAGGCAATTGTGATCCCTCAACATTGTGGTTAAATGTTGATTACCGTCGATTTGGTTGAAAAATGAGATGAGTCATGATCAAATCTCTCCAGGTAACAAAACGTAATGTTCTCTTTGGCGTGAGTTTTGTTATTTGAGGTTATGCCCAGGGGCTATGCCTATGGGCAAAATATTTCTAACAATAGTTACATAAAGGTTTCCTGTTTGGTGTGAATTCTCACATGTCGTTTAGGATGAAAGTTTTTCCCCACCAATGTCGTTTAGGATGAAAGTTTTTCCCCACCATTTCTCATACTGTTATGGGATTCTTTTTGATGTTCAAGCAGCCTTTTAACTCTTCTGGTCCATGGTGTCTATGGCTATTCACATTTTTTTAGCTCAACCGGCGGGGGGGGCACTCCAACTTTGGAACTGACACGTATGTAGGGCTGTAAAGACCCCTTTTTCAGCATCGCTGTCACCCAAACACCCCATATTTTTTTACGAACATATGCTCTGTCACCCTAAGACCCCCTATTTTTCCATTTGATCTGTCGCCCAAAGACCCTTACAAGTTAAATTTGAACAGCAACTTTCATTTACCACTGATTTTGTTACTTATTTTGAAAAAAAATTTAGAACTAGAAATTCGATTTCGATGGTTTCTGTGGTCATGTCCTCACCCAATGATCCCATCATGCATATTTTTTAACATTTTGCTCTCACCGAATGCCAAAAATCATGCTCTCACCCAATAACCCCATATTTCTTACATTTTGCTCTCACCGAATGCCCCTTAGTGCGAAAGTGCCAGCCCTACACCTATATCCATTTCAAATTGAAGTGCCCCCCCCCCCGGGAGCTCAACAACTGTTGACATGCTTTTCTAACGAAAAAAACCCCACATTTGCATCTACGGGCTCGCACATATTTAAGAAGATGTCTGTTCACATGAGTTTTGAATTTTTCCAAAGAATAATGCTTGAGTCTGCAAAATGCACAAGTAAATGGTTTCAAATGTTTCATTGCGATATGTTGCTTTTTGCAATGCCGAGGTGGATGGTGGCGAGGTTTCAGCTGAGGCGAAGGTTGATGGTGCCGAGGTTTAAGCTGAGACTGCGGTTGATGGTGCTGAGCCTTCAGCCGAGGCCTAGGACCATGGTACATGTATTGATTCAGCTGAGGTTGATGATGCCGAGCTTTTAGTTGAGGGCGAGGTTTCATGGCTGAGATTCATGGTGCAGAGAATTCTGCTGAGGTTGAGGTTGACGGTGAAATTGAGGTTGAGGTTGATGGTGCCATGAATACACTTGTGGTTGATGGTGCCCAGGGCTCAGCTGAGACTGAGGTTGATGGTGCTGAGGCATCAGCCGAGGTTGATGGTGCCAAAGAATCACTTGTGGTTGATGGTGCTGAGGGTTCAGCTGAGACTGAGGTTGATGGTGTTGAGGAATCAGCTGAGGTTGTGGTTGGTGATGCTGAGGATCCAGCAGCTGTAGTTGATGGTGCAGAGGATTCAGCTGAGGTTGAGGTTGTTGAGGATTCAGCCGAGGTTGATGGTGCCAAGTATTCAGTTGTGGTTGAGGTTGTTGAAGATTCAGCCGAGGTTGATGGTACCAAGTATTCAGTTGTGGTTGATGGTACTGAAGGTACTGAAGGTTCAGCTCAGGCCAAGGTTGATGGTGCTGAGGATTCAGCTGAGATCGTGGTTGGTGGTGCTGAGGGTTCAGCTGATGCCGGTGTTGTAGAGAATTCAGCTGAGGATTCAACTCAGGCTGAGGTTGATGATGCTGAGGATCCAGAAGCTGTAGTTGATGGTTCAGCTGAGGTTGATGGTGCTGAGGATTCAGCTGAAGTTGAGCTTGGTGGTGCTGAGGATTCAGCTGAGGCTGATGATGCTGAGGATTCAGCTGAGGCCGATGTTGATGTTGCTGAGGATTCTGCTGAGGCTGTGGTTGATGATACTGAGAGTCATCAGTTGAGGTAGATGGTGCTGTGGATTCAGCTGAGGCTGAAGTTGAGCTTGGAGGTGCTGACGATTCCGCTGAGGTTGAGGTTGATGGTGTAGAGGATTCAGCTGAGGTTGATGGTGCAGAGGTTTCAACTGAGGCTGTGGTTGATGGTTCAGAAAATTCAGCTGAGACTGTGGTTGATGGTGTTGAGGGTTCTGATATGCACAAGCCTGATGGTGCAGGGGATTCAGTCAAGACCAAGGTTGATGATGCTGAGGATTCAGCTGAGGCCAACATTGATAGTGCTGTTGAGGATTTTCCTGAGGCTGAGGTAGATGGTGCAGAGGAATCAGCCGGGGCTGTGGTTAATGGTGCAGAAGATTCAGCTGAGACTGAGGTTGATGGTGCTGAGGGTTCTGATATGCACAAGGCTGACGATGAAGAGGATTCAGCCGAGACCGTGGTAGACGGCGTAGAGGATTCAGCCGAGGCCGACATTGATAGTGCTGTTGAGGATTGTCCTGATGCTGAGGTAGATGGCGCAGAGGATTCAGCTGAGGCTGTGGTTGATGTTGCGGAAGATTCAGCTGAGACTGTAGTTGATGGTATTGAGGGTTCTGATATGCACAAGCCTGATGGTGCAGGGGATTCAGTCAAGACCAAGGTTGATGATGCTGATCCAGCTGAGGCCAACATTGATAGTGCTGTTGAGGACTTTCCTGAGGCTGAGGTAGATGGCGCAGAGGCTGAGGCTGTGGTTGATGGTGCAGAAGATTCAGCTGAGACTGTGGTTGATGGTGTTGAAGGTTCTGATATGCACACGCCTGATGGTGCAGAGGATTCAGTCAAGACCAAGGTTGATGATGCTGAGGATTCAGCTGAGGCCGACATTGACAGTGCTGTTGAGGATTTTCCTGAGGCTGAGGTAGATGGCGCAGAGGATTCAGCTGAGGCTGAACATGATGCAGTCATGGTCCATGGCAAAGGCGATTCGACCTTTGTGGCATTAAACCCAGTTAACAGGAAATTAATCCAGTAAATCGATTCAGTAAAGAAAATAAGCTCATGCATTCGATCATTAACGGCAACCAGCTTCGGTCGATTACCCCAGCTGCAGCGTGTGTAAACTCTAATTTGCATAGAGGCTGTACGTGAAATTATTGATTGGCTCCAAACAAAGGATTTGAACCGGTGCACGTAATCATGGCGCAGTGCAGTCCATTCAATCAAATGTTGTCATCAACCTATTTGATCGCAGTGCATTGTTATGTGTGTGAGACGAACTGTCGCGGTTGATTGCAATCAAACAAACGATGTCTTATGTATTACCAGAGAGTAGTTATTCTTGAGAGGGCACTCACCTCATTTGCATGGCAAAATTACCCGTCTCCTCTGCAGCCAATTTGGTTTCGCTCCATCGAAATCAAGCTGGTCACGGAGGAGACTACTTTCCTTTGTGTTTGTTCATTTGTGTATGGAGAGCCCTTCTTGGAGTCCGTTTGGACTCAGGCTACGCTCTCAGCTAGAGTCCGACGCTACTAGAAACACCTTCTCTGTGAACTCGCTAGAGCAAGGAAAATAAAAACTGGTTTCATTACTATCTGTTTTTGAGTTTTTTTGCAGGTCTGCGACCATGGTGTTACCACAACTGTCTTTGCGTCATTAACATGTGCTGGAGTCTAGCACAGGTCAACCAAAGTCCCGGATTTTAATAAGACAATAATGATTGACACACACACCAGGAAGTTTCTCATCCAAAAGAATGAGAAAATTTAAATTCTCACCATTTTGGCCGTTTCTCATCAAAATGTCCGTTTTCTCATCCAAAACTTCCTTTAGTGTATTAAGTTAGCTTAGGCCTATTGATCCTAAATTTGCTGGTAGGGTAAAACTCGTTTTAGGGGGGGGTTAAATCAGTTGGGCACACATGCGTATAGGCCTACATTATCATACTTGAGTGCCCCTCCCGGTGAAATTTGAGACTCAGTTGGTCACCGTCCTAAGCGTCCTTGCCCACACGAGTCGCCCAGGAGTAGGCCCTACCCGGCATTATTAATTATTAGTGGTTAGCCTCCCTAAATACAGTCGCGTATCGTGTTGTCAATTATCGTTACTTGTGTCCATGGATATGACCCCATGTATAAGTAGGCCCCTAGTCTTCATAGAATTCACACAGTCTATGCCATGTCATTTACGGATACAAAGAGGATAATAATGTTGAGGGCGCCCACAAAATCTTACACCGTCTTACACAATGTTCCAAGGCAAAGTTCAGTTTAATATTTACTCATCGTAAAAATACAGACGTTTTATTATGTGATGATGTTGTCTGGATGGGTGGACAGTTGTCACACTGTGGAAAAACAACAACCGGGAATCCGCATTCATTTACAAATAGCATTAAATTAGTATCACATAGTGGCCTCCGTGCAGTGGAAAACCTTAATTCTTTCATCAAAAAGAAATGAAAATGACAAAAAAACCGGATCCACCTGTACGCCTATAAAATGGGCACAGAAATTTGTCTCAAATATGAATGAATTTTAAGAAACATACGGGATATGATGAACCAATGACCTGACGCCATGATAGTAGGATCTATTAGTCGTTTTATATACAATGTATATACCGTGTTGTCATAATACCAATATTTGACATAATATATAACGAGTAATATTTAGTATTGTAAATATGCAGTTCATATGCACAAACGAACACTGATCTTTATGATATTCAGGTTGTTGTACATCTCATATAACATATCATATAGGAGGTCATATGTGTTGACCTTCTCCTATTGTATTTGTTCATCTGTGTATGGAGAGGATTAGCGCCATTAAAACTCCATCAGTATTTGGGCGTAGTTCAGTGAACTCACCAGATTGCTATTCCAAGTACTTTGATAAATACAGATAATATGTATTAATGGGTCGAGGCGATTGCATTGAAAAACTAATAAATTATTCATAACAGTTACGTAATCAATCGATAGTGCGGACACTTTTCATTTACAAACCACCAAAATTCGTAATCTTTTAGCGTTGGAAAAGAAACCACGTGAATAGAGTGTCATCCCCCTGGTATTACTTTGTTCCGTGATGAAAATCGTGATGTTTTATTTAATCACTCTCGAAAAATGTATTTCTTTTGTAGGCCTATTACTTTGTTTTGTGATGAAAATCGTGATGTTTTATTTCATCACGCTTTAAAACAAACGATTTCTCATGTATTACTTTGTTTCGTGATGACAATTTTGATGTTTTATTTCATCACTCACGAAAAATTGATTTCTTATGTATTACTTTGTTTCGGGATGAAAATCGTGATGTTTTATTTCATCATCACGCTCTAAAACAAACGATTTCTTATGCATTATATTTGTTTTGTGATGAAAATCGTGATGTTTTATTTCATCACGCTCTAAACAATAATTATAGTTACATGCATTTCAAGAAAAAAAATCTTATTAAAACGGTAGGCCCTATGTTGTTTAGAAAAAATGTAGAAAGTGATGATGATGATGATGTCGATGATGATGATGATGATGATGATGATGATGATGATGTCTCCAAAAGTGTCCCGGTTTGTTTTTCTTGCCCTAAATCGTGCGTATCTATTAATAAGGCACTTCAATAATCAATAATCAATAATCAGTCCCGTGACGGCCTCCACTAACTAGCTACTAACTTGGGTTTATGGGCGCTGATATTTCATGTTCACTGTCACTTATTTATCAGAAAAGTGCGACCCTTTGTCAATCACCTACAGTACCCAATTTCGGCATACTATATAAGAAACTCATCATGATGATTGCCAGAGAATAGTTAAGATGTAGCTTGTACCGTTTTTTTGTGGCATCCTTCAGAAGTGAGCGGTCCGATACCAATATTTTCGGTCAAATCTCCATTCAATTAACACGGGGAGTTGGCTAGCTATGCCTTGCCCTCACTCATATTTTACAAAAGTGCGACTATTTCTGAACATCAAACCTAGCTGTAATTTTAGGTCATGTTAGAGAAATATATTTGCTAGAAGTTTGGAGAATAGCTAACATATTGGCTGGTTATTTTTCACACAGTGATGTTAACTAGGCAAGTGCCCATTCTTGCAACGTACATCATTTGTAGGGGTCACGCGTCAATGGTGAGAGCACTGTGTATTGTGTATAGGAAAACGGACAGTAACTGCAGTATGAGGTGCTGCAGAGTCAGAATGTGGAAGTTGATTGTGCTGATGATTCTGAGGAGTCTTTCCATTAACATCATTAAAGATTAGCTGCACTACACTAGTTGAGATGGTTTGTTTGATCTTATTTATAAATACTTCTGTAGCATGATATGTGGTGTCTCCCAAAATTGTCTTGGAATCTCTCATCCTGCCTCCACCTTGTAAAAGAGCAAGAAATGCGTTTATGCTTATTTTCCTCCTGTAGCGCCCCTTCAGTGGCAAAAAGTGATCATCTGGATCAAATCCCTGTTCTTCCAAGAAGTTATCAATCCTTGCGTACCCCCTGTGTCTGACATGTGTTTTCATCCCAAGAAACGTGTATGCTTTTACAGTGGAAAGGTAGGGAGTGCCACGGTACATTTTATAGTCCATGATCAACTCCTGCCATACGTCATCCATCATTTAATTTCTATTGTATTTCTGCATGGAAAGAAAAAGAAAAAACACGAACACAATGCATTCATGAGTCTTTGCATGCAAATATTAATCACAGACAATTATGTACATTATGTAGAATATTGTTGCTGTTTGTATTATGCTGTAATAGTGGACTTACAGGGTGAGCCATAAAAAGTGCAATAGAGCAAATAAATCAATATATATGTGAGAAACTGGTTGAACTTCAGTCTTTAAAGTTTCAATAGATGCCACGTACAATAGTCACCTGGTGTGAAAAAATTAGTGAATCTCAATTACCGCTTAATTTTTACGAGTCCTTTTGCGACGATACCGAATTTAATTTTTGTCCATGAGGCACTATGTATTTTGAATGAGAGCATACAATGTGCAATAAAGACACCAGATCTAAAACTGACTTAAAAACAGCCCGAGAATAACAGTGTTGATGATCGAAGCTTGCATATCCATACGGTATTATGGACCACATATTGTAATGTGTTATAAATGGTATAAATGTGATATTATCAAGCAAAATCAGTCAGAAGTTGGATATATTGATTTTGAGATAAAACAATGGAAATATTTCCTTTTGTTTAATATTGTTTTGGAAACTAACTGCTCATCTTTGGAACTGGTTTTCCAAATTCAATGGGCTTTTCTGCCAAATGTAGCTTTAGGGGTGGTGCAATAATTATGTGTACCCCGGGGGTGGTGAATTCTCAAAATGGTCTGCCAAAATTGATTGCCCCCCCTTAGGCAGTGGCAAAAAATTTTTGCCCCCCCTTTCGACGTGCTTAAAAACCTTTGCCCCCCCTTTTGATGTGCCAAAAACTCTTTGCCCCCCCCCCTTACACATGCAAGATTTTGGGGAACCTGAAAACCTTAAATTTATTTATTTATTTATTTCTTATTTAACCTGTGGTGACCATCAATGCACTGGCACTGTTCTCCCTTGGTTCCCAGGTGTCTTATCATATAATGCGAAAAGAGCTTAGCAGGAAATTTTGCATATTTGAACGTGTTCCTAACATTTTCCTCACGCCTTTTTAGGCGTAATATAAAATGGTACCCAAAATATCTGTGCCAAAATTGCTTGCCCCCCCCTTCGACCTGCCAAAATTGCTTGACCCTCCTTTTGACCTGCCAAAAATGCTTGCCCCCCCCTTTTGGTCTGCCAAAACTCTTTGCCCCCTATAATTCACCACCCAGGGGTACACATAATTATTGCACCACCCCTTACAAATGTTGTTTACAATCCTACATGTATATGGAATTGGAAGTTGAATGTGTCGACTTCAGACCGATTTTGCTTGTGATCAAACCACAATTAAATCATAGCTTGCAGTCACATGTTAACATTTCTGTATTCAAAAGGTTCATTTGGCGCAAGAACATGCATAAACTGCTAAATAAATGTGTTGCTTGTATGACGTATGATGTAATATCCGATCATGCTTCCTGTTGTTTACAATACAAAGAACAACTATAAATTAAAACTCAATAGTGAAAAGTAGTTTTTAGTTGTTTTATTCTCTTAAAAACAGGTGTTTTAATAAAAATAAAAATCGGATTTGTCAGTACTTGCATTCAAAAGATTTTATATGGTGTGCGTTCCAATGTTTTGTTTATATATTATATTGGTGCCTGTATTTCTGACGATATTCACACTATATGATTTCTCTTTGTTGTCTCCTCTAACATGACCTTTGCCTTGACAGTAAAACATTTCTGACAGTAATCACACTGTTAGGGTTTCTCTATCGTGTGGATTCTGATGTGGGTTACAAGGGCACTTCTTTGGGGGTTTTCTGATAGTACTCACACTGATATTTTCTCTTTGGTATGGGTTCTGATGTGGTATGCGAGGCCATTCCTTTGAGCAAAACACTTCTGACAGTATTCACACTGAAAGGGCTTCTCTTTGGTGTGGGTTCTGATGTGCTTAATAAGGGAACTTTTTTGTGTAAAACATTTCTGACAGTATTCACAGCAAAAAAACAATTCACACTGATATGGTTTCTTTTCAGTGTGAGTTCTGATGTGGCTAATGAGACCATACCATTGAGTAAAACACTTCTGACAGTACTCACACTGATAAGGTTTCTCATTGGTATGAGTCCTTACATGCCTTTGAAGACTACTTTTCTCACCAAAACATTTCTGACAGCATTCACAGGAAAAGCGTTTCTCTTTGGTGTGATTTCTCATGTGTCTTTTAAGAACACTACTCTGCCCAAAACATTTCTCACAATATTCACATTGAAATGGCTTCTCTTTGGTGTGGGTTCTGATGTGCTTTATAAGGGAACCTTTTTGTGCAAAACATTTCTGGCAGCTTACACAGCAAAAAGGTTTCTCTTTGGTGTGAGTTCTGGTGTGGTCCGTGAGGCCATACTTTTGTGCAAAACATTTTTGACAGTACTCACACTGATAAGGTTTCTCTTTGGTATGGGTCCTTATATGCCTTTGAAGATTATATTTCGCATTAAAACATTTCTGACAGTACTCACACTGAAAGAGTTTTCCTTCAATGTGAATTCTCATGTGACTTTTAAGATCATTACTCTGCCCAAAACATTGCTCACAATATTCACATTGATAGGGTTTCTCTTTCGTGTGGTGATTTCTGATGTGGCCTGTGAGGTAATGCCTTTGAGCAAAAAATTTCTGACAGTACTCACACTGATAGGGTTTCGCGTTGGTATGAGTCCTTATATGCCTTTGAAGATTACTGTTCTGACTAAAACATTTCTGACAGTACTCGCACCGATAGGGTTTCTCTTTGGTGTGAGTTCTGATGTGTATTTTCAGAGCACTACTCTTCGTGAAACATTTCTGACAATATTCACACTGATAAGGTTTCTTTTCGATGTTCAAGCAGTTACTGAATTGGTACCAGAGTATCCTGTGGCTATTGAAATGTCTCTGCAGCTTATCACTTTTTGACAAGTTTTTCTTACAAAACACACATTTGCATCTTCGAGCTTGCACATATTTAATAAAATGTCTAGTCACATGGGTTTTCAATTTGTCCAAAGAATAATGCTCGAGTCGGCAATATGCACAAGTTAATGGTTTCAAACGTTTCATTGCCATGTGTTGCTGTTTCTGTTTATAACATGTAGTTACATAGTCAACTTTAGAAAAGATGTAGATCAAGTTACTGTATAATCTGTGTTCACACCCACCATGGAAGGCAATTCTAGCAAATATGTCCTGAAGTGAAGCATTAAGCAATAAAAATACCACAATCCTCACTGGCTTCTGACTTCTGATTCTACTTTCTTTAAGTGGTTTCCAAATGCAGAATATATATAGTGGATCAAAATATCTATGTTCAAACAATATGTTTGGTATTATAAGGTAAATTTTCGTTTCAAACCACACATTAAAGCCATATTATAACATTTCTTTTAAAATAGATTAGTATTAATTTTCAATAAAATATTAGCATTTACTGTCAGATATGTCCCCTTTTAATGTTGAGCCGAACAAGTGAGGTAAAGCAAAGAAAATCAGAATTTACAACTAGCGCCAATGCATGTCACGCCGGCAGTTGTAATATGGTACGAACATCTGTTTACTAAAGTACATTACAATCGTGTAAAAACCTGAATTTAAAATTTTTTTGAGGGCGTTATCCTCAGCAAATGTTATAATATGGCTTTAATTAATAATATAAAAAAAGACTGCAAAACAATTTAAGCTACAGTTATGTATAATTAAAACAAGCAGCCAGTGCCTGTTACCTTTATCTCTGAATTAAGACCTCATTTTTTTTAAATTAGTTGAGAATTAAAGAAACAGCACGATAAAAAAAGCCAAAGCCTGAACGAAAACAAAAGTTGCATGGTGTTAGTTTTCTGGGGTGGTTCTGGTTCTGGTATGGGTGTATTATAGTAGACCCATCAATATACCAATTTTACAAGAAATTTGGACCCATCGATATTCTAAAAGTCAAAATTTTTCGGCCGAATTTAACCCAATTGTCTTAGTTTTTACAAATAACAATGTTGAACTTTACCATATAGGCCTAGTGTATATACCACTGAGTTGCACAGAGGTCCAGGGAAAGGGTTATTTCCCATGGTTTGGTTGGAGCTGGGAGCCCTCCTGCCGACAGTGGTATGTGAAAATAAGACCAAGGAAAGAAGATTTATTACCCTCACGTTTCTCTAATCGAGGGTAATTTTCTTGTACGGATCCGTAATAGGGAAAATTGCCGTCCACGAAAGGCTCCATGGACTGATTTAAAAAAAATTAACTAAAATTTTACACATTACTAGTGCCAAAATGGTCCACCAAATCGCTTCAATTAAGTCTTCATTTTGCAAAAGTTTCTTACTTAACAGGGCATTTTTTACATTTTATTATGTTCTTCTAAAATTGTCTCCCCCCCCCTGCTCAAGAAGTTTGAGCATTTTATCACAATTAGTTTGTCCATAGCACTCGTTTGAATGTTCCTTCAATACTGCTATACAAATACATGGGGGTCAACGATCTTTTATCATGTACAATCCAATGGTGACATCCAAATGAACGTTCAGATGAGCACAGCGGACAAACTGCAAAAAAGCTCAAATTTCTCGAGCAGATCAAACTTCGGTGTATCTTCATAGATGTAAGCATTAAAATACCGAAAGGAAGAAAATTTGTGCAAAATCTTGAAAAGCCCCCTCACGCTCAATTTTGACCCAAAATGGCAATTTTTAAGAAAACGTAATGTCCGATTTTGATGAAACTTTCAAAATTAGGTATCTTTAGCTCATTTATATATATTTAGACACCAAAATCATAGCTATATGCCAGAAAAGGAGTACTATGAAGGATTTTGTACTCAAATCCACTCCTCCACAAAGATAAGGTATGGTGACACAAGAGGGCATTGCACACTTTTTTCTCAGACCCCCTGCCAAAAATTTTGTCATTTCATGCTGAGATAGGGCAAATGGAATGAAAAAAAAACCTGTTTAGAAAATCAAACTAAACATCACCCATGTATAGCCCACTGCTAATAGTAACAATCAAACATTACAAACTAGCACACAAGATCAATGATGCATATTCGCTATTCTTAATATATCAATATGTGGGAAAGAAGAATCACACATTGCACATAGGCACAATTAAACATGAAATTACAAATGGAAACAACATGCATAGGCAGATAAACCAGAGTAAAAAACTCCAGACATACCTGCCTGTGCAGGGACAGTGCCACCACTGCTCACATCCTAGGGGGCGAATTACCTTGATATATATTACTGACCATACTGCAATGATTTCACTGCGAGTAAAACACTAAGGGTTTATTTGTATGAATTCTGACTTAAATGGTTTACAAGGGTCCTTTTTTGGGCAAAACATTTGACAGTATTCACACTGATAAGGTGTTTCTTTGGTGTGAATTCTGATATGGTGCACAGGCCTTTGCAGTCAGCAAAACATTTCTCATAGTACTCACACTATAGTTTCTCTTTGGCATGAGTTCTGATGTGCTTTACAAGGGAACTTTTTTGTGCAAAACATTTCTGACAGTACTCACACTGAAAGGGCTTCTCTTTGGTGTGGGTTCTGGTGTGCTTCATAAGTGAACTTTTTTGTGCAAAACATTTCTGACAGTATTCACAGCAAAAATGGTTTCTCTTTGGTGTGAATTCTCATCATGTGTCTTTTAAGATTATTACTCTGTGCAAAACATTTCTCACAAAAATCACACTGATAGGGTTTCTCTTCAGTGTGAGTTCTGATGTGGCTTTTGAGACTATACCCTTGACTAAAACACTTCTGACAATACTCACACTGATAAGGTTTCTCATTGGTATGAGTCCTTACATGACTTTGAAGACTACTTTTCTCACCAAAACATTTCTTACAGTATTCACAGGAAAAGGGTTTCTCATTGGTGTGATTTCTCATGTGTCTTTTAAGAACACTACTCTGTCCAAAACATTTCCCACAATATTCACATTGATAGGGTTTCTCTTTGGTGTGATTTCTGATGTGGTTTATGAGGTTTTTCCTTTGAGCAAAACACTTCTGACAGTACTCACACTGAAAGGAGGTCTCTTTGATGTGAGTTCTGTTGTGATTTATAAGGGTACTTTTTAGTGCAAAACATTTCTGACAGTACTCACAGGAAAATGGTTTCTCTTTGGTGTGATTTATCATGTGTCTTTTAAGACCACTACTCTCCCCAAAACATTTCTCACAATAATCACACTGAAAAGGTTTCTCTTTGGTGTGAGTTCTGATGTGATACGTGAGGCCATACTTTTGAGCAAAACTTTTCTGACAGTATTCACACTGATAGGGTTTCTCGTTGGTATGGGTCCTTATATGCCTTTGAAGATTCCTCTTCATACTAAAACATTTCTGGCAGTACTCGCACCGATAGGGTTTCTCTTTGGTGTGAGTTCTGATGTGATTTTTCAGAACACTGCAATATGTAAAACATTTCTGACAATATTCACACTGCAAAGGTTTCTTTTTTACGTTCAAGCAGTTACAGAATTGGTACCATAGTATCCTGTGGCTATTGAAATGTCTCTGCAGCTTATTACTTTTTGACAAGTTTTTTCTTACAAAACACACATATTTGCATCTACAAGCTTGCACATATTTAGCAAAATGTCTGGTCACATGGGTTTTCAATTTGTCTAAAGAATAATGATCGCGTCGGCAATATGCACAAGTAAACGGTTTCAAATGTTTCATTGCCATCTGTTGCTGTTTCTGTTTAGAAAAGATGTAGATCAAGTTACTGTGTTGTGTGTTCACTTAAAACCCACCATGGAAGGTAATTCTAGCAAAGACGTCCTGGTGTGAAGCATTGAACAATATAAGACCACAATCCTCACTGGCTTCTCACTTTGTAGCTCTGATTCTACTTAAAGTGGTTTCCAAATGCAGAATATGTATCAGTGGATCAAAATATCTGAAATGTTCAAACAAGATGTTTGGTATTAAAATCTAAATTTTCGTTTCAAACCACACATTAATTTCATGTACAGACCACATAACAATTAGGAACATGTACCAGTTATGTAAAATTAAAACAAGCAGCCAGTATACATTGTAACTCTAAATGAAGACCTCATTTTTTGAAAATGGTTGGGAATTACAGAAACAGTGATAAGAAGCCAAAGAACCCTGGGGTGTGCTGCTGAGAATTTGGAAGTTGACCCATCAATATACCAAACAATTTTTCAAGAAATTTGGACCCCCCATAGAGCCCTGCATTATGAGTTGGGGGTCTCATAGGTAGGGACAGGCACATCTGGGCGAGGGCGCTATTTATTTTACTTGATATTAAAGCCCTATGTAAATCTGTGCCATTTTGTGCCACTCAAAACACCATTTTTGGAGAAAATGATGAATAAAACCAAAATTAATCTGTTTCAGATGCTCTAGTTTGCATTGACAACAGATTCAATGCTTTAGGAAGCAGAATGCAACATTGACTTCACTTTTGAATATTTTTTTTTTCTGTGAGATATGCCTTGGTGAAAATCACCGCTTTGGTCAAAAAGGGGTCAAAAGGGGCATTTTGGGAAAAAATTCTATTTTGACCCAAAATTCATCTTCTGACAAAAGGGAAACATGGTTTGACAAAAACTTTCATCCTTTTCACATAACAATTCCAATTTACTTATTTGCTGGGAGAAAGCACTTTTTTGTTATCGCTTGGGAAAAATCATTGTTTTTGCCTAAAATGGGCCCAAAATGGCCGAAAACTGGCCAAATTTGACAAAAATTAGCACAAAAATCACTTTTTTACCACCTTAAAATTTGAATTTTCATACAAAATTTCACAGATGTGTTGAAAATGATAACATACATAATATTCAACAAAAATTAGATTAAATTACAGTGAAAAAAAAAAAATTGACAGGGGGCACAAAAATATCAAGTCCCCCATGTACTCCTATGGTAAGTCTTATCAGAGAAAATGGCCCAATGTCCCGACAGTCGGGCCGACAGTATTTTCGTCATAACTTCACTTAGCAATACAGTAGAAGATTGGTTTTGGTGTCAAATTGTTTCTGAGAAGTTCTCTCTTCCAATAAACAACAATTCATGTTAATAGAATTAATTTGAAATTTTTATGCCTGTCCCTATCATAGGCAGGGGTAGCGCTAGGTTGCTTTTTGGGGTCCCGGACCCACCAAAATAGAGGTCGGACCCCCTGTTTTTAAATTTTCTGCAAGTTAAGGGGTCCCTGCATACCCCCATTTTTTCAATCTGGCGCTATTTCTAACAGTAATGATATATAAAATGTACGGGGTTTTATTTACCTTTGATCGAAAAATCTATCTTTTATGCACGACGACACGATAGTTATCGGTTGTTCATACGAAAGTTAGAACATTTCGAACAAATTTACCTTCACATTACCGCCTGCACTACCAATACCATGCACAACCATACCGTGGACGCTGCCATTTACTCGATTCTTGTGGGAAATTCCTCCTCTTGTATAGGAGCACCTCCGAATTCACGGAGTATGTTCACAGGAGTTCACAAAAGTCTCTCAAAATAGCAGTGGGCTATAAATGGGTGATATTTAGTTTGATTTTCTAAACAGTTTTTTTTTTAATTCCATTTGCCCTATCTCAGCATGAAATGACAAAATTTTTGGCAGGGGGTCTGAGAAAAAAGTGTGCAGCGCCTTCTTGTGTTACCATACCTTTAATATCTTTGTGGAGGAGTGGATTTGAGTACAAAATCCTTCATAGTACTCCTTTTCTGGCACATTGCTATGATTTTGGTGTCTAATTATATGTAAATGAGCTAAAGATACCTAATTTTGAAAGTTTCATGAAAATCGGACATTACGTTTTCTTAAAAATTGCCATTTTGGGTCAAAATTGAGCGTGAGGGCGCTTTTCAAGATTTTGCGCAAATTTTCAGACGATGGTGGACGCCCGGCCCCCGCACTCCGTACATCCGCGGGTATTCATGCTTGTCGGTGAACTTTAAAAACACCCCCTTTTGCACCTCATTTCGCTAAGTTTTTATGGGAAAAACACCCCTTTTTTCAGCGATTTCGCGAATTATTTGCCCTTCGCCAATACCCCTATTTTCGCTTAAATGCGAACGATATGTCTAATACTAATATACCCTTTTCTGGCAGAAACGCGTAGGCTGCTCGATGAAAATACCCTTTTTTTTCAATTTCGCGAACACGTAGTTTGAAAAAAAACACCCCTTTTTTTGTGTGTTTTGCGAATCGCGTTTCTTCATCTGAAAACACCTCTTATTTCGCGAAATTTTCGACGAGCATGAATGCCCGCGTATGCACGGAGTGCGGGGACCGAGGGTGGACGACATTATTCATGTGGCAACAGCCAATATCGTAAACAAAACAGACAATATGACGCACACTGCCTGGACATTGGACGCCCCGTGCCGAGTTGTGTTTTTAGCTCTATTGGCCCCGTTACAGAAAAAAAATGCACAACATATATTGCTCAGTGAATGTATACATTTTCACATAAAAATAAATATTTTTGGATTCAAAATGAATGTGAAGAAAAAAAAATTGTATCCGGGAGTGAGTGGGACTCGATCTCAGGACCCTATACGTGGCAGGCGAGAACTTCACCATTACACCACGCTAACTGTGATACACAGTGGAGGAAATTTTATCATAAACATACCGTGCGTTATTCATACAAAACATTCAAAAAACAGTACTTACAATGAGGTTCACTGTCGAACCTCAACGAATTTAGACTGATAAAATACTGAGTACTTAATAACATGCGTACAGTTTTGGAATAATTTGAGACATTTTTTGTGTTTACGTGTAAAACCAATGACGACGTCAAAATTCAGTCAATCTTGGCCGCCCCCCTGCAAATTTTCTTCCTTTTGGTATTTTAATGTGTACATCTGTGAAGATATACACCGAAGTTTGATCTGCTCGAAAAATTTGAGCTTTTTAGCAGAAGTAGTTTGTCCACAATCTGAACGTTCATTTGGATGTCACCATTGGATTGTACCGTACATGATAAAAGGTCGTTGACCTCATGTATTTGTATAGCAGTATCGAAGGAACATTCAAACGAGTGCTACGGACAAACTAATTGTGATAAAATGCTCAAATTTCTTGAGCAGTTTGAACTAGTGATCATCTTCATAGCTATTAACTTAAAAACAGCAAATGGACGCAAACTTGCGAAAAATCATGAAAAGCGCCCTCATGCTCCATTTTGACCCACAATATCAATTTTTAAGAAAACGCATCCAATTTTCATGCAACTTTCAAAATCAGGTATTTTTTGGATACCAAAATCAGAGTAACATGCTAGAAAAGGATATTATTTTGAAGGATTTTGTACTCGAATTCACTCCCTCCACAATGATAAGGTATGGTGACACAAGAGGGCGCTGCACACTTTTTTCTTGGACACCAGGCCAAAAATTTTGTCATTTCATGTTGAGATAGATTATATAGAACAAAAAAAAAACTTTACCAAAAACTCATTATGGCTTCGATATAGCCCACTGCTACTCAAAACAGATTTCATAATTATAAAGGGCCGTGCGAGGCCCGTAGCCTAGCCAGGATTTTCCATTAAATTTATTTCAAATATTTATTTATTTGAAAGCCAATGGGGTTCTATAGGACTAGATATCTACGCAAAAAGCTTATTCTCAAAATTTCATTCATTTGATTCTGATTTGATTCTGATTTTGCGTTTGCAAGTTCTGCATGCACCAAAAAGGGGGGGAGAGGAAGAGGTAAAAATACATTTTGAAAAATAATTTTAAAACGTAGGCCTAAGATTTAATTTTAAATCTAATACTTGATTGGTCCCTGCTCACAATACTTTAGGATTTATTTTAAACCCTTGAAATTTAGAGTGTACATTTTTTCTTATATCGCTTTAAATTGAGAGAAAATGATGTAAAACGTTACTTCCAGAGTAGAAAGATGCAATGAATCACGGTTAGATTCTAAATGCTATCTTCAGTAGATAGGCCTATAACGAACAAAAATCCTAAAACGCGTACGGCTACTCTGCGTGATTTTAAAACAAATCGTCATTCGGAAAAAAAATTAAAAAAGGGAGGAAAAAAGAGGTAAAAACAGAGAAACAGGCAGATGCGGAAAGTGATATGTAATGTGGCTTTGAACTTTCTGATCGGGACTGATGTATTAGAAAGAAAAAATTCGCCGCTACATGATGAAGTAAAAATTTAGACAAATAAATGTAAAACGTTACTTCTAGAGTAGAAAGATGCAATGACTAGGGATGAGATTCTAAATGCTATCTTCAGAAGATAGGCCCTATAGCGAAAAAATCAACGCACGGCTACTCTGCGTGATTTACAAAAAATCGGCATTCGGCCTAATGCCACGCTATTAAAAAGGAATAAAAAAGGGGGAGAGGAAGAGGTAACAATAGATTTTGAAAGATAATTTTAAATCTGTAGGCCTAAGATTTAATTTTAAATCTAATACTTGAATTGTCCCTGCTCACAATACTTTAGGATTTATTTTAAACCCTTGAAATTTAGAGTGTACATTTTTTCTTATATCGCTTTAAATTGAGAGAAAATGATGTAAAACGTTACTTCTAGAGTAGAAAGATGCAATAAATCAGGGTTAGATTCTAAATGCTATCTTCAGTAGATAGGCCTATAACGAACAAAAATCCTAAAACGCGTACGGCTACTCTGCGTGATTTTAAAACAAATCGTCATTCGGCGCGCTATTAAAAAAGGGAGGAAAAAGAGGTAAAAACAGAGAAACAGGCAGATGCGGAAAGTGATAAATATGTAATGTGGCTTTGAACTTTCTGATCGAGACTGATGTATTAGAAAGAAAAAATTCGCCGCTACATGATGAAGTAAAAATGTAGACAAATAAATGTAAAACGTTACTTCTAGAGTAGAAAGATGCAATGACTAGGGATGAGATTCTAAATGCTATCTTCAGAAGATAGGCCCTATAGCGAAAAAAAAAAAAATCAACGCACGGCTACTCTGCGTGATTAAAAAAATCGGCATTCGGCCTAATGCCACGCTATTAAAAAGAAAAAAAGGGGGGAGAGGAAGAGGTAAAAATACATTTTGAAAAATAATTTTAAATCGTAGGCCTAAGATTTAATTTTAAATCTAATACTTGAATTGTCCCTGCTCACAATACTTTAGGATTTATTTTAAACCCTTGAAATTTAGAGTGTACATTTTTTCTTATATCGCTTTAAATTTAGAGAAAATGATGTAAAACGTTACTTTTAGAGTAGAAAGATGCAATGAATCAGGGTTAGATTCTGAATGCTATCTTCAGTAGATAGGCCTATAACGAACAAAAATCCTAAAACGCGTACGGCTACTCTGCGTGATTTTAAAACAAATCGTCATTCGGCGCGTATTAAAAAGGGAGGAAAAAAGAGGTAAAAACAGAGAAACAGGCAGATGCGGAAAGTGATGAATATGTAATGTGGCTTTGAACTTTCTGATCGGGACTGATGTATTAGAAAGAAAAAATTCGCCGCTACATGATGAAGTAAAAATTTAGACAAATAAATGTAAAACGTTACTTCTAGAGTAGAAAGATGCAATGACTATAGGGATGAGATTCTAAATGCTATCTTCAGAAGATAGGCCCTATAGCGAAAAAAATCAACGCACGGCTACTCTGCGCGATTAAAAAAAATCGGCATTCGGCCTAATGCCACGCTATTAAAAAAAAAAAAAAAAAAGGGGGGAGAAGAAGAGGAAAAAATACATTTTGAAAAAAAATTTGGCGATCCTGACTTTTAGACCACCCGCGCTATATAGGCTAAAATATTACTATTTCATCAAGGTTTAATATTCTAACAAGCTTAAACTAAAAGTTTCATCTAAGGAGTCAAACTTTAAACTATTTAGCAAAAAATATCCAACAAGCTAAATACGATTTTTACCCGTTTTTAACAAGCTAAAACCAATTTTTGAAAAGAAGCTTAAAACGTCAATTTTTCATCGTAAAAATCATCTAAAAAAATCTTTAAAAATACAGTGACCTACCTAATATTACTAATCTATGTTTCCGATGATATCCAAGAAGCTAAAATATTGTGAAAACGGGCAGGGCTTTGAATAATGAGGGAAATTTCGGGGTAAAATGTATCATGTTTTTCGAGAAATTCGCCATTTTGAATAAACAATGTAAATGCAGAATTGCGTCACGCAGTAAAACGATGTCAAACGCGCTTGAAAATGCATGATACACTAGCGTAAATTACCGTCAAAACGAGCGTACATCAAGCGCTTGTGCTACGCGAAAACTTCGGAGCTGGCATCACCGGTTTTGTTACCAGCTCTTTTACGTCAAAAATAGCTATAAAATCGTGAATTTTGGAACAAAATAAAGCTTGTTCGATGGAATAAAAGGTATGTTTGTACAGTTGAGAACATGTTTAACCTTGTTGCAAAAGTTTAATATGATAAATTTGCAATTTGTACCTTATATAGCTCGGGTGGTCTAAAAGTCAGGATCGTCAATAATTTTAAATCGTAGGCCTAAGATTTAATTTTAAATCTAATACTTGATTGGTCCCTGCTCACAATACTTTAGGATTTATTTTAAACCCTTGAAATTTAGAGTGTACATTTTTTCTTATATCGCTTTAAATTTAGAGAAAATGATGTAAAACGTTACTTCCAGAGTAGAAAGATGCAATGAATCAGGGTTAGATTCTAAATGTTATCTTCAGTAGATAGGCCTATAACGAACAAAAATCCTAAAACGCGTACGGCTACTCTGCGTGATTTTAAAACAAATCGTCATTCGGCGCGCTATTAAAAAGGGAGGAAAAAGAGGTAAAAACAGAGAAACAGGCAGATGCGGAAAGTGATGAATATGTAATGTGGCTTTGAACTTTCTGATCGAGACTGATGTATTAGAAAGAAAACATTCGCCGCTACATGATGAAGTAAAAATTTAGACAAATAAATGTAAAACGTTACTTCTAGAGTAGAAAGATGCAATGACTAGGGATGAGATTCTAAATGCTATCTTCAGAAGATAGGCCCTATAGCGAAAAAAATCAACGCACGGCTACTCTGCGCGATTAAAAAAAATCGGCATTCGGCCTAATGCCACGCTATTAAAAAGAAAAAAAGGGGGGAGAGGAAGAGGTAAAAATACATTTTGAAAAATAATTTTAAATCTTAGGCCTAAGATTTAATTTTAAATCTAATACTTGATTGGTCCCTGCTCACAATACTTTAGGATTTATTTTTAGGATTTTTTAAGAAGAAACAGGCATGGATGACAGATGATGTGTTACAATTATGTGACAGGCGCAGGGAGTTGAAGAAGAGGCGTTTCATGAGTGACATCGACCATACCAACTACAGCAGAATTAACAGGGAAGTAAAGAAAGCAAATAAAGAAGCAAAAGAACAGTGGATCCATGATCAGTGTGATACAATCAACACCAATATGGAGCGTAACAACACTGCAGCAGCTTTTCAAACCATCAGAGACCTTACAAAGAAGAAAGCTGGTAGAACAACAGTAATTGAGGACAAAGATGGACATCTTTTGACTGAGAAGAAGGAAATATCCAACAGATGGAAGGAATATTGCGAGGAACTCTACAACTATAACCTAACATCAGATCATAACCTGTTAAATAGGCTGAAGGCAATGGCAAACACAGAGCAAGAGGAAGATCCACCAATCCTCACCTCTGAGGTTGAAGAGGCTATAAGAAACATGAAAGATGGGAAGTCACCAGGCATTGATAATGTTCCGGCAGAGATGCTGAAAAGCGGTGGCCAAACAACAATCAAGGCTTACACAAAACTCTGCAATGAGGTATGGACATCAGGAATTTGGCCATCCTCATGGACACGGTCGATCATCATTCCTCTTCCGAAGAAGGGCAACCTTAAATCTTTGCAACAATTACCGCACCATCAGTTTGATCAGTCATCCGAGCAAGATACTTCTCCGAATAATTCTTAATAGACTTCGACCTCAAGCAGAGAGAATCATAGCAGAAGAACAGGCAGGATTCAGAATAGGGCGCAGCACAGTGGAACAATTCTTCAATCTGAGAATTCTGAGTGAGAAATTCCGCACAGATCAAAAGCCACTTCTCCACAACTTCATTGATTTTAAAAGAGCATTTGACCGTGTCTGGCAAGAAGCAATGTTTGAAATCCTAAGAAAGTTCAACATCAGTAATGGAATTGTAAATGCAATTGAAGCATTGTACACTACATCTAAGAGTACTGTACTGCTAGGAGATGAAATCAGTGAGTGGTTTCGTACCCGAGTTGGAGTCCGACAAGGTTGTCTACTGTCACCAACCATCTTTAACATCTTCCTTGAGTTTATCATGATGGAAGCTCTTGACGGATTCGAAGGAACAGTTAGCATCGGAGGGCGAAGGGTTACCAACTTGCGATTCGCTGATGATATCGACCTCTTGGCAGGACAACCTGAAGAACTAAGTGACCTCACAAGAAGGCTAGATGACAGTGCAAGGCGACTTGGCATGGAAATCAGCGCTGCAAAGAGCAAGGTCTTGAAAATGGGGTCTGATGAAATAGTGGAAGTTCATGTTGGAGGGGAAGAACTTGAAACAGTTACACAATTCAAATACCTTGGTGCAACCATCACAGATGATGCCAAATCAGTGCAAGAAATCAAAATCAGAATTGCAGTAGCGACATCATCACTAGCCAATTTGAAACCCATTTGGAGAGACAAGAACATCTCAATGGCAGCAAGAATGAGCCTCCTGAGAGCATTGGTAATTTCCGTCTTCTTGTATGGGTGTGAAACCTGGACGCTTAATGCCGAGATGGAAAAGAGGATTAACGCGTTTGAGATGAATTGCATGAGAAGGCTCCTCCAGGTCCACTACTCTACGCATACTACCACCAACAAACAAGTAAGGGCAATGATGGAAAGCTTCATCGGAGAGCATGAACACCTGATCTCCATTGTGAAAAGAAGACAACTCCAGTGGTTTGGTCATGTGATCAGATGGAAGAACAGTCTAGCAAACACCATTCTGCAGGGAGGTACAGATGGGGTAAGGAAGAGAGGAAGACCAAAGAAGACGTGGATTGATAACATCAAAGACTGGACTGGACTGAACTTTGACCAGCTAATACGATCAGCTGAGGACAGAGAACTTTGGAAATTATGCATCTCTAAAGCCATCACTACGTCGCCCCAACGGCCTACTAGCTATGGGACATAGATAGATAGATAGATAGATAGATATTTTAAACCCTTGAAATTTAGAGTGTACATTTTTTCTTATAGCGCTTTAAATTTAGAGAAAATGATGTAAAACGTTACTTCCAGAGTAGAAAGATGCAATGAATCAGGGTTAGATTCTAAATGCTATCTTCAGTAGATAGGCCTATAACGAACAAAAATCCTAAAACGCGTACGGCTACTCTGCGTGATTTTAAAACAAATCGTCATTCGGCGCGCTATTAAAAAGGGAGGAAAAAGAGGTAAAAACAGAGAAACAGGCAGATGCGGAAAGTGATGAATATGTAATGTGGCTTTGAACTTTCTGATCGGGACTGATGTATTAGAAAGAAAAAATTCGCCGCTACATGATGAAGTAAAAATTTAGACAAATAAATGTAAAACGTTACTTCTAGAGTAGAAAGATGCAATGACTAGGGATGAGATTCTAAATGCTATATCTTCAGAAGATAGGCCCTATAGCGAAAAAATCAACGCACGGCTACTCTGCGCGATTAAAAAAATCGGCATTCGGCCTAATGCCACGCTATTAAAAAAAAAAAAAAAAAAGGGGGGGGGGAGAGGAAGAGGTAAAAATACATTTTGAAAAATAATTTTAAATCGTAGGCCTAAGATTTAATTTTAAATCTAATATTTGATTGGTCCCTGCTCACAATTCTTTAGGATTTATTTTAAACCCTTGAAATTTAGAGTGTACATTTTTTCTTATATCGCTTTAAATTTAGAGAAAATGATGTAAAACGTTACTTCCAGAGTAGAAAGATGCAATGAATCAGGGTTAGATTCTAAATGTTATCTTCAGTAGATAGGCCTATAACGAACAAAAATCCTAAAACGCGTACGGCTACTCTGCGTGATTTTAAAACAAATCGTCATTCGGCGCGCTATTAAAAAGGGAGGAAAAAGAGGTAAAAACAGAGAAACAGGCAGATGCGGAAAGTGATGAATATGTAATGTGGCTTTGAACTTTCTGATCGAGACTGATGTATTAGAAAGAAAAAATTCGCCGCTACATGATGAAGTAAAAATTTAGACAAATAAATGTAAAACGTTACTTCTAGAGTAGAAAGATGCAATGACTAGGGATGAGATTCTAAATGCTATCTTCAGAAGATAGGCCCTATAGCGAAAAAAAATCAACGCACGGCTACTCTGCGCGATTAAAAAAAATCGGCATTCGGCCTAATGCCACGCTATTAAAAAGAAAAAAAGGGGGGAGAGGAAGAGGTAAAAATAGATTTTGAAAAATAATTTTAAATCGTAGGCCTAAGATTTAATTTTAAATCTAATACTTGATTGGTCCCTGCTCACAATACTTTAGGATTTATTTTAAACCCTTGAAATTTAGAGAGTACATTTTTCTTATATCGCTTTAAATTGAGAGAAAATGATGTAAAACGTTACTTCCAGAGTAGAAAGATGCAATGAATCAGGGTTAGATTCTAAATGCTATCTTCAGTAGATAGGCCTATAACGAACAAAAATCCTAAAACGCGTACGGCTACTCTGCGTGATTTTAAAACAAATCGTCATTCGGCGCGCTATTAAAAAGGGAAAAAAAAAAGAGGTAAAAACAGAGAAACAGGCAGATGCGGAAAGTGATGAATATGTAATGTGGCTTTGAACTTTCTGATCGGGACTGATGTATTAGAAAGAAAAAATTCGCCGCTACATGATGAAGTAAAAATTTAGACAAATAAATGTAAAACGTTACTTCTAGAGTAGAAAGATGCAATGACTAGGGATGAGATTCTAAATGCTATCTTCAGAAGATAGGCCCTATAGCGAAAAAAAAAAAATCAACGCACGGCTACTCAAAAAAAAAAAAAAAAAATCGGCATTCGGCCTAATGCCACGCTATTAAAAAAAAAAAAAGGGGGAGAGGAAGAGGTAAAAATACATTTTGAAAAATAATTTTAAAACGTAGGCCTAAGATTTAATTTTAAATCTAATATTTGATTGGTCCCTGCTCACAATTCTTTAGGATTTATTTTAAACCCTTGAAATTTAGAGTGTACATTTTTTCTTATATTGCTTTAAATTTAGAGAAAATGATGTAAAACGTTACTTCTAGAGTAGAAAGATGCAATGAATCAGGGTTAGATTCTAAATGTTATCTTCAGTAGATAGGCCTATAACGAACAAAAATCCTAAAACGCGTACGGCTACTCTGCGTGATTTTAAAACAACTCGTCATTCGGCGCGCTATTAAAAAAGGGAGGAAAAAGAGGTAAAAACAGAGAAACAGGCAGATGCGGAAAGTGATGAATATGTAATGTGGCTTTGAACTTTCTGATCGAGACTGATGTATTAGAAAGAAAAAATTCGCCGCTACATGATGAAGTAAAATTTAGACAAATAAATGTAAAACGTTACTTCTAGAGTAGAAAGATGCAATGACTAGGGATGAGATTCTAAATGCTATCTTCAGAAGATAGGCCCTATAGCGAAAAAAATCAACGCACGGCTACTCTGCGCGATTAAAAAAAAATCGGCATTCGGCCTAATGCCAAAAAAAAAAAAAAAAAGAAAAAAGGGGGGAGAGAGGAAGAGGTAAAAATACATTTTGAAAAATAATTTTAAATCGTAGGCCTAAGATTTAATTTTAAATCTAATACTTGATTGGTCCCTGCTCACAATACTTTAGGATTTATTTTAAACCCTTGAAATTTAGAGTGTACATTTGTTCTTATATCGCTTTAAATTTAGAGAAAATGATGTAAAACGTTACTTCCAGAGTAGAAAGATGCAATGAATCAGGGTTAGATTCTAAATGTTATCTTCAGTAGATAGGCCTATAACGAACAAAAATCCTAAAACGCGTACGGCTACTCTGCGTGATTTTAAAACAAATCGTCATTCGGCGCGCTATTAAAAAAGGAAGGAAAAAGAGGTAAAAACAGAGAAACAGGCAGATGCGGAAAGTGATGAATATGTAATGTGGCTTTGAACTTTCTGATCGAGACTGATGTATTAGAAAGAAAAAATTCGCCGCTACATGATGAAGTAAAAATTTAGACAAATAAATTTAAAACGTTACTTCTAGAGTAGAAAGATGCAATGACTAGGGATGAGATTCTAAATGCTATCTTCAGAAGATAGGCCCTATAGCGAAAAAAATCAACGCACGGCTACTCTGCGCGATTAAAAAAAATCGGCATTCGGCCTAATGCCACGCTATTAAAAAGGAAAAAAAAAGGGGGGGGAGGAAGAGGTAAAAATACATTTTGAAAAATAATTTTAAATCGTAGGCCTAAGATTTAATTTTAAATCTAATACTTGATTGGTCCCTGCTCACAATACTTTAGGATTTATTTTAATCCCTTGAAATTTAGAGTGTACATTTTTTCTTATAATCGCTTTAAATTTAGAGAAAATGATGTAAAACGTTACTTCCAGAGTAGAAAGATGCAATGAATCAGGGTTAGATTCTAAATGTTATCTTCAGTAGATAGGCCTATAACGAACAAAAATCCTAAAACGCGTACGGCTACTCTGCGTGATTTTAAAACAAATCGTCATTCGGCGCGCTATTAAAAAAGGGAGGAAAAAGAGGTAAAAACAGAGAAACAGGCAGATGCGGAAAGTGATGAATATGTAATGTGGCTTTGAACTTTCTGATCGAGACTGATGTATTAGAAAGAAAAAATTCGCCGCTACATGATGAAGTAAAAATTTAGACAAATAAATGTAAAACGTTACTTCTAGAGTAGAAAGATGCAATGACTAGGGATGAGATTCTAAATGCTATCTTCAGAAGATAGGCCCTATAGCGAAAAAAATCAACGCACGGCTACTCTGCGCGATTAAAAAAATCGGCATTCGGCCTAATGCCACGCTATTAAAAAAAAGAAAAAAGGGGGAGAGAGGAAGAGGTAAAAATACATTTTGAAAAATAATTTTAAATCGTAGGCCTAAGATTTAATTTTAAATCTAATACTTGATTGGTCGCTGCTCACAATACTTTAGGATTTATTTTAAACCCTTGAAATTTAGAGTGTACATTTTTTCTTATATCGCTTTAAATTTAGAGAAAATGATGTAAAACGTTACTTCCAGAGTAGAAAGATGCAATGAATCAGGGTTAGATTCTAAATGCTATCTTCAGTAGGTAGGCCTATAACGAACAAAAATCCTCAAGTATATGATGTAAACACAAAAGCAGCTCTTGGTGAGTTTTATCGATGTAAAAGCGTATGTTCGAATAAATAAATAAATAAATAAATAAATAAATAAATAAATAAATAAATAAATAAATAAATAAATAAATAAATAAATAAATAAATAAATAAATAAATAAATAAATAAATAAATAAATAAATAAATAAATAAATAAATAAATAAATAAATAAATAAATAAATAAATAAAGAAATAATGTGCCAAAGTATTAATGAACACTCCCTAATGACCCATTTTTTAAATCATATAGGCTACCCAATGACCCTCTTTTAAAAAAACACCTCTTTTTCATTTTGTTCGTACACAATGATCCCCCTTTAAAAAAATTTGTGCCGATAGTCCCCTACTTCGTGAAGCCAGTAGTAAGCACATACCCGTCACTTCTAAAGTTGAGGGCCCCCCCCCCCCGGGCTAGATCCAGGGTTCCAGGTGGGAGGTAACCCCTGTTTTACGTAAAAATAATTATACCCTATAACGGGACCAGCATTCTTTGATAATATACCCCTATAAGTATACTCCTACTGAGAACAGATTGAGACTTGTTTTCGCATCACAATTTTCATTTTCATAAAATAAATCCGGTATGTTACCTATGTGATTTCCTTTTAATTCTCTTGTTTCGGGAATGCTTCACGCTGGAATGGGACCAACACAGATTAATAACTTCCTAACTACAATGAACCTTCCTCACGTTTACGAAAATCTGCTAAAACGGAGAGAGCGAGAAGTTGGCCCGCATGTTGAGATCGCTGCAAAACGAGCCTGCCAAGAAGCAACGAAAGAAGAAACAGCGGACATGGAAGAGCAAGGAGGGTAGTTGCTAGTTACGATATGGGATGGCAGAAGAGAGGAAGGGCACATAACAGCCTCACTGGCCACGGTGTGATGATTGGATCAAAAACTCAGAAGATCATAGGCTATGCAACAAAAAATAAATGGTGCAAGCAGTGCCACCATGATAATCAGAACAAGAAGAATCCACCAAAAGATCACGACTGTAGGATGAACTGGCACAAATCAAGCAAGGACATGGAACCCGACGTCGCTTTAACAATTGGGAAGGAATTACAACAACAAGGGGCATAACTTAGCCATATTGTCGGCGATGAAGATGCCTCGACAATAAAGCAACTTAGGGAGGGACTTAATTCTAATATCAAGAAAGTCTCCGACGTAATCCACAGTAAAGGAAGTCTTGCATCCCATCTGCAAAATGGGAGGATTCAGTGCGCAAAATCCCGGGGCCGGTAAAACGGCATTAATTTTCCGCGCGCCTAGAAAAAAAAAAAAAAAGGCATTAGGCCGAATGCAAAGCTATAAAGAAATGTTAAAATGAAGAAGTTGACCAAAATTTAAAACGGCACTTATATAGCAGAGATTATTGGGAACATGAAGGAAAGAAAATAATAAACAAAACAATAAAGCAAAACAAAAAGAAAACAAAAACAAAACAAAACAAGACAATGATGATTCATTCAGTACGCAAAAAATTACTTTTTGTCTCATATAAACTCAGCATGATTGCTATCTTCGGTAGACAGAAAAAATCAAAAAAAAATCATTAAACATAAAGAAAAAAATTAGAGGTATGAATCAAGGGCCTAAATGCTATCTACAGAAGATAGCAAGGAAAGCAAAAACATTCAAAATAATAATGTTCCCAAATAACTGCCTAACACGCGTTCTATAGATGATGATGATTCAGAAGGCAAAATCCCGGGGCCGGTAAAACGGCATTAATTTTCCGCGCGCCTAGAAAAAAAATCGGCATTTGGCCGAATGCAAAGCTATAAAGTAATGTTAAAATGAAGAAGTTGACCAAAATTTAAAACGGCACTTATATAGCAGAGATTATTGGGAACATGAAGGAAAGAAAATAATAAACAAAACAAAAAAGCAAAACAAAAAGAAAACAAAAGCAAAAAAACCCAAAAAAAACAATGATGATTCATTCAGTACGCAAAAAATTACTTTTTGTCTCATATAAACCCGGCATGATTGCTATCTTCGGTAGACAGTCATATCATTAAAAAATCATTAAACATGAAGAAAAAATGAGGTATGAATCAAGGCCCTAAATGCTATCTACAGAAGATAGCAAGGAAAGCAAAAAAACATTCAAAATAATAATTTTCCAAAATAACTGCCTAACACGCGTTCTAGATGATGATAATTCAGAAGGCAAAATCCCGGGGCCGGTAAAACGGCATTAATTTTCCGCGCGCCTAGAAAAAAAATCGGCATTAGGCCGAATGCAAAGCTATTAAGTAATGTTAAAATGAAGAAGTTGACCAAAATTTAAAACGGCACTTATATAGCAGAGATTATTGGAAACATGAAGGAAAGAAAATAATAAACAAAACAAAAAAGCAAAACAAAAAGAAAACAAAAGCAAAACAAAACAAAAAAACAATGATGATTCATTCAGTACGCAAAAAATTACTTTTTGTCTCATATAAACTCGGCATGATTGCTATCTTCAGTAGACAGTCATATCATTAAAAAATCATCAAACATGAAGAAAAAAAATGAGGTATGAATCAAGGCCCTAAATGCTATCTACAGAAGATAGCAAGGAAAGCAAAAAACATTCAAAATAATAATGTTCCAAAATAACATTGCCTAACACGCGTTCTATAGATTTTGATGATTCAGAAGGCAAAATGGGAGGATTCAGTGCGCAAAATCCCGGGGGCCGGTAAAACGGCATTAATTTGCCGCGCGCCTAGAAAAAAAATCGGCATTAGGCCGAATGCAAAGCTATAAAGAAATGTTAAAATGAAGAAGTTGACCAATATTTAAAACGGCACTTATATAGCAGAGATTATTGGGAACATGAAGGAAAGAAAATAATAAACAAAACAATAAAGCAAAACAAAAAGAAAACAAAAACAAAACAAAACAAAAAACAAGACAATGATGATTCATTCAGTACGCAAAAAAATTACTTTTTGTCTCATATAAACCCGGCATGATTGCTATCTTCGGTAGACAGTCATATCATTAAAAATCATTAAACATGAAGAAAAAAAATGAGGTATGAATTAAGGCCCTAAATGCTATCTACAGAAAATAGCAAGGAAAGCAAAAACATTCAAAATAATAATGTTCCAAAATAACATTGCCTAACACGCGTTCTAGATTTTGATGATTCAGAAGGCAAAATGGGAGGATTCAGTGCGCAAAATCCCGGGGCCGGTAAAACGGCATTCATTTGCCGCGCGCCTAGAAAAAAATCGGCATTAGGCCGAATGCAAAGCTATAAAGAAATGTTAAAATGAAGAAGTTGACCAATATTTAAAACGACGCTTATATAGCAGAGATTATTGGGAACATGAAGGAAAGAAAATAATAAACAAAACAATAAAGCAAACAATAAAGCAAAACAAAAAGAAAACAAAAACAAAACAAAACAAAAAACAAGACAATGATGATTCAATCAGTACGCAAAAAATTACTTTTTGTCTCATATAAACTCGGCATGATTGCTATCTTCGGTAGACAGTCATATCATTAAAAAATCATTAAACATGAAGAAAAAAAATGAGGTATGAATCAAGGCCCTAAATGCTATCTACAGAAGATAGCAAGGAAAGCAAAAACCATTCAAAATAATAATGTTCCAAAATAACATTGCCTAACACGCGTTCTAGATTTTGATGATTCAGAAGGCAAAATGGGAGGATTCAGTGCGCAAAATCCCGGGGCCGGTAAAACGGCATTAATTGCCGGGCACCTAGAAAAAAAAAATCGGCATTAGGCCGAATGCAAAGCTATAAAGAAATGTTAAAATGAAGAAGTTGACCAATATTTAAAACGGCACTTATATAGCAGAGATTATTGGGAACATGAAGGAAAGAAAATAATAAACAAAACAATAAAGCAAAACAAAAAGAAAACAAAAACAAAACAAAACAAAAAACAAGACAATGATGATTCATTCAGTACGCAAAAATTACTTTTTGTCTCATATAAACTCGGCATGATTGCTATCTTCGGTAGCCAGTCATAAAAAAAAAAAAATCATTAAACATAAAGAAAAAAATTAGAGGTATGAATCAAGGCCCTAAATGCTATCTAGAGAAGATAGCAAGGAAAGCAAAAAACATTCAAAATAATAATGTTCCCAAATAACTGCCTAACACGCGTTCTATAGATGATGATGATTCAAAAGGCAAAATCCCGGGGCCGGTAAAACGGCATTAATTTTCCGCGCGCCTAGAAAAAAAATCGGCATTAGGCCGAATGCAAAGCTATAAAGTAATGTTAAAATGAAGAAGTTGACCAAAATTTAAAACGGCACTTATATAGCAGAGATTATTGGGAACATGAAGGAAAGAAAATAATAAATAAAACAAAAAAGCAAAACAAAAAGAAAACAAAAGCAAAACAAAACAAAAAAACAATAATGATTCATTCAGTACGCAAAAAAATTACTTTTTGTCTCATATAAACCCGGCATGATTGCTATCTTCGGTAGACAGTCATATCATTAAAAATCATTAAACATGAAGAAAAAAAATGAGGTATGAATCAAGGCCCTAAATGCTATCTACAGAAAATAGCAAGGAAAGCAAAAAACATTCAAAATAATAATGTTCCAAAATAACATTGCCTAACACGCGTTCTAGATTTTGATGATTCAGAAGGCAAAATGGGAGGATTCAGTGCGCAAAATCCGGGGGCCGGTAAAACGGCATTAATTTGCCGCGCACCTAGAAAAAAAAATCGGCATTAGGCCGAATGCAAAGCTATAAAGAAATGTTAAAATGAAGAAGTTTACCAAAATTTAAAACGGCACTTATATAGCAGAGATTATTGGGAACATGAAGGAAAGAAAATAATAAACAAAACAATAAAGCAAAACAAAAAGAAAACAAAAACAACACAAAACAAAAAAACAAGACAATGATGATTCATTCATTACGCAAAAAATTACTTTTTGTCTCATATAAACTCGGCATGATTGCTATCTTCGGTAGACAGTCATATCATTAAAAAAAACATTAAACATAAAGAAAAAAAATTAGAGGTATGAATCAAGGCCCTAACTGCTATCTACAGAAGATAGCAAGGAAAGCAAAAAACATTCAAAATAATAATGTTCCAAAATAACTGCCTAACACGTGTTCTAGATGATGATGATTCAGAAGGCAAAATCCCGGGGCCGGTAAAACGGCATTAATTTTCCGCGCGCCTAGAAAAAAAAATCGGCATTAGGCCGAATGCAAAGCTATTAAGTAATGTTAAAATGAAGAAGTTGACCAAAATTTAAAACGGCACTTATATAGCAGAGATTATTGGAAACATGAAGGAAAGAAAATAATAAACAAAACAAAAAAGCAAAACAAAAAGAAAACAAAAGCAAAACAAAACAAAAAAACAATGATGATTCATTCAGTACGCAAAAATTACTTTTTGTCTCATATAAACTCGGCATGATTGCTATCTTCGGTAGACAGTCATATCATTAAAAAATCATTAAACATGAAGAAAAAAAAATGAGGTATGAATCAAGGCCCTAAATGCTATCTACAGAAGATAGCAAGGAAAGCAAAACACATTCAAAATAATAATGTTCCAAAATAACATTGCCTAACACGCGTTCTAGATTTTGATGATTCAGAAGGCAAAATGGGAGGATTCAGTGCGCAAAATCCCGGGGCCGGTAAAACGGCATTCATTTGCCGCGCGCCTAGAAAAAAATCGGCATTAGGCCGAATGCAAAGCTATAAAGAAATGTTAAAATGAAGAAGTTGACCAATATTTAAAACGACGCTTATATAGCAGAGATTATTGGGAACATGAAGGAAAGAAAATAATAAACAAAACAATAAAGCAAACAATAAAGCAAAACAAAAAGAAAACAAAAACAAAACAAAACAAAAAACAAGACAATGATGATTCAATCAGTACGCAAAAAATTACTTTTTGTCTCATATAAAAAAAATAAAAAATAAAAATAAATGTTGGTATTTATACAGCGCCTTTCACATGTGAACATGTACCAAAGCGCTTTACATTTATTCCGCCGTCATTAGAATATGTCAGCTGCCATACAATGCCCAAGGCATGCTCATACCTTTGGGCGGCGCTCAATGGACAGTATTCATAAAAGCGCATATAAACTCGGCATGATTGCTATCTTCGGTAGACAGTCATATCATTAAAAAAATCATTAAACATAAAGAAAAAAATTAGAGGTATGAATCAAGGCCCTAAATGCTATCTACAGAAGATAGCAAGGAAAGCAAAAAACATTCAAAATAATAATGTTCCCAAATAACTGCCTAACACGCGTTCTATAGATGATGATGATTCAAAAGGCAAAATCCCGGGGCTGGTAAAACGGCATTAATTTTCCGCGCGCCTAGAAAAAAAATCGGCATTAGGCCGAATGCAAAGCTATAAAGTAATGTTAAAATGAAGAAGTTGACCAAAATTTAAAACGGCACTTATATAGCAGAGATTATTGGGAACATGAAGGAAAGAAAATAATAAATAAAACAAAAAAGCAAAACAAAAAGAAAACAAAAGCAAAACAAAACAAAACAACAATGATGATTCATTCAGTACGCAAAAAATTACTTTTTGTCTCATATAAACCCGGCATGATTGCTATCTTCGGTAGACAGTCATATCATTATATAATAACTAAACACATAACAGCACTGGGCAGCCATTCGATGATGCCAATGCCTTTATTCGTTACGTAATTAAAACGCCCAGTCAGATGTATTTCACACCTACCAAACACAAGTCACCCAATTTCGAAAACTGGACGTTGAATGTACACTCTCATGAATATTGATTGGCAACATTTTCCAATATGTCAGCGCTCTAATCGGAAACAATAGAACAACAGACCCTGCAGAGCGTTGCTCATAACTGTTTTTGTTCCTGGCTGGTGGGTGGGGGAGACACATGTGGTGGCTGGCGGGTGCATCCTTGTAATGTGGATGTACACACAATGTGTTTAAACAGTGCAATAGTATATCTTTTTATGTAATTGCCCCAATGGGTTGGAGGAGTCACACCTTTTGGTGACAGTGTCTTGATGCTTCTGACTCTTCCTGGCTAGCCCATTGGGTCTATTTTTACTTTTGTTTCCTTTTGTATGTATTGCGTAATTTTACTTTGGTTTTTGATGTATTTTTAGCCGAATTTGTAAAATAAATAAAAAAATAAATAAACTGCTAAATTGTAAGGGAGTGTTCAGAAATACTCTGGTGGGGGGCTGGAAAATATGTAGGGGGGTCATAAAATTTTAGGAGTTCTGAATGGGGGGGGTTAAAAATTTTTGGGTGGATGAAAAGGGGGGGTTAAAAAGTTTTTCGGCACGTAGAGGGGGGGGTGTAAAAAATTTCGCGCGCGTTAAACCAGAGCAAAAGTACATTTGATATAGTGTTAAAAATTGTCTTGTCTATAACTTAATTTTGAGGTTTGTGTCAGCAGTCAGTTCTTTCTGGTCAGCTCTTTAAATCACTATTTGAAACTGCAATTTCGTATTTCGTCTGTGCCCCCCCCCCCCGACCAAGAAAACTGGCTACGCCCCTTTATTTTGGGCTAAAATAGATTTTTCACGCTTCGCCGCAACAAAAAGTCCCAGTAAAACCAGAACAAAATATACTCGTCCCTCGACCCCCCACCTAAATTGTAATGCTTCCGTCGCCACAGATTCCAATCATAAATGTATGGTTTATTAATACTGGGTTGCATAAACATACTTATGTTACTTTAAAACATTTCCTCAATTCCACATATTCTATATATCAATGACATGGGTACAATTTCATTGCACATGAATACAAATTTTAGTATCATTAATATGTTTCCTCGGCCATTTGATGTAGAATGGCACATTATGATGGGGGGGGGGGGTCAAAATAGTTTTGAACCTATATGAGGGGGGGAGAAAAAAGTTTTAGGTCCATTAAGCTGGAGGTCAAAAAAGTTTTGGGTTCGTGAAGAGGGGGGTTAAAAAATTTTCGACATGAAAAAAATATTTTCCAGCCCCCCCACCAAAGTGTTTCTGAACACTCCCTAAAGTATTAAAAGTATACATATTTAAAATGGCAAAGACTCGATAAATTCATCTGTGAGGTCAAATTTGGGCCAAAATGCTCATTTTTTGCCAAAAATCCAAAAAAAACCGTTTTTTGGCCCACTTCTTTATCATTAATCGTAATAAAAAAAAATTCTTGGGCCAAATTTGTTTTTTTTGGTTAATTTTTAAAAACTAGATAAAAATATCTGGGAGCCGTTTTGAATTTCGACCAACTTTACACAAAAAAATACTGAATGTTCAAAAAAATCATAAAAAGTCACATTTTCGCCCAAATTTCAAATATTTTTGGTGAAGTTGGTCAAAATTTAAAAATATAAAAAACGGCTCCTAGATATTTTTTATAAATGACGATTCCTTGTGTACACATGAAAGAATAGGAACTTGATTTAATGGTGTAAGCCCTTGGAATGGAAAAGTAAGGCGTCTTTTGGGGGTGACAGAGCATGGGGTTGTTGGGTGACAGCGATGCTGGCCCTACATATGCGTCACCTCCAACTGGTAGTAGCCCCCTAACCCGGGCTGAGTTTAAATACATTCTCATTTGGGCAAAAAAGCTATTTTTTGGAGAAAATTACCAAAAAACATGTTTTTTTGCCCAAATTTCATTTTTCTTTGAATTTTGACCAACTTTGAGAAATTGGTAATAAAAAATATAATAAAAGAACCTGATTTTTGCCCAAATTTCAAATATTTTTGGTGAAGTTGGTCAAAATTTAAAAAAAGTCAGCTAAATTGTTGGTCTGAAGAATATATAATTTTAGAATGGCAAAGACGAAAAAAACCTATTCCCAAAATTTCAGTTGATTCCGATTTTGCGTTCACGAGTTATGCATGATTATGTGTATTACACTGCTCCATAGACAATGCGTTGTAATTTCGTTCTGGTGCACCAGAACGAAATTCAAATTTCACGATATCTTTGCTAAACGAATTAATCTGCAAGAAATATTTTGTACATAAACATTATGTAGCCAGATGTTTCCAGTGATGTAAAAATCTCAACATTTTTTGAGAAAAGTGGGGGATGAGGCTGTGGATCACGAAATGCCCTTTAAATACACGGCTTTCGGCTGCGAACCACTCGCAGGCTATGTTAGCACATCTATGACAATTTACAAAGGTACCAAAATCTGAAATTTGCATGATGCACTTATGGTCCATTGCAAGCCCGATTCGACCTTTGTGGCATTAAACCCAGTTAACAGGAAATTAATCCAGTAAATCGATTCAATAAAGCAAATAAGCTCATGCATTCGATCACTAACGGCAACCAGCTTCGGTCGATTACCCCAGCTGCAGCGTGTGTAAACTCTAATTTGCATAGAGGCTGTACGTGAAATTATTGATTGGCTCCAAACAAAGGATTTGAACCGGTGCACGTAATCATGGCGCAGTGCAGTCCATTCAATCAAATGTTGTCATCAACCTATTTGATCGCAGTGCATTGTTATGTGTGTGAGACGAACTGTCGCGGTTGATTGCAATCAAACAAACGATGTCTTATGTATTACTTTGTTCCGTGATGAAAATCGTGATGTTTTATTTAATCACTCTCGCAAAAATGTATTTCTTTTGTAGGCCTATTACTTTGTTTTGTGATGAAAATCGTGATGTTTTATTTCATCACGCTTTAAAACAAACGATTTCTTATGTATTACTTTGTTTCGTGATGAAAACCGTGATGTTTTATTTCATCATCACGCTCTAAAACAAACGATTTCTTATGCATTATATTTGTTTTGTGATGAAAATCGTGATGTTTTATTTCATCACGCTCTAAACAATAATTATAGTTACATGCATTTCAAGAAAAAAATCTTATTAAAACGGTAGGCCCTATGTTGTTTAGAAAAAATGTAGAAAGTGATGATGATGATGATGTCGATGATGATGATGATGATGATGATGATGATGATGATGATGATAATGATGATGATGATGATGTCTCCAAAAGTGTCCCGGTTTTTTTTTCTTGCCGTAAATCGTGCGTAACCATAAATAATTTAATAATCAATAATTAGTTCCGTTACGGCCTTCACTAACTAGCTACTAACTTGGGTTATGGGCCCTGATTTTCATGTTCACTGTCACTTACTCATCAGCGAAGTACGACCCTTTGTCAATTACCTACAGTACCAAATTTCGGCATACTATTTAAAAACTCATCATGATGATCGAACAGAGAGTACTTTAAATGTAGCTTGTACCGTTTTCGTGTGGCATTCTTCAGAAGTGAGCGGTCCGTTTACCAAAATTTTCGGTCAAATCTCCATTCAATTAACACGGGATTTGGCTAGCTATGCCTTGCCCTCACTCACTGTTTTACCAAAGTACGAATATTTCTGAACATCTAACCTAGCTGTAATTTTAGGTCATGTTAGAGAAATATATTTGCTAGAAGTTTTTGAGAGTACTTTTAATATTGGCCGGTTATTTTTCACACATTGACGTTAACTAGGCAAATGCCTATCCTTTTAACGTGGCACGATTTGTAGAGGTCACAGCTCAATGGTGAGAGCACTGTGTATTGTGTATAGGAAAACGGACAGTAACTGCAGTATGGATGATTTTTACGATCGTCCGGATGAGCAAATCACAGAATGTGCCTGTGTGTATGAAGAATTCCTGGAAGAGAGACATAAATTTTGATGGGTACATATGCCCCAGGGGCAGGGGGGGGTTGGGGGGCACTCCAACTTTGGAGGTGACGCGCACATGCTCTGTCACCCAAAGACCCCCTATTTTTCCATTTGATCTGTCACCCAAAGACCCTTACAAGTTCAATTTGAACAGCGATTTTCATTTATCACTGATTTTGTTACTTATTTTGAAAAAACAAAGAAATTTGAAGCCATTTAGGGGCTGTGCAATAATTATCAGCCCCCGGGGGGTAAAATTTCCGAACGGTTCGCCAAAATCGCTTGCCCCCCCCGGCCCGCCAAAAATTCTTTGCCCCCCCAATAACTTGAACATGCCAAATTTTTGGGATCCCAAATTCCAAACTTTAAATGGTCTAGATGTATGTTGCGAGCGCAGCGAGCAGGAAAATTGGCATATTTAAGCATTTCCGTACCGTTTTCCTAAGCCTTTTAGAGCGTTTTATTAAAAAGGCGCCCGTGAATGCGCGTGCAAAAATCACTTCCCCCATCTCGGCTTGCCAAAATTGCTGGCCCCCCCTTCGGCTCGCCAAAAATTTCTTGCCCCCCCAATTTTATCCTCCCCCCAGGGCTCATAATTATTGCACAGCTCTTAGAACTAGAAATTAGATTTTTGAGGTTTCTGTGGCACTGTTTTGGCTCTCACCAGAAGATTCCATTTAAAAAAAAAAAGGTCATGTTCTCACCCAATGACCCCATATTTTTTACATTACTCTCACCGAATGCCATATATCGCCCTCACCCAATGACCCCATATTTTTTACATTTTGCTCTCACCGAATGCCCCTTAGTGCGAAAGTGCATGCCAGCCCTACACCTATATCCATTTCATATTGAAGTGCCCCCCCCGGCTCCCCTGGAATTCAGAGATGCTATGGGTTTTGGGAGCTAGTCGATAGTGTACCTGTACAAAGGGGTTATTCAGTGATGCGAACAGCAAAAAAAAAGTGTCTTACTTGGTTTTCTGATTGAAAATGGTCTTTCTGGGGGGAGCATACCCGTATCATCATTTGTGTTAAGTGCCTCCCCCCTGAAGATTCGAACCATCAGCAAATTCTTCCCCAATTTAACCCCATCAACATTGAGATTTTAGCATAAGTATAGAAAGCTCAATATTTTCTCAGTATACATTTTTAAGCCTCATGTTTTCACCTGGATGGTATGAACAAACCAGAAGAAATGTCTTATTTCCATGGTAATATACCTCCTGTACTATTACACGGGCCATTGTTATACACATGTTTGCTTCTAATATCTAGAATGATTTATATGTGATAAGCCTTCACAAACAAATTCAATAAGTAAGTTCTGGTATGTGATGTCATAGAGAGCAAACATTTGTACAATATTATAAATTGATACGGTTTCACTTTTGTGAAAGTTCTGATGTGTTTGAAACGGGTGATGACTATTTATGTAGCAATGACCCCCTTTGGGTACGCCCATTGCAGGACCCACATATTGATCCTATATGGATCCTAATTTGAGGCACCCCGTAGGTACCATGCATGCTGCCATTCCTTGGTTATGCTTCAAGTGGAAACTCTACAACATTCACTTTAAATAATTAGACATTCAAAAATAAGTTTCAATTTCAAATTTTATTGCAAGAAATAAAATAACATTTTTCTTTCTTCAATTACCAGCGTACATTTCGTGGCAAAAACATTCTGTGATATTAACTCACACTATAGTAGCTTTTATTGTTTATGTGATTACTTACAGGATACTTTTTTGGAGCAATATATTTCTGTTGTGCTCGCACTAAGGTTTCTCTGAAAAACATGTGATTTACAATGGTGTAATTTCAGGCAAAAGATTTCTTACAACTCCTTACTCACACTAAAAACGTTTCTTTTTAGTGAGAATTGCCATGGGTTTTTTTATTCATATCACTTAATTATCTTTGGTATGTTTTATGACGTGGTTTACAAGATGTTTTCTAGCAAAACATTTCTGACAGTACTCACACTGAAAGGGGTTTTCTTTGGTGTGAGTTTTCATATGCCTTTTAAGATTACTGTTCTCACTAAAACATTTCTGACAGAACACACACTGAAAGGGTTTCTCTTTGGTGTGAGTTCTCATATGCCTTTTAAGATAACCGTGCTGATTAAAGCATTTCTGACAGTACTCACACTGAAAGGGTTTCTCTTCGGTGTGAGTTCTCATATGATTTATAAGATTACCGTTCTGACTAAAACATTTCTGACAGTACTCACACTGAAAGGGTTTCTTTTTGTTGTGAATTTTGATATGTCTCACGAGTAAAGTTTTTGTAGCCAAAAAAATCTGACAGAACTCGCACTGAAAGGGTTTCTCTTTGGTGTGAATTCTTCTGATATGTTTTACAAGGTTACCTTTTTGGGAAAAACATTTCTGACAGTGTTCACACTGAAAAGGTTTCTCTTTGGTGTGAATTCTGATGTGTTTTACAAGTATAACTTTTTGTTTAAACCGTAGGTACCATGCATGCTGCCATTCCTTGGTTATGCTTCAAGTGGAAACTCTACAACATTCACTTTAAATAATTAGACATTCAAAAATAAGTTTCAATTTCAAATTTTATTGCAAGAAATAAAATAACATTTTTCTTTCTTCAATTACCAGCGTACATTTCGTGGCAAAAACATTCTGTGATATTAACTCACACTATAGTAGCTTTTATTGTTTATGTGATTACTTACAGGATACTTTTTTGGAGCAAAATATTTCTGTTGTGCTCGCACTAAGGTTTCTCTGAAAAACATGTGGTTTACAATGGTGTAATTTCAGGCAAAAGATTTCTTAAATTACAACTCCTTACTCACACTAAAAACGTTTCTTTTTAGTGAGAATTGCCATGGGTTTTTTTATTCATATCACTTAATTATCTTTGGTATGTTTTATGACGTGGTTTACAAGATGATGTTTTCTAGCAAAACATTTCTGACAGTACTCACACTGAAAGGGTTTTTCTTTGGTGTGAGTTTTCATATGCCTTTTAAGATTACTGTTCTCACTAAAACATTTCTGACAGAACACACACTGAAAGGGTTTCTCTTTGGTGTGAGTTCTCATATGCCTTTTAAGATAACCGTGCTGATTAAAACATTTCTGACAGTACTCACACTGAAAGGGTTTCTCTTCGGTGTGAGTTCTCATATGATTTATAAGATTACCGTTCTGACTAAAACATTTCTGACAGTACTCACACTGAAAGGGTTTCTTTTTGTTGTGAATTTTGATATGTCTCACGAGTAAAGTTTTGTAGCCAAAAAAATCTGACAGAACTCGCACTGAAAGGGTTTCTCTTTGGTGTGAATTCTTCTGATATATTTTACAAGGTTACCTTTTGGGAAAAACATTTCTGACAGTGTTCACACTGAAAAGGTTTCTCTTTGGTGTGAATTCTGATGTGTTTTACAAGTACAACTTTTGTTTAAAACATTTCTGACAGTATTCACACTGAAAGGGTTTCTCTTTGGTGTGAATTCCGATATGCTTCACAAGGGCATATTTTGTAGTAAACCATTTAGGACAGTACTCACACTGAAATGATTTCTCTTTTGTGTGAGTTCTAGTGTGACACACAAGGTAACATCTGTCACGAAAACATTTTTGACAATATTCGCACTTGTAGGGTTTTTCTTTGGTATGAGTTCTGATATGCCTTTTTAGATGAGAGTTATGACTAAAACATTTCTGACAGTACTCACACTGATAGGGCTTCCTTTTGGTATTCAATCTGTTATTACACCATAGCTTCCCATGGCTATTCAAATGACTTTTAAGGTTACCGTTTTTGACAAACAGTTCTGAGAAAATTCACTTTTGTATCTACGAGCTCGCACATATTTAATAAGATGTCTGTTTATGTGGGTTTTCAACTTATCCAAAGAATAATGCTCGATTCCACAAAATGCACAAGTAAATGGCTTTAAACGTTTCATTATCATCCTCCTGCTGTATTCATATGGAGCTTAAGATGCACCCAATAAGATTCAAAGATCTGAATTAGTTACTGTGTGCACATTAAACCCACCATGGAAGCCAATTCTACATGAGGTGTCCTTGAATGGAAAAGCCAGCAATACAAGACCACAGTCCTCACTGGCTACTGTCTTTGTTCTGTCCAATCCTCACTGGCTTCTGCCTTTGTTATGTTTCTGTAACTTCTAATCGAAGATATAATTAGTGGATCAATACCCCTGAAATATCAAAACAAATGAATGCCTGTTTTAATTGCTTATATTGCTCTCCCAGCAGATCCTGAAGAGAATTGATCAAAAATTGAATTCCCTCCTGTCATCAGGTAGTGTAATAAATAAATAATTTTCATCATAATACAAATCAGACTGCTTTTCAGCTGATCTTGAAACTTTATGTTAAGACCCAGGATTTAAATTGCATGCCGAAATATTTTAATGGTGTTTGCAGGTTAGTCAGCTAGGTTGGTTTCCGTGTGCCCATTTATTAACTTATGCGCTGAAACTACATGAGCTCCATCCAGCATATGAAAAACCCAACCAAGTCCATGGAAAGTGATTTTGAGAAAACTAATCAAAAATGTGTATCATTTTAATTCCTTAGATTTACCTGGTAGGGCAATTAGTTTTACATGCAAATGAGTGGGTTAAACTGTATTAGGCATGACGATTAGCATTTCGGGAACTTCGTGGAGGGGGTCATTTTGTATGGCGGACTTAGATTGTTTTTTGAATCACATAGTGTATTCAAAACCGTTTGCTCTGGGTTTTTTTCTTGTTCTGTCCCCATTCAGCTTCATTTTTGCGTTTTTACCACTTATTTTGTCATCACTGTTGCTCACCTCAATTTAGCATGTCAGTCATCTTGCCCTGTTTGCGAAGGCACTATAATAATATGTATGGACTTGGGTGATTTTTGGGTTTCCCATACTCAATAGATGCACGTAGAGGATGGATTTGTGTTGTTCTTTTATAAATATGATAGGCCAATGTATTTAAGCAACAATTTCCTGTGATTAACTCAATTTGGCCAAATTATGGACTTGGGTGGGTTCTGTATTCAGGTATTCATATGAATACATGAATACAAAAAAAACCCAGTCCATGGGAAGTGATTTTGAGAGAAAAACCTGTGTATCATTTTAATTCCTTAAGTTAGATTTACCTGGTCAATATGGTAAGTTTTACGGGCAAATGAGCGGATTAAACTGTATAAAGTATGACGATTAGCATTTCAGGGATTTTGTAGGGTTCATTTTAAATTTTGGACTTGGGTGGTTTTTTGAATCATATACAAAGACAACAATGTTGGAATGAGATTACCACTAGTAAGATAATACAAAATAAAGCACACAGGTATGTATAATGTTGATAAGCATTCTGCCATGTAATATAAACCACACACGTTCCTTTATTAAACCCATTTTTTCTTTTCAAAAGTCACTCTCCAGCAATGAATGTGTTACAAGTGAACTTTTATACATACTGGATTTCAATCAATGTGTTACAAGACTCAAATCACGGAATTGGGTGGTTCTTTCATACATGCTATTTCTCACATGCTCAATAGACACAGATGATGAATTTAAGTTGCTCTTTCAAACATATGACAGGCCTATGTATACCAACAATTTCCCATGCTTAACTCAATTTGGTCAACGTATGGACTTGGGTGGGTTTTGTATTCATATATTCATATATATCTTCAACATAAATTGAGCGGCATCGTATGCGTTATACCAAGTTTATTTCCCAAGTGCATTTCCTTCAAGTTGATTTCAAATGGCGAGGGCGAACAGTGCAGTGTGGATTACCACCAGCAAAATTATTACAGTAAATACACATCTTTCGAGTGGATACGAAAAGTAGACAAAAAAGATACCCTAAATGCATTTGAGACGATTTTAAAAAGTACTCCTTTTTCATGAAATTATGTAATGTGCCCAACAACAACAATTAAACCTGTTTACACGCAGGTGTACATCATTATCCTTGTGTGACAGGACTGACCGCATCCCACCCCAATTTTACAGCAGAAATTTGGACAATATTCGCACTGATATGGTTTCTCTTTGATGTGTTCCAAGGAATTTTATGACAAAAAACTTCGAACAGTACTCACACTGATAGGGTATATGTTCTAGTGTGAGTTCTGATGTGGTATGTGAGGCCTTACCTTTGAGCAAAACATTTCTGACAAATAAACACACCGATAAAGATTTGCTTTAGTGCGAGTTCTCATGTGGTACATGTGAGAGCATAACTTTGAGCAGTAATTTATTTTTCACAATGCTCACACTAAGGTTTCTCTGAGAACAATGGTATATAATTTCGGGCAAAATATTTCTTACAAAACGCATTACTGACACTGAAAGCGTTTCTTTTTAGCGTGATTTGCAGTGGTTTTTTTTTTCATGTCACTTATCTTTGGCATGACTTAAGATGTGGTTTACAAGAACATATTTTCTAGCAAAACATTTCTGACAGTACTCACACTTGTATGGTTTTTCTCCAGTGTGAGTTCTCATATGCCTTTTAAGATTAGTGTTCTCAGTAAAACATTTCTGACAGTACTCACACTGAAAGAGTTTCTCTTTGGTGTGAATTCTGATATGTCTCACAAGTAAAATTTTTCTAGCAAAAAAATTGTGACAGTACTTGCATTGAAAAGGTTTCGCTTCAGTGTGAGTTCTGGTGTGGTTTACAAGGACCCTTTTGTCACCAAAACATTGCTGACAATATTCACACTGAAAAGGCGTCTCTTTGGTGTGAATTCTGACATGGTTTACGAGGACACCTTTTCGGGCGAAACATTTTTGACAGTATTTACACTGAAAGGGTTTCTCATTGGTGTGAATTCTGATATGCTGCACAAGGGCATTTTTTCTAGTAAACCTTTTATGACAGTACTCACACTGAAAGGATTCTTCTTTTGTGTGAGTTCTAGTGTGGCACACAAGGTAACTTTTGTCACCAAAACATTTTTGACAGTATTCGCACTTAAACGGTTTTTCTTTGGTGTGAGTTCTGATATGCCTTTTAAGATCAAAGCTCCGACCAAAACATTTCAGACAATATTTGCACTGAAAAGCTTTCTCATTGTTGTGGATTTTGGTGTGGTATGAAAGGCCACTTGGGTCAGCAAAACATTTCTGACAGTATTTACACTGAAAGGGTTTCTCTTTGGTGTGGATTCGGATATGGTTCATAAGGTGATATTTGCCAGCAAAACATTTATGACAGTACTCACACTGAAAGGGTTTCTCTTTGGTGTGAGTTCTGATATGGTATGTCAGGCTATAGCGCTGAGTAAAACATTTCATACAATATTCACACTGAAATGGTTTGTCTCTGGTATAATTTCTGATATGTTTCACCAAGTCAATTTTTCGGCCAAAACGTTTCTGGCAGTGCTCACACTCGTAGGGCTTCTCTCCGATGTTCAAACCGTTATTACATTGGTACGATATCTTACCATGGCTATGCAAATGTTGTAATAGCTTGCCGTTTTTTGACAAACTTTTCTGACAAAATTTACTTTTATATCTACGAGCTCGCACATATTTAATAAGATGTATGTTTACGTGGGTTTTCAATTTGTCCAAAGAATAATGCTCGATTCCACAAAATGTACAAGTAAATGGCTTCAAACGTTTCATCACCATCTTACTGCTTGCAACATGTATTCGCATGGAACTTAGATGAACCCAACAAAATCTTGAATTACTGTGTGCACATAAAACCCACCATGGAAGTCAATTCTAGCTGTGGTGTCCTTGCATGGAACAGCAAGCAATACAAAACCATATGCAGTCCCTTGTTCTGTTCAATCTTCACTGGCTTCTGTTGCTCTGTTTCTACTTTCAGCAGTTTCTTATTGACGATCTAGTGGATCAATACACCTGAAATGTCAAAACAAATGAATGTTTGCTATCATTGCTTGCAATCCCTGCAGATTGCATTAGAACAGTATTAATCTCCACTGACACCCCAGGCATATTTTCACGAAAACGAGCACTACAGTCCAGTTATATCAAGTTTCCAAAGTAAAACGCTATTTATAGTATACCTGTATCTATCAATCCAAAGGTTCATGGAAATGAATGAGGTGTCACTACCTAGTATGGAATTTTGACATTTTCAGTGCAGTGTGGCTATTGTCCAGGGTTTTTTCATAACAATAGAGTACCGAAGTGTGACATCATAAAATTGTCTTTTTTTGCATTTCAGCATTTTCATGACCATATTTCAGTAGAACATGATGAAAAACATCCACAGTTCAAATTTGGTGGGAATCAGATCATGAGGGCCCGAGATATGGCCGCATGAATACCTAATTAGCTCCATTGAAATCAAATTGGCCTGGCTTATAACTGTTTGGAACAGGCCAATTTACAATGATTTCTCAATGGGGCTAATTAGGTATTCATGCGGCCATATCTCGGGCCCTCATGATCCGATTCCCACCAAATTTGGACTGTGGATGTTTTTCATCATGCTCCACCCATACATGGTATTCAAAACACTTAAATGCAAAAAAAGTTTTCGTCATCACTTCGGTACTCTATATAGCATGGTCCAATACATTTCAATGTGTTTAGGGGATGGGGTATGAACGTTTGGAGAGTATTTATTGTGGGACATTAGAGCACATCAGACATATCGAATTGCATTCTGAATAAAAAGAATGTCCTGATATCAAGTAATTTAGATTTTATGAAATTCGCAATGTAATACACATATGGCAAATGATTAAAATTGTGTGGAAAATATGGCCCATGAATGATATCGTTGGATATAGCAAATTTTATGGCAAATGATCACAATTGTGTGGAAAATATGGCCCATGATATCGTTGAATAGAGCACTTTTGGCTAATGTATTAAAACTTGTGATATCATACGTCAATTCGTGTATAGGAAACTTGCTGCATGTGAATATATGTTATCAAAACATGACAGTATACTGCAATGTATATGACGAACGGGGTGATGACTGCGTGATGGGGTGATGGTCATGTACCGATGACCAGGATCATACGCGGATCATACGCCCATTATAAGACCCACATATTGATCCTACATTAAAATTGGATTTTAACTTGTGGATCCCCAATTTCAGGGTAGGTATACCATGTATAGTAGTACATGTACCATGCATGCTTGCATTCATTGGTTATGCTTCCATTGGGTACAGGAGTGTATGGAAACCTCTACAAGATTCACTTTAAATAATTAGCCATTCAAAAATTTTCAATTTCAACTTTTATTAGCTTTTATTGCAAGAAATCAAATCTTAATTTTCCTTTTCAATTTAAAGCGTTAACAGTAAACCTTTCACTGCAAAAGCATTTTCCATACTAATTACACTGTAATAGCTTTTATCGTTCATGATTTCAATTTTGGAGCAAAATATTTCTTCAAATATTTATTACAATTACTATGTGTCTCCTTCATATGTAGGAGTTCATCTGAAAACTTTTAAACTTTAAAACACCTAAAAGATATTGTGATTTCTCACCCAACACAAACCTCTACACCTACAATCAAAGAAATTAATGTTGGCACACTTGGGCATACTAAATGTAAATTGCCACCCCTCTCCCCAAGTTCAATGTTGATGAAAGCACTTTTTCCATTGGGCTCTCCAGTCTCACCAACATTGATTAAGGGGGGAGGGGAAAGGAGAAGGTGTGTATTTCTCATCAAACATAGTTATACTAATTTCACTTAACTATCGGAGCGGCAATGAAGAGTTCCAACATATTGTCACGGTGTGCCAACTAACTATTAAATTTGTTGATTATCTGAGGCGATACGCAAAATATGACATCTAAAGTTCGTTTTTGTCTCATAACTCAACATCAGAATATCGTATGAACTTCATATTGCACACGATGTGGGAGTGGACCATGTGCTTTAGAATGAGTATAAAATTGTTGATAAAAAAATTGGTTAAACTTTTGTTACTCACAACTGAAAGCATCGCCTATGCTAAATTACGTCATATTTCGTAATAGCCTCTAAACGGCAAAAAATTCATCTAAATGTAGTTTTGAACACATAATTCAACAACGGAATGTCATATGAACTTCAAATTGCACATGATATGGGAGTATACCATATGCTTTGTAATCTTAATAAAATTGTTGATAAAGAAATTGGCTTTTTTTAGGGAGCGGTCAGTGAAACATCCCATAAGCTACACAAATTTCATGATTAGTTCTCTAAGCTGTCACGCGCAAAGTTAGTTTTTGGTGCTGTATCTTAAGAACGGGAAATTGTATCAAACTTTTGTTACTCACAAGTGTTTGGTAGTTACTCTCCTTTTGAAATATGTTACAAAAATTTTGAGGGCAAACAAATTTGTTTATTTAGGGAGTGGTTATTGAAAACATCCACAATGCTGCGTTTTATATATAGGCCAAAACACGTTTTCTAACAATAGGCGTATATTAACACGCTGTTGCATATTTCTTCTTAATTATCATAATTATTTTAGCACGAATTGCTGTATACGAATACTGGGTTAGTCCTAATTCAACGCCTAATTCTTGTTGTAAACAAATAACATAACAAAGTCAGGAATTGGTCATAGATCATTCATTACATAATTATGTATTAGTTATCTTCAGTAGAGCATGGGTCAATGCGTACACATAACCGTGTGATAAGAACTTGAACTGTTAAATGTGCACATTATACGTTGGCCTCATCTTGTTTTGTTCTTTCTTCATTTATTTATTTTCCATAAATGATTGTTAATATCATTCACCATTTTAACTTTAAAAAATATATATTATAACTGTATTGATGAAAGAATAAAAGGTTTCCATCTATTTCAAACATGATGAACCGGCAATTTAAGTTATCAATAAGGAATTACACCGGAAATATATTAAATCAAAGAAAAAAATAACAACATTGTCATTCAGATAAGTATGGCCAAATTAAAAATTAACAATTAATTCCAATACAAGTAACCTTTTGAGTGGGAAACAAACAAAAAATTGCGCCAAGTTTTGAACCGTGTACCTCTCGATTGTGAAGCGACCTCTGCTAAACGGATAGACGTGAAAATGGTCTTCATTTTAGGTCATAATGGTTGTCATCATAAAGTTGCAGGATCATTCAAGCAAACGGTATTCCAAAACAAACGCTATTGAATTCAATGGCAATTGCACGGTAATCCATTTATCATTAGCAAGAAATAATAGAAAAGGTTTTTTTTGGTGGATTATCGAGGCATATCGTCAGTTACTGAGCAACGCCATTATATTTTGAGGTGTTTCTGTACACAATATGAATATATATCGTGGATTACCGAGTCAATTTGCAAAACTTCATGCATAGCGCATAATTTATTCAGTTTACACAATAGTTACAGAAAAAAGTATTCAATATACAAATCCTGCCATGAGAAGTTCTGGTTAAAACTATGGGCCCGAGGTGAGATCAATAGTACTATTTTCCTGAGGGGCGCAGCTCCGAAGGAAAATCTTACTATAATTCACCAGAATCTGTACATCTGTCCGTCTGTCTGTTTGTCTGTCTGTCCGCCTCTTTTCTCGGAGACTACGCGTCGCACGTTCCTCAAACTTGGTGGGTGGGTGCAGCTTGGTATGAGGAAGAACGAGTTTATATTTTTTAAGGTCAAAGGTCAAGGCCGGGGTCAAGTCCAATTGAAGTCTAATTTCAAATTGCCCCTATGGAGCTCAAACTTGGTGGGTGTGTTGACCTTGGACTAACAAACAAAAGTTTCCACGGTGACCTTTTCGTCAGACCTACGGTTAAGAGGTCATAGGTCAAAAAAAGGTAGAAATTTCAAATTGCCCCTATGGAGCTCAAACTTGGTGGGTGGGTGGATCTTGGACTAACAAACAAAAGTTTCCACGGTGACCTTTTTGTCAAACCTACGGTTAAGAGGTCATAGGTCAAAAAAGGTAGAAATTTCAAATTGTCTCTATGGAGCTCAAACTTGGTGGGTGTGTTGACTGTCCGTCTGTCTGTTTGTCTGTCTGTCCGCCTCTTTTCTCGGAGACTACGCGTCGCACGTTCCTCAAACTTGGTGGGTGGGTGCAGCTTGGTATGAGGAAGAACGAGTTTATATTTTTTAAGGTCAAAGGTCAAGGCCGGGGTCAAGTCCAATTGAAGTCTAATTTCAAATTGCCCCTATGGAGCTCAAACTTGGTGGGTGTGTTGACCTTGGACTAACAAACAAAAGTTTCCATGGTGACCTTTTCGTCAGACCTACGGTTAAGAGGTCATAGGTCAAAAAAAGGTAGAAATTTCAAATTGCCCCTATGGAGCTCAAACTTGGTGGGTGGGTGGATCTTGGACTAACAAACAAAATCCACGGTGACCTTTTTGTCAGACCTACGGTTAAGAGGTCATAGGTCAAAAAAGGTAGAAATTTCAAATTGTCTCTATGGAGCTCAAACTTGGTGGGTGTGTTGACCTTGGACTAACAAACAAAAGTTTCCACGGTGACCTTTTCGTCAGACCTACGGTTAAGAGGTCATAGGTCAAAAAAGGTAGAAATTTCAAATTGCCCCTATGGAGCTCAAACTTGGTGGGTGGGTGGATCTTGGACTAACAAACAAAAGTTTCCACGGTGACCTTTTTGTCAAACCTACGGTTAAGAGGTCATAGGTCAAAAAGGTAGAAATTTCAAATTGTCTCTATGGAGCTCAAACTTGGTGGGTGTGTTGACCTTGGACTAACAAACAAAAGTTTCCACGGTGACCTTTTCGTCAGACCTACGGTTAAGAGGTCATAGGTCAAAAAAAGGTAGACATTTCAAATTGCCCCTATGGAGCTCAAACTTGGTGGGTGGGTGGATCTTGGACTAACAAACAAAAGTTTCCACGGTGACCTTTTCGTCAGACCTACGGTTAAGAGGTCATAGGACAAAAAAGGTAGAAATTTCAAATTGCCTCTATGGAGCTCAAACTTGGTGGGTGAGTGGACCTTGGACTAACAAACAAAAGTTTTCACGGTGACCTTTTTGTCAGACCTAGCCAAAGGACACATCCTGATTCTGAGATCTGCGAAAGCCAATAATTATGATAGCCGAAAACCGCGAGATACGGGTAACCGCCTAGTAGTATTAATTGATCTCAACGAGGGACCATAGTTTTAACTAGAACTTCGAATAAAGGCAGTGTATTTGTTTTATATACTTCATTAATATGTTCTTTGTTCATTGATTGGTTAAAAGAATGTTATTTGACGTTTTGACCCTCCAGCTTCTATCCTGAGTGAACACCACGACCAATTTAAGCACAACCTATACTTTGAATTCAAAAAAATTGAATAGGCTAAAAATCGGCCTAACCAATTACAGCAGCGAGAAATCACGCTATGGCAGTTTAGCGTGCGTGAACTGTTCCATCACATCGAATGCGCACGCACCAAGGCATGGTCAAAAGTACTATTTACGGCTTGGAGGTACTATTTACGGCTTGGAGGTACTATTTACGGCTTGGAGGTACTATTTACGGCTTGGAGGTACTATTTACGGCTTGGAGGTACTATTTACAGCTCATCCGGGACATCGAAAATACTATTTACGGCTTAGAGGTACTATTTACGGATAGGAGTACTGATGGTAGAACTAGTTTTGATCATGTGATCCACTTTTAACCAATCAATGAACAAGAATATATGTATGAAGTATATAATATGCACCATGGATTAACATCTTTAACGTATTAGTACAATGATTCAAGTCTTTATCACAGTTGCAAATAATAGTCCAGTGGTGTGGTATGTGGCCAATAATCTGGAGGTACCGGGTTCTAAGGTTGCTGTTTTTTATTTGTGTCTTCAAAAAAATTTGTCAGTTTTTCAACTGATATATTTCTTTGGCATACATTTCTGATGTGGTTTACATGGTACCCTTTGAAGACGATATTTCTGACAGTGTGACTGAAAAGCTTTCTCTGATGTGGTATGAATTCTGATGTGGTTTTGGGGTACCTTTTGAGGAAAACATTTATGACAGGACTCACACACGGGGAGAGGCACTCGGATATGACAGCAGACACCTTTGATAACATTTTTTCAAATACCCCCTGATCCACAGATACCAAATGAAATTTTTAATGCATTTTCCCCCAAAAAAGACCTCCCTAAACTAGTGTGTCTATACTTTGATCAGCTCGTAATTGGTGGGAAATGTTATGCTTTTACCACCAATATTAAGAATGATCATAGTTGACCTGTTGGCTCTATATTTTGCGAGTTAAAGAAAGTAGACAAAGTATGTGACTTGAATTAACAATTCGTGATGCTTGTGGCGATCGAGTGAACACCTCCCCCCCCCCCACCCCCATGGCGACAGTCCTGTTCTCTTTGGTGCGTTTCAAGGAATTTTGCAGCTTAAAAAAACTTAAGACAGTACTCAACTGATAGGGCCGGGTGATAGGGTTTCTCTTCAGTGTCGAGTTCTGATGTGGTATGCGAGTCCTTTCCTTTAAGCGAAACATTTCTGACAATATTGACACTGGTACGGTTTCTCTTTGGTGTGAGTTCTGATGTGGTTAATGTGAGGGCAATACTTTGAACAGCATGCAGCAATTTACTATTAAAGTGCTCACACTAATGTTTCTCCGAGAACAATGGTGTCATTTCGGGCAAAACGTTTCATACAAATACTCACACTGAAAACATTTTTATTTAGCGTGAATTGGAATGTCTTTTTTTTTAATACCACTTATCTTTGATATGACTTAAGATATGGTTTACAAGAACATATTTGTTAACAAAACATGTCTGACAGTGCTCACACTGAAAGAGTTTCTCTTTGGTGTGAATTCTTATATGTTTCTTATATGTGTAAAAAGGAAACTTTTTCTAGCAAAAATGTCTGACAGTACTAGCACTGAAAAGTCTGGTGTGGTTTGAAATCCAAGGACACTTCTGTCACCAAAACATTGCTGACAATATTCTGATATGCTTCGCAAGAGCATTTTTTCTAGTTAACCATTTATGACAGTACTCACACTGAAAGGATTTCTCTTTGTGTGAGTTCTAGTGTGGCACACAAGGAACTTCTGTCACTATAACATTTTTGACAGTATTCAAACTTTTTTTTTTTTGGTGTGAATTCTTCCGATGTTTTACAAGGTCACTATTTTGGGCAAAACATTTCTGACAATATTTACACTTATATAGCTCACAACGAAACTTTTTCAAGCAAAAATTGTCTAACAGCTACTCGCACAGAAAAGTTTTCTCTTTAGTGTGAGTTCTGGTGTGCTGCACAAGGTTACTTCTGTCACCAAAACATTGCTTACAATATTCACACTGATAGGGTTTCTCTTTGGTGTGAGTTCTGATGTGGACTATAAGGCCAGGTTTTGCGGCAAAACATTTCTGACAGTAATCACACTGAAAGGGTTTCTCTTTGGTATGAGTTCTGATGTGGTTTACAAGGCCATATTTTCTAGCAAAACATTTCTGACAGTATTTACACTGATAGGGTTTCTCTTTGGTGTGAGTTCTGATATGACATGTCAAGGTATTTTGATGAGTGAAACATTTCATACAATATTCACACTGGAATGGTTTGTCTTTGGTATGAATTCTGATATGTATTACCAAGTCCTTTTTTGCGGCAAAACGTTTCTGACAGTACTCACACTGAAAAGGTTTCTCTTTAGTGTGAGTTCTTATGTGGTATGCAAGGACATTTCTGTAACCAAAACGTTTCTGACAGTATTCACACTGAAAGGGTTTCTCTTTGGTATGAGTTCTTATGTGCTTTACAAGAACATTTTTTCCAGCAAAACATTTCTGACAGTAATCGCACTGAAAGAGTTTTTCATTGGTGTGAATCCTGATATGGCATGTCAAACTACGGCGATTAGCAAAACATTTCTGACAGTACTCACACTGAAAGGGTTTCTCTTTGGTGTGAGTTCTGATATGGCATGTCAAGCTATCGTGCTGAGTAAAACATTTCATACAATATTCACACTGAAATGGTTTGTCTCTAGTATGACTTCTGATATGTTTCACCAAGTCAATTTTTCGGGCATAACGTTTCTGGCAGCGCTCACACTCATAGGGCTTCCCTTTTATGTTCAAACCGTTATTACATTGGTACCATATCTTATCATGGCTATTCAAATGTTGTAATAGCTTACCGTTTTTTGACAAACTTTTCTGACAAAATTTACTTTTATATCTACGAGCTCGCACATATTTAATAAGATGTATGTTTATGTGGGTTTTCAATTTGTCCAAAGAATAATGCTCGATTCCACAAAATGTACAAGTAAATGGCTTCAAACGTTTTATCACCATCTTACTGCTTGCAACATGTATTCGCATGGAACTTAGATGAACCCAACAAAATCTTGAATTACTGTGTGCACATAAAACCCACCATGGAAGTCAATTCTAGCTGTGGTGTCCTTGCATGGAACAGCAAGCAATACAAAACCATATGCAGTCCCTTGTTCTGTTCAATCTTCACTGGCTTCTGTTGCTCTGTTTCTACTTTCAGCAGTTTCTTATTGACGATCTAGTGGATCAATAAACCTGAAATGTCAAAACAAATGAATGTTTGCTATCATTGCTTGCAATCCCTGCAGATTGCATTAGAACAGTATTAATCTCCACTGACACCCCAGGCATATTTTCACGAAAACGAGCACTACAGTCCAATTATATCAAGTTTCCAAAGTAAAACGCTATTTATAGTATACCTGTATCTATCAATCCAAAGGTTCATGGAAATGAATGAGGTGTCACTACCTAGTATGCAATTTTGACATTTTCAGTGCAGTGTGGCTATTGTCCAGGGTTTTTTCATAACAATAGAGTACCGAAGTGTGACATCATAAAATTGTCTTTTTTGCATTTCAGCATTTTTATGACCATATTTCAGTAGAACATGATGAAAAACATCCAGTTCAAATTTGGTGGGAATCAGATTATGAGGGCCCGAGATATGGCCGCATGAATACCTAATTAGCCCCATTGAATCAAATTGGCCTGGCTTATAACTGTTTGGAACCAGGCCAATTTACACTGATTTCAATGGGGCTAATTAGGTATTCATGCGGCCATATCTCGGGCCCTCATGATCCGATTCCCACCAAATTTGGACTGTGGATGTTTTTCCATCATGCTCCACCGATACATGGTATTCAAAACACTGAAATGCAAAAAAAGTTTTCTGTGACGTCATCACTTCGGTACTCTATATAGCATGGTCCAATACATTTCAGTGTGTTTAAGGGCATGATGGGGTATGAACGTTTTGACAGTATTTATTGTGGGACATTAGAGCACATCAGACATATCGAATTGCATTCTGAATAAAAAGAATATGTCCTTCTGATATCAAGTAATTTAGAATTTTTGAAATTCGCAATGTAATACACATATGGCAAATAATTGTGTGCAAAATATGGCCCATGATATTGTTGGATATAGCAAATTTTATGGCAAATGATCACAATTGTGTGGAAAATATGGCCCATGATATCGTTGAATAGAGCACTTTTGGCTAATGTACTAAAACTTGTGATATCATACGTCAATTCGTGTAAGGAAATTTGACATCAAGTCTTGCTGCATATAAATATGTTATCAAAACATGACAGTATACTGCGATGTATATGACGAACGGGGTGATGACTGGGTGATGGGGTGATGGTCATGTACCGATGACCAGGCTCCTTTGGATACGTGGATCATATGCCCATTGTAGGACCCACATATTGATCCTACATTAAAATTGGATTTTAACTTGTGGATCCCCAATATCAGGGTAGGTATACCATGCATAGTAGTACCATGCATGCTTGCATTCATTGGTTATGCTTCCATTGGGTACAGGAGTGTATGGAAACCTCTACAAGATTCACTTTAAATAATTAGCCATTCAAAAATTTTCAATTTCAATTTCAACTTTTATTAGCTTTTATTGCAAGAAATCAAATCTTAATTTTCCTTTTCAATTTAAAGCGTTAACAGTAAACCTTTCATTGCAAAAGCATTTTCCATACTAATCATACTGTAATAGCTTTATGATTTCAATTTTGGAGCAAAATATTTCTTCAAATATTTATTACAATTACTATGTGTCTCCTATATGTAGGGGTTAATATGTAAACTTTTAAACTTTAAAACACCTAAAAGATATTGTGATTTCTCACCCAACACAAACCTCTACACCTTCAATCAAAGAAATTAAAGGATATCTCCGGCAATCATAACATTATGCCTTATATGTTAGAAAAATAATTATCAAGCATGAATCACATGGTTTTATTTAAAACAAACTCATATTGACCATAAAAAAGAATAAAAACAGTCGGCTTTCAACATGCGATATTCAAAATTCAATGACGTATTGGTTATTTGTGCTCAATTGTGGTCAGCCTTCATTGTATTACTGGGACGTCATTGCACTCGACAATTTCGGCGCCCGGGAATTTTGAATATCGCGTGTTGAGAGACTGTTTTTATTCTTTTTTATGGTCACTATGAGTTTGTTTCAAATAAAACCAAGTGATTCGTACTTGATAAATATTTTTCTTACATATAAGGCATAATGTTGTGCTTGCCGGAGACTCCCTTTAATGTTGGCACACTCTGGCATACTAAATGTAAATCGCCACCCCTCTCCCCCAGTCCAATGGTGATGAAAGCACTTTGGGCTCTCCAATCTCACCAACATTGATTGAGGGGGGAGGGGAAAGGAGAAGGTGTGTACTTCTCATCAAACATAGTTATACTGAGGGACCATTCACAAACACTTGTAAGGGGGGCCCTGATGCAAAAAAAATTTCATCACGAAAGTGTTTCGCCCCCCCCCCCTTTACAGACCTCAAAATTTCAGGGCCCCTTTTTGACATGAAAATTATGGGTCAACCCCATAGAAAAGCATATAAACTTAATTTTTCCAGGAAAATTTGTGGTCATTTTTTCAGGGCCCCCCCTTAGCAGGGTCAAAAATTTTCAGGGCCCCCCTTTTTGCATCAGGCCCCCCCTTACAAGTGTTTGTGAACGGTCCCTAATTTCACTTAACTATCGGAGCGGCAATGAAGAGTTCCAACATATTGTCATGGTGTGCCAACTATTAAATTAGTTGATTATCTGAGGCGAACGCAAAATATGACATCTAAAGTTTGTTTTTGTCTCATAACTCAACATCAGAATATTGTATGAACTTCATATTGCACACGATGTGGGAGTGGACCCTGTGCTTTAGAATGAGTATAAAATTGTTGATAAATAAATTGGTTTATTTAGGAAGTGGCCACTGAAAGCATCTCCTATGCTAAATTAAGTCATATTTCGTAAAAGCCTCTAAACGGCAAAATATTCATCTAAATTTAGTTTTGAACTCATATATAATTCAACAACGGAATGTCATATGAACTTCATATTGCACATGATATGGGAGTATATACCATATGCTTTGGAATCTTAATAAAATTGTTGATAAAGAAATTGGATTTTTTTGTAGGGAGCGGTCAGTGAAACATCCCATAACCTACACAAATTTCATGATCAGTTCTCTAAGCTGTCACGTGCAAAGTTAGATTTTGGTGCTATATCTTCAAAACGGGAAATCGCATCAAACTTTTGTTACTCTCAAGTGTTTGGTAGTTACTCTCCTTTTGAAATATGTTACAAAAATTTTGAGGGCAAAGAAACTTGTTTATTTAGGGAGTGGTTATTGAAAAAATCCACAATGCTGAGTTTTATATAGGCCAAAAAACACGTTTTCTAACAATAGGCGTATATTAACACGCCATTGCATATTTCTTCTAAATTATCATAATTATTTTAGCACGAATTGCTGTATACGAATACTGGGTTAGTCCTAATTCAACGCCTAATTCTTGTTGTAAACAAATAACATAACAAAGTCAGGAATTGGTCATAAATCATTCATTACATAATTATGTATAAAATTAGTAATTATCTTCAGTAGAGAGCATGGGTCAATGCGTACACATAACCGCGTGATAAGAACTTGAACTGTTAAATGTGCACATTATACGTTGGCCTCATCTTGTTTTGTTCTTTCTTCATTTATTTATTTTCCATAAATGTGACGTGTCATGTCAAAAGGAGACACTTTTGGGCAGGCTATCAATTTTGAGGTTTTTACATATCTTAAATATAGATATTTTGCTCCACAACGCCGTTTTCCCCAATGAAATCGACATTCCTAAGCGAAGATATTGAGTTCACAAGTTATGGTATTAGAAAGTTGGAAATTGAGATATCGGCCTTTTAAAAATATTATTGACTATGTTGAGAGTAGGAATTACCTTGAAAAAATGTCTCAAAAATACAAGATGTCAGTTATATTCCGGTATGAAAATATCAGACAATATTTTAAACATTAATAACATCACAAATTCGCAACAAACCCAAATTGTAAAAAAATCACCCCCGCTCAGATTTTTGGCTATTTCTCCATTTGCGATCCTGCCCAAAAGTGTCTCCTTTTGACATGACACGTCACAAATGACTGTTAATATCATTCGCCATTTTATCTTTAAAAAATATATATTATAACTGTATTGATGAAAGAATAAAAGGTTTCCATCCATTTCAAACATGATGAACCGGTAATTTAAGTTATCAATAAGGAAACACCGGAAATATAAATAAATCAAAAAGACAAATATATTAAATCAAAGAAAAAAATAACAACATTGTCATTCAGATAAGTATGGCCAAATTAAAAATTAACAATTCCAATACAAGTAACCTTTTGAGTGGGAAACAAAACAAACTAGACTTAGCTGTGGTCTAAGACCACGAACACAGCCGTGTTGTGACCCCTAATGACCTTTAACCCCAAAATATATGAAAACGCCCATAGACATTGGCTAATGTCAATGCATGGGTGTACGTGGCACAACTTTGCTATGTTATTTGTGGCAGAATGGGCATTTTGAAGGTTTTTCGTCTCAGACCGGAAGTGACCCCTTAATGACCTTTGACCCCAAATAAAAAAATACCACATATGAATTGGGTAACCACAATTCATGTGTGAAAATACCGTTACTGTCCTATGTTTTTCTTAGCAAATAAAAATTTTTGAAGGTTTTTCGTTTTATACCGGAAGTGACCCCTTAATGACCTTTGACCCCAAATCGGTGAGGACCCCATAGACACTGGGTAATAAAAATTCATGTGTGCAAGTGGTGTCACTGTCCTACGTAATTTGTGGGAGAAGAAGCATTTGAAAGGTATTTCGTTTTATACCGGAAGTGGCCCCTTAATGACCTTTGACCCCAAATCTGTGAGGACCCTATAGACACTGGCTAATAACAATGCATGTGTGCAAGTGGTGTCACTGTCCTACGTAATCTGTGAGAGGAGCATTTTGAGTTGAAATCACGTTTTTGACCCCTATGACCCCAACGTGACCTTTGACCCCACGAGTTTCATGTGACATGTAGGGGCATGGTCAATGATGGTTTTGACCAAGTCAGGTCCAAATCGGTGTAAGCATATGAGTGCTAGAGCAAATGTAATGGTCGGCAGAAAGAAGAAAGAAAGAAAGAAAGAAAGAAAGAAAGAAAGAAAGAAAGAAAGAAAGAAAGAAAGAAAGAAATAAATAAATAAATAAATAAAGAAAGAAAGAAAGAAAGAAGGACCTGTAAGAAAAAAAAGACACAGCCGTGACGTTACGTCACGGCTGTGTAAAAATTGCACCAAGTTTTGAACTGTGTACCTCTCGATTGTGAAGCGACCTCTGCTACCTTTAAGCTAAACGAATAGACATGAAAATGGTCTTTCATTTTAGGTCATAATGATTGTCATCATAAAGTTGCAGGATCATTCAAGCAAACGGTATTCCAAAACAAACGCTATTGAATTCAATGGCAATTGCACGGTAATCCATTTATCATTAGCAAGAAATAATAGAAACATTTCTGACAGTGCTCACACTGAAAGAGTTTCTCTTTGGTGTGAATTCTTATATGTTTCTATATGTGTAAGGAAACTTTTTCTAGCAAAAATGTCTGACAGTACTAGCACTGAAAAGTCTGGTGTGGTTTGAAATCCAAGGACACTTCTGTCACCAAAACATTGCTGACAATATTCTGATATGCTTCACAAGAGCATTTTTTCTAGTTAACCATTTATGACAGTACTCACACTGAAAGGATTTCTCTTTGTGTGAGTTCTAGTGTGGCACACAAGGAACTTCTGTCACTATAACATTTTTGACAGTATTCAAACTTTTTTTTTGGTGTGAATTCTTCCGATATGTTTTACAAGGTCACTATTTTGGGCAAAACATTTCTGACAGTATTTACACTTATATAGCTCACAACGAAACTTTTTCAAGCAAAAATTGTCTAACAGCTACTCGCACAGAAAAGGTTTCTCTTTAGTGTGAGTTCTGGTGTGCTGTACAAGGTTACTTCTGTCACCATAACATTGCTGACAATATTCACACTGATAGGGTTTCTCTTTGGTGTGAGTTCTGATGTGGACTATAAGGCCAGGTTTTGCGGCAAAACATTTCTGACAGTAATCACACTGAAAGGGTTTCTCTTTGGTGTGAGTTCTGATGTGGACTATAAGGCCAGATCTTCTAGCAAAACATTTCTGACAGTACTCACACTGATAGGGTTTCTCTTTGGTGTGAGTTCTGATATGACATGTCAAGGTATTTTGATGAGTGAAACATTTCATACAATATTCACACTGAAATGGTTTGTCTTTGGTATGAATTCTGATATGTTTTACCAAGTCCCTTTTTCCGGCAAAACGTTTCTGACAGTACTCACACTGAAAAGGTTTCTCTTTAGTGTGAGTTCTTATGTGGTATGCAAGGACATTTCTGTAACCAAAACGTTTCTGACAGTATTCACACTGAAAGGGTTTCTCTTGGGTATGAGTTCTTATGTGCTTTACAAGAACATTTTTTCCAGCAAAACATTTCTGACAGTACTCGCACTGAAAGAGTTTTTCATTGGTGTGAATCCTGATATGGCATGTCAAGCTACGGCGATTAGCAAAACATTTCTGACAATACTCACACTGAAAGGGTTTCTCTTTGGTGTGAGTTCTGATATGGCATGTCAAGCTATCGTGCTGAGTAAAACATTTCATACAATATTCACACTGAAATGGTTTGTCTCTAGTATGACTTCTGATATGTTTCACCAAGTCAATTTTTCGGGCATAACGTTTCTGGCAGCGCTCACACTCATAGGGCTTCCCTTTTATGTTCAAACCGTTATTACATTGGTACCATATTTTACCATGGCTATTCAAATGTTGTAATAGCTTACCGTTTTTTGACAAACTTTTCTGACAAAATTTACTTTTATATCTACGAGCTCGCACATATTTAATAAGATGTATGTTTATGTGTGTTTTCAATTTGTCCAAAGAATAATTCTCGATTCCACAATATACACAAGTAAATGGCTTCAAACGTTTCACTACCATCCTGTTTGTAACATGTATTTACATGGAATGTAAATAAATTAAAAAGATCTTGAATTAATGTGTGCACATAAAACCCACCATGGAAGTCAGTTCTAGCTGAGGTGGAACAGCAAGCGATATAAGATCACAGGCCTCACTGGCTGCTGTCTTTGTTCTGTTTAATCCTCTCTGACTTCTGTCTCTGTTCTGTTTCCACTTTCAGTAGTTTCTAATTGAAGATGTATATCCGTGGATCAACAAACCTGAAATGTAAAACAAATGAATGTTTGTTATTATTGCTTATTGCATTCACAGTAGATTGCATTAGAACAAAAATGAAGTTTGCATAAGGTCAAAAAAGAAAGGTTTGTCTCAAAGCTCACGGGTGTTTTGAAAACAGTTTTTTTTTTACTCCCCGACTTTTTTATGGTATCTTGAGAAAAAAGTGTGTTTTGCCGAATTTTTCCGGAAAAAAATTAAAAAAACCCATAGTTTTTTTAAATAAAAAAAATGTCTGCATTTCTTTTTTCCAAATCACGCGATTTTACAAATGCGCGCAAGCTTTGAGACACACCTTTTTTTTTGCCTAATACTTATAATATTTTTATCAAGCAAACCTATCATTACGTTTATTTCATTTGTGGAGACGTTGGTAAATGATAATAGCTGGGTACAAAACTGCATAAAAGGGGGCATGATAGGCAGTCCATGCAGTAAAAGACAAATGACAACCAAGTTGTATCTTACTCAAATGTTTCCGACTACATATAAAGCAGTCAAAGACATTTAAAATTAGCAGTCTTGTGAAGTCACTGTAACTTTAGAGAGTCAACATAATTATACTAATACCTGGAAAAAAGTAGAATACAAGAATACAAGCAGTCACAGACAGGGGTGGCTTTTCCATTGGGATAAATGGAACGGAGTCCCACCCTGATTTTCACAGCCTTAATATTACAGTGGATATTCTTTGTAGGCCCTCATTTCTGGTGAATTATATACATGTATTTATATCAAGTGTGCATCAAATAATAAACTCCCAAGTCCCAACTCTGATAGCTCCCCCAGAGCCTAATATTTTCATTGAAAAAGAGCATTTTCCCGATATAAATCTTAAGTCTGACCTGTTCTAAGTGTATGACCATTCAAAAAATTATTTCTAATTGCCAAGCAAGTTTCCTCAAGAGACTAGATACTTGGTTAGGTGCATGATTCTGGGTTATACCTACATATAAAGAGAGTTTCAGAGGAATTGCAATATATGGCCAATTTTTATTCATTACACCCTTATATTGGTATATGCCAAAACAGGTCAACAAATGGCTTACAACATTGTAGTGAAGATTTCATTTACAAAATTTGTGCAAGAGCAGATGATGCATAACTAGGTAAGATTGTTGTTGAAATCTCATTGATTCCCCAAATCTGAGGATTTTGAGAAATATGATGATCAGCAAATGTTTTGAAAATTGAATTTAACACATCAAATTTGTCCAAAAAAATTTAAATTGTATTTTCATGTCATTTTGTTAGGGGCTGTGCAATAGTTATGAGCCCTGGGGGAGGGTAAAATTGGGGTGCAAGAAATTTTTAGCGAGCCGAGAGGGGGGGGGCAAGCCAAGAGGGGGGGGCAAGCAATAGGCACACATTCATGGGGCGCCTTTGAAATAAAACCCTCTAAAAAGGCTTCCAAGGAAAACTGTACGGAAACGCTTAAATATGCTACGCTCGCAACATACATCTAGACCATTTTAGGTTTGCAAATTGGAATCCCAAAAATTTGGCATGTTCAAGGGGGGGCAAGCAATTTTTGGCAGGCCGATGGGGCGGCAAGCGATTTTTGGCTAGCCGCTTGGAAATTTTACCCCCGGGGGCTCATAATTATTGCACAGCCCCTCAAAACTATCACTATTGCAGGAGTCAACTATACTTTATAGTTAGCCCCACATCAAAAAACACCAAAAGGCCGTGACTAGTCACAGACCTAATATGTAGGCAAGAGCTAATTTGCACATATCACATGATCACCAACTGCCATTTCAAATTTGGTAAGTACCATGCATGCTGTTATATATAAGTAAGCTTGCTAGATGATTACAAAACGAGGTGGGGTCAAGATGTCAAGAGGGCTGAATTTACACAATTTTCATTCCGTCTATCTTGTTCTCACTATGGCAATGTTGTTCCCGGGAGCAGTCTACACCCTTGCCATTCCTTGGTTATGCCTTGGGGGGCAGGAGTGTATGGAAACTCAACAAGATTCACTTTAAATAATTAGCCATTAAAAAATAAGTTTAAATTTCAACGTTTATTGCAAGAAATAAACCTACATGTTAATTTTCTGTCTTTAATTTAAAGTGTGGACAGTATATACCTTTCCTAGCAAATTAGCTTTTATTCAGTGGCATAGCATGTGCCTCCCCCAATCGATTGCAGAATTTAGAAACGCTCAAAGGAAATTTACCCCAAAACAGCTTGCGCCCCTACCCCATATGATGACCAATGCTACGTCACTGGTTTTATTGTTTATGAGAGAACTTACAGGATACTTCTACAAGGTGTCCCAGAATGATTTATACCGCGTTTGAACAAAATATCAAAGATATATAGTCAACAGTGTATCTAATCTTAATAAGTGCAATACAATGCCAGACATATCTCCTACTTATTCTGTGACTTTCATGGAAATGGCTTGATTTGTTTTCGTGTGACATTGCTATTACTGAAAATGGACGAAAGCGGCATGTGTGTAATTTACAGTGCAAAGGCATCATAACACATGGATCCTTTATCACCATCGTCCAGCCACACTGTGCAATATAAGGCCAAAAAAAAAAAATTGTTGTGTTGCCCTCAACCGTCCGGTCCTAAATCCTGAAAAATCAGGGTCGCAATTTTTTTTTTTTTTTTTTTTTTTTGGAATGATGATTTTTACAGATTTGTTCAAAAAATCAATGTTTTTCACTTAAAATTAATATTATATTGAAAGACTAACAGGTATCCAGAAGTCAAAATTGACAAATGTCCCTAATTGAAGAAGCATTATTTAATATTTATGGGATTTTTAAAATCTGAAGGTTAAAAAAAAAAAAAAAAAAAAAAAAAAAGAAATCCGACCGCCCGACCCAACTTTCCCATTTTTCCATTTGAGGGCAACACAACAATATTTTTTTTTTTTGGCCTAATGGAGAAATCCTACATTCTGTTATAGGAAATACACCAAATTTGGCACAGATGTAGAGCTTAAAATGCCAAATAATTCTTGATATGGGATTAAGTGAAACATTTCAATATGACATCATATATTTAGGTTGAAAAACATACTTTTTTTTGTGATTTTTACCCCAATTATTACCCAAAAATGCCACTATTTCCTCCGCAGTTAATTTTAATCTTCTTCGTCACATAGCTGTGGGTTTGCCAATATACTGTGGACATAAATGCATGCTGTGACACTAAGGACGAACCTTCTCTTTTATGAAAAATCCATCTCTGCCGGCATTTCAAATGATGAAACTCACACACCGCAATTGGCTTCAAAACTGCCGCCAAAGAAAGAATAGTTTAAAGTCACTCAAGCGTAGCAAATCCTTTATTCCATATAAGGATTGCTTCGTAACATCATAAATAAACGATAGATATCGACTATTTAGTAGAAGTAAGAACAGGGCACAACAAATATACTGCATAACATTTTCCAAATAACTTTGTGCTGAAAGGTTAGTAATTTGACAGATTTTCAAAATAGGTTGCTTTGTAAAAACTTGGAATTCACCATTTTTATGCAATCCTCTCTAACTAGAAACGTCCAATTTTTAAAATCTAAAAAATCTGAGAAAGCTAAATATATGTAGAACTTATTACAATGCAAAATAATATGACCAATAAAAATGCCGTTTATACCCAAAAATTTTTATCTGTCCCGGTATAAATCATTCTGGGACACCTTGTAGATATCAATTTTGAAGCAACATCTTTCTATAAAGTTAGTTGAGTACAGCCAAAATGGCTTGCTGAGCTCAGCCAAGCTTTGCTTCCTTCACTGGTGGTCTTCGCTAGAGACTTTGATGCTAACAAGCAAACAGTATACCAGTTTGCTGATATGTATCAGAGCCTTCAGCAAAACAGCAGGAATATAAATATGACTCGATGACACAAGCATAATAAATTTCCTTCGTATTCAGTAAGAACATAACTACTCATTAAACAAGCACGTCTGTGGTTGTTTACGGTCAATAGAAAGGTCCATGAGGTGTCAAGGGGCTGTAATTCAAACATGGTCGTAAAATAGTTGATTGTTTGGGGGTCGTAAAATAGTTGATTGTTTGGGCAACTGTGGTATCAGAGCAATGAGTGTAAATTCACCAAAACCAGTTTTTTACAGCCTTTTATAGGGTTAGCATTTGATATAAAATTGGATGATTGAGCCCATATTTATTGGTCAAGCTATGAGTTTTAAAATATTATAAACTCATAACGAGCCCAATAAATATTGGGCGTAAAGCATCCAATTTTATCATTGTTTAGGATCCAATATTTTCATACACTTGGATTCATCAAAACATGCTAACAGCTGGGTACCCCTTCGCTAGAATCAGTAACCGAAGGTAGCGAAGTGTGACTGAACTTTTTTTTGGCTGCCTTCCCTTAATACTCAGTATTATAATTACTATGTGTTTCTTTAATACACAGGCATTCCTATGTTCTATTGCGATTTCTCACCCAGTGTGAACTTCTACACCTAGGTCAGTTTGGCGCACAATTTGTGACAGTAGGGGCTGTGCAATAATTATTATCCACCACCCACCCCCACCAAGCAAAAAACATCTAATATACTAAAAGTGTTTCTCTTCAGTGTGAGTTTTGATGTGAGTTTTACTAGTGTGGTGTGAAAGGGCACTACTATTACCAAAACATTTCTGACAGAACTTGCACTGAAAGGGTTTCTCTTTGGTATGAGTTCTGATGTGGTTTACAAGGACAGATTTTCTAGCAAAACATTTCTCACAGTACTCGCACTGAAAGGGTTTCTCTTTGGTGTGAGTTCTGATATGGTATGTCAAACTAATGCGCTGAGTAAAACATTTCATACAATATTCACATTGAAATGGTTTGTCTTTAGTATGAATTCTGATGTCTCAACATGTTTGTTTTGTGGGAAAAATGTTTCTGACAGTACTCACACTGAAATGGTTTCCCTTCAGTGTGAGTTCTTGTGTGGACTTTTCTGCCAGCAAAACATTTCTGACAGTATTCACACTGAAAGGGTTTCTCTTTGGCATGAGTTCTGATATGGTATGTCAAGCTATGGCGCTGAGTAAAACATTTCAAACAATATTCACACTGAAATGGTTTCTCTTTGGTACATGTATGAATTTTGGTATGTCTCACCAAGCAACATTTTTGGGCAAAACGTTTCTGGCAGTGCTCACACTCATATGGCTTCTCTTTTATGTTAAAACCGTCATTACATTGGTACGATATCTTACCATGGCTATTCAAATGCCTTTTTAATTTACCATTTTTTGACAAACTTTTCTGACAAAATTCACTTTTGTATCTACGAGCTCGCAAATATTTAATAAGATGTTTGTTTATGTGGGTTTTCAATTTGTCTAAAGAATAATGTACAATTCCACAAAATGCACAAGTAAATGGCTTCAAATATTTCATTACCATCCTGTTGCTGCTTGCAACATTTATTTACATGGAACTTTAGATGAACCCTACAAAATTCATAAGACCAAGATCTTGAATTAGTAACTGTGTTCACATAACACCCACCATATGTAAGTCAATTCTAGCTGTAGTGTCCTTCAATGGAACAGCGAGCAATACAAGATCCCAGCCCTCACTGGCTGCTGTCTTTGTTCTGTTTAATCCTCACTGACTTCTGTCTCTGTTCTGTTTCTACTTTCAGTAATTTCTAATTGAAGATGTATATCGGTGGATCAACAAACCTTAAATGTAAAACAAATGGATGTCTGTTATTATTGCTTATTGCATTCCCAGCAGATCGCATTAGAAAAGAAAAGAAGTTTGTATATTGCCCTTTTCCGACCGACCTAAAAATCTGAAAAATATGGTCTTGTTTTTTCCCCTTCATATTTGCATTTTCATAAATTTGGTGTAAAATTCACCAAATGTTTTGCCCCTTGCAATTCCCATCGCACAACTCTGGTATATTATATTAACAACTTGATCCTGGAAAACTTTTATTGGTAAGGATTTTATTTTGTAGTGAGCTAGCGTTTGAAAAAGAGGTAAACCGACCAACAGACTCCAACTTTGGAGTTTAAAAGCATTATAAACTTTATTAGGCCTTAGATTAAGATAAATTACAAATTCCTCTAGGCGATTGATAAAGGTATGGCATTCACCCTTTCATTTGAATTACTGAATTCATTTTATTAGTCTTTCATGTGAATTACAATGGTAACCATTTGAAGTACTAAATTAATTTTATCAGGTCTTGTGCATTACAATGGTAATTGTACATGGACACAAAGAGAATAGCTTTATATGCCTGCCGACAAGCATATTCAGTACATGTACTTCTGACAATATTCACACTGCCAAGGTTCCTTTTTGGTGTGAATTCTGATGAGGTTTAGTAGGGCACCTTTTAGGCAAAATAGAGCTGACACTATTCAACCTGACAGTGTCTCTCTTTAGTATAAAGGTGTCTCTTTGATTTGAATTCTGATATGCTGTTTGGTGTGAGTTCTACTAGATTAATTTTTGGGGTAATAGAAAATGAAGAATTTCTGACAGTAATGACTTAAAGGGTTTCTCTCTGGAGTGAATTATGACATATCTTTAAGATCCCTGTTATCCATAAAACATTTCTGGCACAGTACTCAGACTTCCATGTTCAGTATGTTTTTTGTAATGGAAGGGCAAATGCAGCTGCACTTCTACCAGCGATAGTTGACATCTTGGGGTACACAAAAATTCATGATAGCAATTGAACCAGAGTTACCTTTGGTGGGAAAAGGTCATCAAGATGGTCAAAGGTCAAATATTTGGCTTCTCTATGGGGTCAACAAACACAAAAAATTCTCCAACATATATTACAGAGCAAACTTTTAAAACAAAACCAGCAATATTCAAAGATGTTGATCAAATACTGCGTACACCTCAAACCTACCATGGATGGAAGTCCAGCAAAGATGTCCTGGAGTGAGCTGCAATACAAGACCAAACTCCTTCCTGGCTAATTCTGTTTTGGTCCTGGTTTTATAGTTTCCAAATGAATATCAAATGAATATCAGTGGATCAGTATATCTGAAATGTTAAAACAACATTAATAAACTTTTAATATATCTTTTGAAATCAGATATTGATTCTTTACCCTATCACTGCTTAATGGGAAGAGATAATAAATATACAATTAATAATAACAATAATATAATAATAAATACAATTTAGGATTTAGGATTTGTTACATGGAGATAACCAGTGATTTTCTGTGCAAAATATGTTGGTTAACTGTTCCACCAAATGATCATTTAAAGTCATAATGTGAGATCTTATAATATAAAAGTGGTTAATTTTTTTCAAAGTTGATTTTTTTTTCATATTTGTAATGCTTAAACATATGTCCCAACTTGCACCTAAATGCAATCAGCCAAATTTGTTGTGTTTGAAGGTCAACAGAGCAAAGTTGGACACAAAGTCATATTCTTTTTTAGACTTTATGTCACACTAGTTAGATTTCTTTCACTTTACATTTTTTTCTTTACATTGCTATTTCAGCTAAAATGGACGGCAGCAACCCTTTCCAGCAGTTATTACTAATATCATTTAAAAAAATAACACATTTAAAATTTGACGGAAATCATACATTATGACTTTAATAGTGCATTTCATATTATAAATAGCTCATATTTATAAATACATGTACCAGTATTTCCATCTGTGTTAATCAACATTCCTATTGACTACTGCTTGCAGATGTATGTTTAGACTAGAGTGGCAAGTTTTCCGTGATTTAAAACACCGAATTCCACGATTTTCCGTGCGTGGTTCTAAATACTAAATTCCATGATTTTCCGTGATGTAATTTCAATTCTGAGTTCACATTCAGGGTAAAAAGAAGTCATTTGCATTATCTTTTTAGTTGTTTTAAGCCTGATATCTTTGAAGACGGACTTCATTTTCATTATTTTAACCTCAAATCTCTTTATTTTTTCTTCATTTTTATTTTTCTCCGCAAATTTCTCTAGTTGAGACCAGTGTCTCCATATTATACAATTACAGTCTTATTTGACATTGCGTTTTGTTACCTGGAGAGATTTAATCATGCCTTCCCTCCTCCAAACCAAATCGATACTTAATAACTCTTGTAGTGAGGGATCAACATTTAACCACAGCCTCAGGCAAAACCCACTTCCTGGGAACCAAATACCACACAAGGTTATTTTTATGTAATTTTTATGTAACTCATTGACCCATTTGTGTTATATACTGCCTCTAGCTACATGTATGACATCCTTGTGATCTGGTCAACTCATTGACAGATACGGACCTCAGGAGGGAATTCAATTTTTGGATCAATTCTCTCCAGGTAGTGAAACGTAATGGGTGCAAGAATACAATACTACTATATGTACATGTATAACAGTGTAAGTTGTTGCTATGAAATATACCTAACATTTTAATTTAGTGAACCTAATTCATTTCATTATTTGGAGCAGATGGTAAATGACAATAGCTATAGGTACAAAACTGCATGTTAGCGGGCATAGTAGGCGGTCCATGCGGTCAAAGACAAATGACAACTAAGTCGTTTCCTTTCAAATGTCTTCGAGCAGTTAAAGACATTTAAAATAAGCATTCTTTAGGTGCTGTAGTCACTGTAACTTAGACAGTCGACATGTAAAACCAAATAGTCTAAGACAAATTCAAAATTTGCAGTCATATTGAAGACCCTAATAGGTAGTCAAGGACTAATTTGCATAAATGTCACATGATCATCAACAAATACCATTTCAAATGTGACCCCTCAGCACAACTGAGCCCGGATGTCGCCATTGCCACTATTGAGATATGCTCCATTGAACTTAACAATAAACAATACGAAGCAATGGATTTATTGACTGTTTTATTGATTTTTCGCTACTTTGTCAAGTACTATAGACATGGTATACATCATTTTAAAGCTAATTTCAAGCAGAATATTTTGGTTGAATATCTCAAAAATGATGATTGGCGACATCCGGGCTCAGTTGTGCTGAGGGGTCAGAAATTTGCTGTTAACAGGGTTGCCAAACCCGCGATTTCGTAGCCCATTTGGAGTATTTTTGAAGATTTTTCCAGCGACTTTTGACAATTTCTTGTACCATAGAAACCAATGGTTAAAAAAAAAATTGGGCTACTTTTCAACATTGGCTCCCGCGACTTCAGATAGTTTCCTGTCCCATAGAAACCAATGGTAAAGAGAAAAATTGGGCGACTTTTCGATTATTTGACCCGCGATTCCGGCTGAAATCTTTTGGCAACCCTGGCTGTTAAATTCAATCTGTACAGAAGATGGATGTTAGAGGGTTTTTTTTAAAACTTTTTTAATTCAAACATTTGTACAATAGGAAATTGTACAATACAGATGACTACAATGTATGAACAATAAACTGGTGGCTTCTGGACTAGCTGCATGCAGATAGGTAGAATTGTATAAGATTATGATTTGAGTCGGTATATACTCTACATGATCACTGCAAACCAGTGTATATTCATGTACTTACTGTATTCAAAATTAGTTTCAGTGGCAACCATTATATGTGTACATCCATATCAAAACGATGCACTTGTCGGTTGCTACATGTGTCTCATTTCACATAATAGCTAGGAATAAATACTAGGCTCATATCAAGTGCAGGTCATTTCAAACCATCCCCAAGTCACATTGTTAAAGAATGTTCTCTGTATTCCTAAACCATGTGACTTGGGATGATTTGAAGTGACCTCCACTTCGGAGATGAGTCTGGTATTTATTCCTAGCTATTATGTGAAATGAGACACATGTAGCAGCCGACAAGTGCATTGTTTTGATATGGATGTACACATATTATAACATAAACATATTGTATGGAGCACCATGCAAGTATCATGTCAAAAGGTGCAGCATGATAATGGCGGGGTGGGGCTACGGTAATGTGTGTATCATTTTGGCATGCTAAAAATGAGCATTTTATAGAAGGTCTCAATGTGGGTTCATCAAGCCACATTAGGTTCAACTGCCTGAACAGAATTGATCACAACTTGGATTCCCTCCCTCTGTCAATGCTAACGTACCCAAATGTCATAGCTGTCAGTGTATGACACAGATGGGTCAATGAGTTACAATTTACATAAAATGACCTTGTGTGGTGTTTAGTTCCCAGGGAGTTTCCATGAGGCATGCAATTTTGATTAACTGTTGATAACTCACTACAAGAGTTATTACCATCAATTTGACTGAAAAAGGAGGCGAGACACGGTCAATAATCTTCAGGCAGTGGAATCTAATAATTTTGGCAGATAATTTTGAAGAGACATGGAAATAGCATTATGACAGCATATACTAGTGCCATAGATATAGTCCAGTCAAAGTGGGTTTTGACTCACCACTAATTGCAACAGAATTTTTTTCACTGCTATAAATGTCAGAGATGTCCCCTGAACAGCATACAAAAAGTATACTAAAATATACTTGGTGGAATGGTAGTTTTTGGCGGGAAAAGGTCATACAGGGTCAAATTTCAAAATCGCTCCAATCATTTTAAAAACTATACCAAATTATTCCTCTAGTCATAAGGATTCAGAAAAAGTATAGTTTGCCATATCTGTGATGTACGGTTCTTGAGTTATAACCGAAAAGGTCAAAGGTCAAATGTCGGGTTCAACAGAGGTCAAAAAACTAAAAATTGTCTGATTTTAACCAAAATGGTCTCAAATTGTTCGGCTTGCAAACATAATTCATTTAAAGAATATTTGCACTGTTTGGGTTGTTTAATTAAATGCGTAACATCGAAAACTAGGTCGGGTCAATAGAGGTCAATGGTCAATGACCTCTTTTACCCTGCTACCTAGGTAACGAAACATCCAAGATATGGCAAACTATTCTTATTTTGGAGTGTTTTTAAAGGACGAACACATTGAGACCATTTTAAGGCGATCGGAGCATTTTTTCTAAGTTGACCCACGTGGAGCCCAAAATTTGACCTTTGACCTTTTTGCTTATAACTTGAGAATGATACATCACAGATATGACAAACTATACTTTTTCTGAATCCTTAAGAGTAGAGGAATGCTTTGGTATAGTTTTTAATAAGATTAGAGCAATTTTGAAATTTGACCCTGTATGACCTTTTCCGCCAAAAACTACCTTTCCACCAAGTATATTTTAGTATATTTTTGGTATGATGTTCAGGGACATCTCTAAAATGTATAAAAGTGAAAAAAATTCTGTTGCAATTAGTGGTGGGTGACACCACTAATTTGTTTAGATTGACTGGACTAATAATAATAATTTATTTCTTCAGGGCTTTGTTTTCAAAATTTTGTCACAGTGAGTGGCCTATTTAGCCACAACACAAACATGTTACAAAATTCGAAGTTCATAAGAAAGACCAGTACATTACAGACTGTATAGTCTGTCCACATAGAAGTACAAAGTAAATAGACCTCAGAAACTGGAGGTATGAGAATAATTATTTCAGGGAAATGCTTCTTTGGCGCGCCAACTGCTGCACGATTTGTGCACCACACTCTTCACGCGTTGCGTCGCGCTCGCGTGTGATGCAAAGCATCGACCTCCGACGCCACAGATTTGGTTTGTACTTCTAAGTGGACAGACTGTAGGTTCCACAATTTCGGTATTATTTCCTGTTATGGCAAACTGCATATTCCTCAAATCATGAATATTCAAATCAAATTGAACAGGTGATGACTGGTTATGTACCTTTTGACCCCCTTTGGGTACGCCCACTGCTGGACCTACATTATACCGTAAAACCTCATCTACAAGCATATAGAGTGTCTTTGATGAAAGTTAAATTAATATGAAGCAGTCGTTAATATGCCAATACAATACATTGGTCTTACAATAGTTCTTGTTTATATATGCTTGTTGTGGTAATTTATTTGCTCAAACTCCATATGTTATCAATATTTTCGATGGATGATGCCTAAATTAATTTAGCCTTCATTAAAAACACTATATGTGACCATCCACCACAACTGAGCCCTGATGTCGCCAGTGCCACTATTTAGATATGCCCCATTGAACTTAACAATAAACAATAGGAAACAAAGGATTTATTGACTGTTTTATTGATTTTTCACTACTTAAATGTCAAGTACTATAGACGTGATATACATCATTTTAAAGCTAATTTCAAGCAGAATATTTTGGTTGAATATCTCAAAAATGATGATTGGCGACTTCAGGGCTCAGTTGTGCTGGATGGTCACATATATGCTTGTAGATAAGGTTTTACGGGAATTGGATTTAACTTGTGGCTCCCAAATTTCATGCATGCTGACACGTATAAGCAAGCCTGTTAGATGATTACTATATGAGGTAGTCAAGGTGTAAAGAGGGCTGAATTTACACAATTTCATTCCGTCTTATTTTCACCATGTCAATATTGTTCCAGGGGACAGTATACACCCCTTGTTATTCTTTGGTTATGCTAAGAGAGGGTACAGGAGTGTATGGAAACTCTGCAAGATTCACTTTAAATAATTAGCCATTTAAATGATAAGTTATAATTTCAACTTTTATTGCAAGAAATAAACCTACATCATAATTTAGAGTGTAGAGATTTATATGTGTTGGTAGTAGATATCAAAGATAAGTTTAAAACTAGTTGACAACACTCACATTTTTTTCGGAATAATTTCAGAGTAACCATACTCCGTCATCAGCGGTGTGATACTGGTGAATGAATTATGACCTTTACTTCCTGTTGACAATGACCTTTTTGGACCTTTTGTCAGGTGTTTCTAGAAGTAAAGTGTCATAGATTTTGGAAAGTTCTCAGCCCCTGTCCCTATTAAGGGTGGGCTGGTCTCATTCTTGATGAAAATGGCTTCTCTCACTTTTATTGACAATAGTTCTTTCTCTGCATTGTATCGGCGTTGTCAGTGTCAGCATCATGTCCTGTGCGCTTCTGGTGCTCTGCAATTGCTGATATATTTGAGGCGGTGTCTGCAGCGTGTTCTTTTAGTCTTTCTCCTAAAACTCACATCATTTCTCCAACATATACTTTGTCGCATTTTCATTCTTAATAGGGACGGGGGCCAAGAACTTTCCAAAATCTATGACACTTTACATCTAGAAACACCTGACAAAAGGTCAAAAAAGGACATTGTCAACAGGAAGGTCATACCATAGATGAACTCCTGGATGGGGCAGCTTTAATTAGCATGAGGCCGCATTGATATGTAAATAGCGTATTGTTATTTAAATTTGTGCCCAGACGTATTGAGGGCGACAGTCATGTTATCCAGACGGAGAATGGCTGCATATACCGGGCATGTCAATTTGCTGAGTGAAGGCTGATAATCACCTTTCTGTATAGGTAATAAGCTAGTATATTTCGTGTACCAGTTGGTTATAACAAAAATTAGTATCATATTAAATATATTAAATGTATAAACTGAAATTTACATGAATTTGAAGAGCAGAGCTTCGAAATGTAGCTAAGTCAGGTGATGTGAAATTCTGCTGCGTGACCCCCTCTGCGTGGTAGAATTATATTCATAAAACATTGAATTTAACAGATATCATGGGTAGACAACCACGATCTATCAGCATTTAAAATATATGTTAATTAACAAAGATAAATAATAAAGAGTACAAATGGCAATTAACTAGTAAACAAGCCTGAAATCTTAAAATGTTGCCACGTGATTTCCCGAACACATGATATGTCAACATGTGACCACTATTCAGATTTACCGTAAATATTTGGAGTATGCTTGCACATCATGCACATACACTGTGCATTTCTTTACTTCGTATAAAATCAATAATTCATGCTGGGAGCCAAGTAACATTGTCTGCTCAGTGCAGATTGGTATTTTATTTTACTTGAGAGCATAATAGAAATACATAAAGACGAATAAGGCGCCATGATGGAAGGTCAGGTCGGGTATCAAAGGTTATTATAACTTAAATACTACTTGTATTTCCCACCTTGCCTCTGTCACATATTTCCTTCATATTATTGACAGCAAGTCCTAATTTTGACTTTGCTATTGCAAAATGTCATTTCATATCAAATTAGTACTTTCTTTGAAAAAACATATCACTGGTGCCTGATGGGAATACCCGTCCGCCATTTCATTAAACTGGATCGTTTTCACCTGTTTTGTGCCCAGATGTATTGGGGGCGTGCTATATTCTCATTGAACAGGCAAAGTTCTCAAAACTAACAACGTTGTTATTTGCCAAACTCAATTAACATGATCCAAGGGGTCGAACATGAATTATTCATAACGAGCTATAACGGATCAATAACTGGCCTCACTTTCTAGCTAGTAAACCAGCTGAATTTTTCATAGATTTTGCGTTGCTAATAGAACAACCGTGAATTTAATGTCACCCCTTGGTCATACATCAGTCATTCACCAGTATCACACTGCTGATGATGGAGTATGGTTACTCTGAAATTATTCCAACAAAAACGTGAGTGTTGTTAACTTTTCTTTCATACATGTTAATTGTATTTCTTTAATGTAAGTGTAAACATCTTTCCCAGCAAAAGCATGTTTGATACTAATCACACTGCCAATGGTAAGTTTTATTGTTTATAAGATTACTTACAGGATACTTCTACATTTCAATTTCTATTAATTTAGGGAGTACATGGATTGCAGAGCTCAACAAAGCTTTCCTGCTTTCACTGACGGTTTAGCTTTGTTAGAGCCTTCGATACTAACAAGCAAAGCTCTGTATACCAGTTTATTGATATGTATCCGAGCCTTCAGCAAGCAGCAGAATTATAAATATGTGTCGATGACACAATCATAATCAATTTTCTTTGTGTACAGTAAATACATTACAAGAGCAAGAACGTCTGGGGTCGTTGTCGGCAGTCAATAGAAAGTCAATTTGAGCATGGTCGTAAAATAGATTCAACTGATTTTGGACGATCGTGGTATCGTTACAGTGTGTATATTCACTGAAGCCTGTCAGTTTGTAAGATTTTGCTAGAATGCGTTACTGAAGGCAGCAAAGTGTGGCTGAGCTCAGTGAACCATTTTGGCTGTCCTCTCTTTGGTATGAGTTTTGATGTGGTTTACAAGGATATATTTTCTAGTAAAACATTTCTGACAGTACCCACACTGAAAGGGTTACTCATCAGTCTGAGTATTTTTCATGTGTCTTTTAAAAGGTGTATCTTAAATGTGAGTTCTGATGTGGTTCACAAGGTTGCTTCTTTCACCAAAACATTTCTGACAGTACTGACACTTAAGGTTTTTCTTTGGTATGAGTTCTGATATGTCTTTTCAGATCACAATTCCGACTAAAGCATTTCTGACAGTACCCACACTGAAAGGGTTTCTCATCAGTGTGAGTAGTTTTCATGTGTCTTTTAAAGGGTGTATCTTTAGTGTGAGTTCTGATGTGGTTCACAAGGTTACTTCTGTCACCAAAACATTTCTGACAGTACTCACACTTATAAGGTTTTTCTTTAGTATGAGTTCTGATATGTCTTTTCAGATCACAATTCCGATTAAAACATTTCTGACAGAACTCACACTTAAAAGGTTTTTCACTGGTGTGATTTCTGGTGTGGATTACAAGAAGACTTCTGTCACCAAAACATTTCTGACAGTATTCACACTGAAAGGGTTTCTCTTTGGGGTGAAGTCTATTGAAGTGTTTTACAAGGTCATTTTTTTGGGTAAAACATCTCTGACAGTACTCACACTGAAAGGGTTTCTCTTTGGTGTGAATTCTGATATGGGGTATAAGGTGTCCTTTTCGGGCAAAACATTTTTGACAATACTCACACTGAAAGGGTTTCTTTTTGCCGTGAATTCTAATATGCTTCACAAGGTCATTTTTTACAGTAAAACATTTCAAACAGTACTTACACTTGAAGGGTTTTTCTCTAGTGTGCTTTCTGGTGTGGTTTACAAGAAGACTTCTGTCACTAAAACATTTCTCACAGAATTCACACTGAAAGGTTTTCTTTTTGAAGTGAATTCTGATATGGGTTTCAAGGTGCCCTTTTGGGCAAAAACATTTTCGACAATACTCACAATGAAAGGGTTTCTTTTTGTTGTGAATTCTAATATGCTTCACAAGGTCAATTTTTATAGTAAAACATTTATGACAGTACCCACACTGAAAGGATTCTTCTTTTGTGTGAGTTCTAGTGTGGGATACAAGGTAATTTCTGTCACTAAAACATTTCTGACAGTATTCACACTGAAACGCTTTCTCTTTGGTATGAGTTCTGATGTGGTTTACAAGGACATCTTTTCTAGCAAAACATTTCTGACAGTACTCACACTGATAGGGTTTCTCCTTGGTATGAGTTTTGGTGTGATGTGCAAGGGCACTTGGGTCACCAAAACATTTCTGACAGTACTCACATTGAAAGGGTTTCTCTTTGGTATGAGTTCTGATGTGGTTTACAAGGACATATTTTCTAGCAAAACATTTCTGACAGTACTCACACTGATAGGGTTTCTCATTGGTGTGAGTTCTGATATGGTATGTCAGGCTAGAGCGCTGAGTGAAGCATTTCATACAATATTCACATTGATATGGTGTCTCTTTGGTGTGAATTTTGGTATGTCTCACCAAGTCCATTTTTCGGGCAAAACGTTCCTGGCAGTGCTCACACTCATAGGACTTCTCATTGATGTCCAAACCGTTATTACATTGGTACCATCGCTTACCGTCGCTATTCAAATGTCTTTTTAGCTTACCGTTTTTTGACAAACTTTTCTGACAAAATTCACTTTTGTATCTACGAGCTCGCACATATTTAATAAGATGTATGTTTATGTGGGTCTTCAATTTGTCCAAAGAATGATGCTTGATTCCACAAAATGCACAAGTAAATGGCTTCAAACATTTCATTACCATCTTGCTACTTGTAATATGTATTTACATGGAACCCACCAAAAATCAAAAATCCTGAATCAGTGTGTGCATATAAAACCCACCATAGAAGTCAATTCTATGTAGCTGTAGTGTCCTTCAATGGAGCAGCAAGCAATACAAGATCAGTCCTCACTGGCTTCTGTCTAGTGTTCAATCCTCGCTGGTTTCTGCCTTTGTTCTGTTTCTAATTTCAGTAGTTTCTAATTGAAGATATATTTCAGTGGATCAACAAACCTGAAATGTAAAACAAATGAATGACCGCATTAGAGCAGAAAGAAGTATATTGCCCTTTTCCGACCGACATAAAAAATATGGTCACATTTTTTCCCCTTCATATTTGAATTTTCATAAATTTGGTAGAAGTTTAGCTAAATGTTTTGCCTGTTAATCATGTTGCAATTTACATTGCACAACTTTGGTATATTAACTTTATATTGTCTTCTGGCTTAAAAGAAAGGCGTTACTTGGACGATGTGCGCGTGTAGCGCGCAAAAAATTTGTGTTTGACACTATTTTCGGCCATGATCTGGGTGAAAAGGGCTCCATTGTGACAATGTGCATGATCGGGGTGAATTTTGTGGAAAAGGGACTCCTTGCCCCTTTTCTTTTCCTTTGCCCTCTCCAGATTTTGTCTTTCATTTATTGTCAGAGGGGCACTTTGTTCTTTCATTTTTCGTCGTTGGTGTGATATGCACATTGCGCACCTTAATTACCGACTTAACCAAAAGAAGAAGAAGAAGAAGGACACTCTGCCCCCCTTGCCCCCCAAGCACTGGCTATGCTACTGCCTCAAGTTATAGACAATTTTTAACATTTTATAGTTATATATCTCTGACTATTGAAAGATTTATCAAAATACATAAAGCACCTTATCAAATGTACTTTCGTTCTGGTTTAACTGGAACATTTGCATGCGCAGCGCGCGAAAACTTTTAACCCCCCTTTACGTGCCAAATTTTTTTAAATCCCCCCCCTGTTCATACATCCAAAACTTTTTAACCCCCTATTCAGAACTAAATTTTATGACTCCCCTACATATTTTCCAGCCCCCCCACAGAGTATTTCTGAACACTCCCTAAGCATTGTATTTTATCATGTTTATGGTGAGCTAGCGTTTGAAAAAAAAGTATGAGGTAAACCGACCAACGGACTCCAACTTTGGAGTTTCGCGAGTGGACATAAAATAGGGAAAATAAAAGTCGCGAAAAATAACCTTTTGCATTAGAATTCTATTGTATCAATATCAAAACCGCGAAATTTAATTCTCGAGCAATTGACAAAATCTTCCAAATCGAGAAAATATTTTACAGTATCTTACGAATTGCCCTGTGGTACCTTATGGTGGACAGAATTTTATTTAAATGAGGATGAATGACGTAGTATTCGATAGGGTCTATTCTGAGTTACAGTGTAAAATGTTAATGAAGGTTGTATTCATCAGTACCTCAAGTTGATGCGACATGTATCTTATTTTATAGTCAATCAGCTTTTAAACCAATCAATAATCCTTAGATGTCTATAGAATTGAATACCTGAGTGGAAGAAGGGCCCAACTCCATCAAAACAGTTTTTGAGATATTAAGAAAAAACTGTATATTTGGAAAAGTTTTATAGACAGAATGTTTTTATCTTCAGGGGACCTTTAATACATGAACATACAGTATTACATACATTTGAAATCATATATGATGTTTCCATGGCAACGGTACAGGTCTTAATACATGCTGGAGTTGGGCCTTTCTTCCACTAACATACTGCAAGTGCCAGTTCTGCAAGCAGATGTGTTGAAATAGCTACAGAATTTTGGAAATTATCCATTAATTGCACAAATAGATATATAGAAGCATGTAATATGTTAGCAAGAAAGTTTATTGTAGTGAAAAACAAAATTCCCCTTTAACCTAATAATTTTGGAAGAACAATTAATTCCATGAAAACCATGATTAAGTGTACGGGCGACTATTTAGAGAGTGTATTTTGGCTCATCTTTCACACACAAGGAAAAACAGTCTGCTGGCAATAAAATGCTGGATCTAACCTATTTTTGTAAAAATTGGAGTTGGGCCCTTCTTCCACTCAGGTATTCAATTTTAATAGCCCTGGTCTTTGTTTGCTTTGGCTAAATCCTGTTCAAGCAGTGGTTTACAAAGCATTGTATTCTAGGTATGTATAACCAACATTTGAACCTCGTTGACTTGGAGATGATTTGAAGGGGCATAGCTGCACTGCTATAGATCAGCAATAGTTGACATCATGAGGTACACAAAAACGCATGATAGCAATTGAACCATAGTAGCCTTTGGCAAAAAAAGGTCATCAAGATGGTCCAAGGTCAAATATTTGGCTCTACAATGGAGTTCAACAAACACAAAAAATGCACCGGCATATTATACAGGGTAAACTTTTTTAAAAACCAGCAATATTCAAAGATGTTGATCAATTACTGCGTACACCTCAAACCTACCATGGATGGAAGTCCAACAAAGATGTCCTGGAGTGAGCTGCACTACAAGACCACAATGCACACTGTCTTGTCTTAGTCCTGGTTCTATTGTGCTCTTTTAGTGTAGTTTCCACATGGATATATCAGTGGATCAGTATATCTGAAATGTTAAAACATTAATAAACGTTTAGTATATTTTTAAATCACATACCTTATTGGTAAGAGACAATCAGTGATTTTCTGTGCAAAATATGTTGCTACTGTCTGTCCAATTAAAAAGGCATTTCGTGATCCACAGCCTCATCCCCCCACTTTTCTGAAAAAAAAGTTGAGATTTTTATATCACTGGAAACCTCTGGCTACATGTTTATGTACAAAAAAATTCTTGCAGATTAATTCATTTAGCAAAGATATTGTGAAATTTGAATTTACAACACATTGTCTATAGAGCAGTGTAATACATAATCATGCATAACTCACAAACGCAAAATCGGAATAAACTGAAATTTTGGAAAAAGCTTTTTTCGTGGATATCTACTGAAAAATATCATAAAAAGAGGATGCTAGGATCAGGAAATACTCCTTTAACTTAGACACCCGGTTTTTATGATTTATTTTGAAAAGTTTTCACTTTGGCAAAAAGTCATGAAAGAAAAGTTGCAAAACACTGTCAAACCTAACAGAAAGCGATGAAAAAATATTTTTCCTTGTCTACTTTTATTCAATTTTGATCGATTTACAGCAAGATATCTGGGTCCAGGTGAATATTCCTAATGACTTGAAACTTTTGATGGGATAATCTATTTACAGTAAGGGGTGTTTGACCATTGTAATCATGCATATTGATATAGTGATACCACCATTTGTTCTTTGTTCCATAACATCGATGCAATATAATAATATGTTTTTACTAATTCACAATAACTCAAAAGATGTCACAGTTGGTGCATTATATGCCATAGAAGTGATGTCATAATCGGATTAACTACCATAGCAATGGATGAATACAATTTTTGAATATTCCGCGCTGTACTACAGGCAGGTTGCACTCATCACCTGTGTATGCCTGCAATCATAGATTGAATATAATACCACTCTTTTACTAAATCTGACAGGTGCGAGTGATTAGTATTTCTTTTAACATCTATGGTTCAGTGTATCGGTACCGCGTGAACGTTGTAGTGCGGGCGATATAATCAGAATTGTATTCATCTATTGCTATGGTAGTTAATCCGATTAACTACGTCACTTCTACGGCATATAACAAATGATAGGGTAAGTTACCATGCTTCTGGAATGTATTGTGGATTATACTCCTCACCAATAACATCATAGCATTCATAGGGCATACAATTTGTATTTATTATAGAATTGGGCCAAGCCACAAGCATGCACAGAATAAAATTCAAATACCATGCTGAATTGATGTAATTGGCTGAGGGACAGCTGGGATCTCTGAAGTAATTAATACACTAAGAATAAATATGCCAATGTTTTGATGAGAAGTGTAATTAATTTACTATTCATCCATTCACTAAAATAATGGTGTACACCCAACTTCTACCGGATTATGTTGAGAAAAACCTTCCAATTTCAATAGAATTTCAGGTAATCTGGGGTCGATGCTTTGCGTCACACGCACTGCGTGTTAAAAAAACGCGACAAGTAAAGAGCGTGGTGCGCTCAGCAAGTACAACTCGTGCAGCAGTTGGCGCGCCAATATTCTCATACCTCCAGTTTCCGAGGTCTATTTACTTTATTTATGTGGACAGACTGTAGGGGCAATTACTTTGTGCATAGACCATGCAAGTTGAATCATGGTGAAGTGATTTTAGTGAATTGTGATACCGGAAGTAACTATTGCGTAAAGTATGATTTTATGTAAACAATAGCCGGCAAAAAAAGGTTAAACAATCGTCTAAAGCTTGGCGTAACTGGGTAATTGAGTTAAGTATGAAATGCTACAGTATTACTGAAGTGGCTAAAAGCTGGAAGTCGTTCAACATCTTGGGTAAAGATCATTTGGGCAAAGCGACATTGGCCAACTTTGAAGAATAAAAACACAAGAAACTTCAAAGATTTTTTAACATGGCAGCCTCCACAGTGCAAGTTGAAAATTGGTGACGTTTTGCAGTTTTTATAGCCATTTTAGTTACTTGTGAGAAGTTTATAAATGGGTAAATAAAATGTAAATGAAATTATTGTGTTTTGATGGTTATTATTATACAATATAATATGGTGGGCCATCTTTGAATACACCACCCTATATTCTGATTTCCACAAATCATGAATATTCAAATCCAATTGCACGGGTGACTGGTTATGTACCGTTGACCCTTTGGGTGTGCCGTGTGCACACTGCAATACCCACATATTGATCTTCTGTTATATTATAAATGGATTTAACTTGTGGCTCCCCAATTTCATGGTAGGTACATTACACAATACCAATAACCATGCATGCTGACATATATTATAAGCAAGCCTGTTAGATCGTAACAGTGAGGTGGACAAGGCATTAAGAGAGCTGAATTTGCACAATTATCACTCTGTCTTGTTTTCACAATGGCAATGTTCCCAGGAGCAGCCTACACCCCTTGCCATTTCTTGGTTATGTTCAGGCTTGAAATGTGTGTGGTGGAGGGGGGCAGGGGCAAACGGCCTAAATTGTCAAAATGTGGCTGCAAAGAACAAAAAATAGGTCATTTTGCCAAAAGGTGACCCCCCATGCGAGATTCACTTTGAATAAGCAGAAACTCAAACAAGTTTAAATTTGAACTTTTATTGCAAGAAATACCCCTACATGTTAATTTGCTTTTATTAGTAAACAGTATATACCTTGCAAACCATGTTTGATACTACATGTAATCACACTGGTAGCTTTTGTATAAGGTTACTTTCAGGATACTTCTAGATCTATCACCATTTTTTAACAACATATTTCTATAAAAAAAATTAGGGAGTACAACCAAAATGGTTTGCTGAGCTCAGCCAAGCTTTGCTTCTTTCACTGAAGGTTCAGCTTCACTAGCCTCTGATACTAACAAGCGAACAATATAACAGTTTGATGTATCAGAGCCTTCAGCAAAGCAGCAGGATTATAAATAGGGGTCGATGACACAAGCATAATCAATTTTCTTTGTGTTCAGCAAGTACAAAATTACCCACTAAGCACGTCTGGGTCATTGTCTGCACAGTCAACAGAAAGTTAATGAGGTGTCAAGAGGTTTTCAATTCAAGCATGGTCGTAAAATAGATTTTTTTGGTCAATGGGGGTATCAGAGCCGGGATCAGAGCGGTGTGTAAATTCACCGAAGCCTGCCAAATTTTAACAGGTATGGGTTTGGGCTTTGCTAAAAGCCAGATACCCCTTCGCTGGAATGTGTTGCTGGAATGTGTCGCTGAAGGCAGCGAAGCGTGGCTGAGCTCAGTGAACCACTTTGGCTGTCTTCCCTTAATACAGTGTGTCTTTAATACAGTGTTCCTTTGGTGTGAATTTTGATTTGGTCAACTTCATTAAGACATTTTTTCTAGCAAACTATTTATGACAGTACTCTCCAAGGTTTCGCGATTTTTTTTTGTAAAAAAATTGATTTGATTTCAATCTTTTTTATTATTATTCCAAGAACTGCTAAACCCCATGATAAAATCAAAAGAGACCAGTGGAATGATAGACATACATCTCAATAAAAATAGGCCCTGTGGAAAGTGGTGCATATCGACAGTAAAATAAAAAAATAAAGATTCAAAAACCATGAAGTGTCTGCTTAACAGTGGTGCAAAAATGACCCAAATCCGTTCATGTGTCACTGAGATACAAAATGTAATTAAGTTTGTACAAATAGACACATTTTTTTACCATTCCAATGGGTTAAAACACATTAACAATAATTGTAGCTTATTATAATTTAAGAAAATGCCAAGGGTTGCCGAGTAGGAGTTTAAAATCAATCAATCAATCGCCCAAAGAATGTTTTTCACCATGTTTCTCTTTGGGTTAAGGGCTGGGGTATGAACGTTTGGACAGTATTTATTTTGGGACATTAGAACACATCAGACATATCGAATTGCATTCTGAATACGAAGAATGTCATTCTGATATCAAATAATTTTGATTTTTTGAAATTCGCAATTTAATACACATTTTATGGCAAATCATTAACAAGAGCACCACTGGTGCTGTAGCTCATTTGTTATGGGTTATGGTCAGGAATACCATGCGTAGCTATGTATAGCCATGCATAGATATGTATAGCCATGCATAGCTATGTATAGCCATGCATAGTTATGTATAGCCATGCATAGCTATGTATAGTCGTGCATAGTATAGCCATGCATAGTTATGTATAGCCATGCATAGCTATGTATAGCCATGCATAGCTATGTATAGCCATGGATAGCTATGTATAGCCATGGATAGCTATGTATAGCCATGGATAGCTATGTATGGCCATGTATAGCCATATGTAACCATGTCATGGCCATGTATAGCCATGTATACAGGGCTGACAACTTTGAAAAACACATTTCAGTATTCTCAAAATCACCATAGTGCTGTGATCAAGCACAAATCAGCATTTTGAAAATATACTTACGGTTCTCAAGATATTTATTTATTCAAGGCATTTATTTATTTGTACCTTTTGCTTGTCGAGTATCCTTTGATTTTATTTTGTTTAATACAGTTTTGTTTGTATATTTAATGTCTTGGATGCACCATCGAATAGATGAGTGCCACTGATGTAAAAGCAATTTCCAAATAAAAACTTGAAAGTTAAAAACTACAACACTTTCATGGTAAATGGCATGCATAGCTATGTATAGCCATGCATAGTTATGTATAGCCATGCATAGCTATGTATAGCCATGCATAACTATGTATAGCCATGCATAGCTATGTATAGCCATGCATAGCTATGTATAGCCATGCATAGCTATGTATAGCCATGGATAGCTATGTATGGCCATGTATAGCCATGCATAGCTATGTATAGCCATATGTAACCATGTCATAGCCATGTATAGCCATGTATAACTATGTATACAGGGCTACCAACTTTGAAAAAACACATTTCAGTATTCTCAAACCTCAAAATCACCATAGTGCTGTGATCAAGCACAAATCAGCATTTTGAAAATATACTTGCAGTTCTCAAGATATTTATTTATTCAAGGCATTTATTTATTTGTACCTTTTGCTTGTCGAGTATAGCCATGCATAGCTATGTATAGCCATGCATAGCTATGTATAGCCATGCATAGCTATTTTTAGCCATGCATAGCTATATGTATAGCCATGCATAGCTATGTATAGCCATGCATAGCTATGTATAGCCATGGGTAGCTATGTATGGCCATGTATAGCCATGCATAGCTATGTATAGCCATATGTAACCATGTCATAGCCATGTATAGCCATATATAGCTATGTATAGCCATGTATAGCCATGTATAACTATGTATACAGGGCTACCAACTTTGAAAAAACACATTTCAGTATTCTCAAACCTCAAAATCACCATAGTGCTGTGATCAAGCACAAATCGGCATTTTGAAAATATACTTGCGGTTCTCAAGATATTTATTTATTCAAGGCATTTATTTATTTGTACCTTTTGCTTGTCGAGTATCCTTTGATTTTATTTTGTTTAATTAATACAGTTTTGTTTGTATATTTAATGTCTTGGATGCACCATCGGATAGATGAGTGCCACTGATGTAAAAGCAATTTCCAAATAAAAACTTGAAACTTAAAAACTACAACACTTTCATGGTAAATGAAATAAATAAATAAAATTTTGCACACACATCTAATTTTCCTGACTTCATATTTCAAACAAGTGCTCCCTTCAATCTTCAGAACAGGGAAAGGCCACTAGCCTAGTGTTTACCCCCAGCACTTCCCTGTTCAGACCATGGAGGTAGTAGAGAGTTCAGACTTTCTGTTTGTCTGTTTTGTAATGTCAGAGAGGGGTTGTCATGGTCCCATATACTGATATACTAGGCCAGTGCATGGACCTACCTCCATGGCCAGTGCCAGTCAAAAGGACATTTCACCTTGATTAAATGTTTACATAACTAATTGGGTCAAGATGTGTGATATAAAGTGTCAATGAGTGAGATGTTTGTTCATAGACAGGATTGCCAACCAACAATTTGGTAGCCCAATTAGTTCAGATTTGGGAGAATTTGAGACACTATTTGCTCATGGCTCATGCACAGAAGTAAGGGCCTATAGACAGCACAAGCCCAATTGGTGCTAAAAGCAACACTGAAAAGCAGACATTGTAGCCGCACTAAAACAGTAAAGTTCAACAATCTCTTTTACAAATTCAGCACGATCAAGGAGTTTGTACAGTGTTTGTAATATGAAAAGCACCACAAACAGTCTACATAGGAGACTATTCCATGAAATTAGGTAAAACTTTTTGTAAGAAAATGCTCCAAAAATGATACTTTCCGTCCAAATTTTTTTAGCTAAATAAGTAACAATCATGAACCATCATGCAAAGATCGCCGCCTCAAATTACCAGATCCATAGCTCAAACGATGTAGCAAGAGAAAGAAAAAACATACAGAAAAATAGACCATGCCTAGAGTTCATTGTGCTAACACAATGAGCTAATAATTGATATTTTTGATATTTAACAGTACTCGAAGTAAACTTTATAAATCTGATGATTTATACTTAAAGTGTATGTAGGTGGGATGAAAAGCCGACGATCAATTGAAAATTTGGACCTTTCAGTATTGAGTATATGGATTTTTTCCAAAAACACCAAAAAAAATTAGGTCTTTTGGGGAAAAAATCCATATCTTCAATATGAAAGGTCAAAATTTTCAATTGACCGTCGGCTTTTCCTCCCAGCTACATACACTTTAAGAATATATCATTAGATTTATATAATTTACTTCGAGGACTGTTATATATCAAAAATTTGAAAAATATCAAATTTTTATAATTTGTCATAAAATTTGCATTATATCGTGATTTTCAAAAAATGAAAATTATTTGATATCAGAAAGACATGCTTCGTATTCAGAACGTAATTCGATAGGTCTGATGTGCTCTCATGTCCCACAAATAATACTGTCGAAACGCAATAAACGCTCATTCTAGATCCCTTAAGGGCTCGGATAGCAACGTTTGCACAGCATTGACTACATAACTCGAGAATCACATGACCGACAGAAGTATATCTGTAATATGAATGCCATATTTGCCAAAGCTCACTACCATTCGCAATATGATGTGAACTACCAAATCGCAATGCCTGATGCCTCTTTTCTGTTATTAATGTTGTTTATCAATTTTTGTTTATTTCACCATCAATACTATCACCTGGACATTTCATTTTGAGGGAACCAATTCCTTTTGAATCAGCCACTTCAATATAAAGTTCAGCCCTACTGTTGCTTGACAAATGTATATATGAACAGCAACATTTTAACATTTTTTGTGGGACCTCAGAGCACATCAGGAATATTGAATTGCATTTCGAAAATGAGGAATGTCCTATTGATAGAAGTGGATAGAAATTTTGACCTTTCATATTGAAGATTAAATTTTTTCCCCCAAAACACAAAACACACACAAAAAATGAGACTTTTTGGGAAAAATATCTTCTATATGAAAGGTTACAATTTTCAATTGATGGTCGGTTTTTCACCCCAGCTACATACCCTAAGGGGTCATGTCACTAAATGCACGTTAATCATTGTGCAATTCATTGGACAATATTGCACAATGCCTGTATGCACTGATTGAAATATCATCGTGCAGTTGGCTTTGTATCAACTTCACTGTAGCCTGCAATTATCTGGCCCATTATGGTCCTTTTCCCAAAGGTACTAGTAATCTGGAGTTGGAAGTAGGAGTTGACCTTGTGCTTAACCTTCCCTATAAAAATATATTCCCAGTGCACATTCTCAGATTTGGCTGCCAAAGTCCAAACAGTTTGCCTATGTTTTACAATATAGGGTCTATGGTTTTACCACAGGATATGATATCATGTTATTATAATTTTTGTTAGTTTGTTACAAAATACAAACTGTGTTAATTATCTATTTTATGCATTATATTATCCCACCAAAATATACTTTTTTCTGAGTTATGCATTCTTTATTATAGGTATTGCACTTAGATATTTACTGTATCTTTATATTATAATAGCAATGCATTCATTAACATGAATTTGAGAATGATGAAAATTGTCTTTAAAAAAAATAAACAAGGGCCATCCACTCTTCGAAGGTAAGACGATAGTATGTTTAATTATGTATCAAAAAAATAAATATTAGTTCTTTCCATTACCATTTTTAAGAAATCTGTCTTCTATTTTGATTAATATTTCATTTCAAATATTGACGGCTAACTCACAATTCCCATGAATTATCAGTTACGATTGGAATGAGAATATGAAGTAAAGTATGATTCTTGTAACTTTCATACATCCTACTACCTAACTTAATGCTATATGTACAAGATCACATTGACTTCAACATTGACTGATATTAAAACCATTGCCAAATAGAAGAAGAATAACACAAAATGCATAAAATATAAAGTAACAATTTCCTAAATATAAAATAGGACAAGGTCTATTGTACATTATAGTGAGCTGTGCAAAAATTTGAATGCCAAATTTAGATATTATCCACCCAATTAAAAATAACATGGGTCCATAAAACTGGTTCTATATTTATAGGCCCCTATTAAACACTTATGGGTCACAAAATGCTCAAATTATTGCTTGATGGTAATCAATCAAGATCAATATTTAGGGATATGTAGAACATTTGGAAAGAAAATCATGTTCATACTATCTTACAATGTATCCATGTGTAAAATAAAAATACATGTTTTAAAGCATTACGAATGAATGTGTATGTTTTCTGGTTTATAGTAGAAACATATTCACGTAAAAATATAATAATTTGGCTTTGCAGAAGAAAATTCTGAGAATGACAACATCATCACATGTGTCAAATATCACTGGCTTGTGTTGCACTGACTGTGAACTCCCTGAGGTAATTACTGCGCTATTAGGAGGGAGACCAGTTCAAAGTCATTTATAGGTCAACCTCCTCCTGCGTGCCAGTGCTATGCAGCAATTTCCAGTATACGATGTTAATGTCATCGTGCAATTAGCATTGTCCCATTGTGCAATTTTACACTATAATCAGCAAAATTGCACACAGAAACTGCGTGCATTTAGTGACATGATCCGTAAGTACATATTATTAGATTGATGAAGTTTACTTCGAGGATGGCTAAACATCAAAAATATAAAAAATATCAAATTTTAATAAGTTGCAATAAAATGTGTGTTAAATCGCGAATTTCAAAAAAGGAAAAAATAAAAATTTGACATCAGAAGGACATTCCTCGTATTAGATATGTCTGGTGTGCTCTTAGGTCCCAACAAATACTGTGCAAACGTTGCTATCCGAGCCCTTAACCCAAAGAGAAACATGTGATAAACATTCTTTGGGAGTATGAGAAAGGTTTTTAACACAAGTCAACACATACATAAATGACAGCCAGTGAAAAACTTTCACTGACTATCCAGGATTTGAACCTGGGACCTTTGGATCACCGGACCGATGCTCTACCAACTGAGCTAGTAAGTCAGATGGAGAAGAGCAGTGATGTTATTATCTATTCTTTGGGGAAGAGCAGTGATGTTATGGAGAAGAGCAGTGATGTTATTATCTATTCTTTGGGAGATTGATTGATTTTAAACTCCTACTGTGCAACACTTGGCATTTTCTTTTTCTTAAACTACAATTATTGTTAACATGTATTACCCCATTGGAAGGGTCAAAAACTGTGTCTATTTGTACAAACTTAATTATCTCAGTGACGCATGAACGGATTTGGATAATTTTTGCACACTTCATGGTTTTTGAATCTTTAAAAAAAATTTTTTTAATTTTACTATCGATATTTTAAGTTTTGCACCACTTTCCATAGGGCCTATTTTTTATTGAGACACCGTGTACATGTAGGCACAATCCTATCAGGTATTTACATAGAATCAAAACATGTTTTCAAAGAAAAAAATGGTAAAATCATGGGAAAAAATTCTGCAACTTGAAAATAATTTTTATCAATAGATAAAATGACATTGATATAATTGTCTAAAATGTATAGAAGCATTACAAATGAAGTAAAACAGTGAATTCATGATAGAAATTTACTTAAATTTATCAAAAACTGAAAAAGTTAAATCAATTTTTAGTGTCTCTAGTGTGAGTACTAATGTGGCGTACAAGGACACTTCTGTCACCAAAAAAATTCTCACAGTACTTGCACTTATAAGGCTTCTCTTTGGTATGAGTTCTGATGTGGTTTATAAGGACATATTTCCAAGCAAAACATTTCTGACAGTACTCACACTGATGGGGTTTCTGTTTGTTGTGAGTTCTCATATGCTTTTTAAAATTACTGATCTCACTAAAACTTTTCGGACAGTGCTCACACTGATAAGGTTTCTCTTTGGGGTGAATTCTTTTGATATGTTTTGCAAGGACATTTGTTCTAGCAAAACAGTTATGACAGTACTCACACTGAAAGGGTTTCTCTCCAGTATGAGTTCTGATGTGCTGCACAAGGTTACTTCTGTCAGCAAAACATTTCTGACAGTACTCACACTGAAAGGGTTTCTCTTTAGTGTGAGTTCTAGTGTGGCGCACAAGGACACCAAAACATTTCTGACAGTATTTGCACTTATAGGGTTTCTCATTGGTATGAGTTCTGATGTGCCTTTGAAGATCACAATTGTGACCAAAACATTTCTGACAGTACCCACACTGAAAAGGTTTCTCTTTAGTGTGTGTTCTGGTGTGGTTTGCCAAGACACTTCTATCAGCAAAACATTTCTGACAGTATTCACATTGAAAAGGTTTCTCTTTGGTGTGAATTTTGATATGGTTCACAAGGATATTTTTTCTAGCAAAACATTTCTGACAGTACTCACACTGAAAGGGTTTCTCTTTAGTGTGAGTTCTAGTGTGGCGCACAAGGACACTTCTGTCACCAAAACATTTCTGACAGTATTCACACTGAAAAGGTTTCTCTTTAGTGTGTGTTCTGGTGTGGTTTGCCAAGACACTTCTGTCAGCAAAACATTTCTGACAGTACTCACACTGAAAGGGTTTCTCTTTGGTGTGGATTTTGATATGGCTCACAAGGAATTGTTTTCTAGTAAAACATTTCTGACAGTACTCACACTGAAAGGGTTTCTCTTTAGTGTGAGTTCTAGTGTGGCGCACAAAGGCACTTTTGTCACCAAAACATTTCGGACAGTATTTGCACTTATAGGGTTTCTCATTGGTATGAGTTCTGATGTGCCTTTGAAGATCATAATTGTGACCAAAACATTTCTGACAGTACTCGCACTGAAAGGGTTTCTCATTAGTGTGAGTCCTGATGTGGTATGCAAGGACACTTCTGTCCACAAAACATTTCTGACAATATTCGCACTGAAAAGGTTTCTCTTTGATATGAGTTCTTATATGTCGTTTAAGATTACCGTTCTCACTAAAACATTTCTGACAGTATTCACACTGAAAGGGTTTCTCTTTGTGTGAATTCTGATATGGCCCACAAGGAAATGTTTTCTAGCAAAACATTTCTGACAGTACTCACACTGAAAAGGTTTCTCTTTAGTGTGAGTTCTTGTGTGATATGCAAGGACACTTCTGTCAGCAAAACATTTCTGACAGTATTCACACTGAAAGGGTGTCTCTTTGGTATGAATTCTGATATGGTTTATAAGGACATATTTTCTAGCAAAATATTTCTGACAGTACTCACACTGATAGGGTTTCTCTCTAGTGTGAGTTCTTGTGTGACACACAAGGATACTTCTGTCCCCAAAACATTTCTGACAGTACTCACACTGAAAGGGTTTCTCTTTGGTGTGAGTTCTGATGTGATATGCCAGGGCACTTCTGTACGCAAAACATTTCTGACAATATTCACACTGATGATGTTTCTCCTTGGTATGAATTCTGATGTGTCTCACCAGCTTAATTTTCCGCACAAAACGTTTCTGGCAGTACTCACACTGATAAAGCTTTTCTTTGATGTTCACACTATTATTACATTTGTACCATAGCTTCCCATGGCAATTCAAATGTTTTACCAGGTCACCGTTTTTTGACAAACTGTTCTGACAAAATTCACTTTTGTGTCTACGAGCTCGTACATATTTAATAAGATGTCTGTTTATGTGGGTTTTCAATTTGTCCAATGAAATACTTGATTCTACAAAATGTACAAGAAAATGGCTTCAAACGTTTCATTACCATCCTGTTGCTGCTAATTAGATGAATCCAACAAAATTCAAAGATCTTGAATTAGTAACTGTGTGCACATGAAACCCACCATTAAAGTCAATTCTAGCTGAGATGTCCTTGAATGGAACAGCAAGCAATACAACACCACAGTCCTCACTGGCTTCTGTCTTTGTTCAATCCTCACCGACTCCTATCTTTGCTGTTTCTACTTTTAGTAGTTTCTAATTGAAGATATCAGTGGATCAACAAACCTGAAATGTCAAAACAAATGAAGGTTTTGTTATTGCATTCCCATCAGATTGCATTAGAACCAGTGTTCGCGTTTTAATGCGTCATTGCGTCTTGGACGCAAAATTTTGAAAACGGGTAAATTTGGACGCACTGAATTTGAAAATCCAAGGAGGTTAGGGGGTCCAAAAAATCTCAACTGGACGCATCCAAATCGCAGCCTGATTTGCTGTGTAGAAAAAAAATCCTCCCCATTTAACAATGTTAACTATTTATTCACATAAAGGTGTCATTAATTTTTAAAATCGGCCACAAAAAGTTGTTGTTTTTCGGAAAATCCAAGGCTGTGTGCCGTCAATTTTCAGTTCATATCGTTGCCGGTCATTATTTTAGCCTTCCAAAACTTTCAGAAAGTCCGGCATTCTAGGCTCCAAATTGCCTGAACAACCTTGAACAATATTCAAGAAGGAATAACATCCGTGTATTTGGCATACCACAGACAGAAAAGGAAGATACCAACGACAAAATCATCAAATTTGCCTCTGAACATCTTGATATTGATCTGACAGAAGAAGACATCGACAGATCGCACCGCGTAGGGACTGAAGACGGTAAGCGAGCTATCATTGTTAAATTTACAAGGCATGATATGAAAGAAGAAGTGATGAAAGCTAGACGAGCGCTGAAAGGCAAAAAATTGGTTATAAAAGAAGATCTAACCAAGGAACCACAAACTACTACTAGCCACCCAAGAACATGTACAATGTAAATACATCTAAAGCCTGGTCATGGGATGGCAAGATATTTGTAATTCAACAGGGAAATAAGAACATTTGTATCATTCGCGGCTATGCCGATATAGCAAAACTTGCCTGAACTGGACTATCATATTAAATTTGTAAACTCAATTGCATATACTGACCATATACTATGCATACTTGTTGATTTGTATCTATTTTTCCTTGATATTTTATTATTGTACAGTTAGGTATTACAAAATAGGTTTGTATTTTGCCCTTTCCGACCGACGTAAAAATCTGACAAATAAGAGTTGCGTTTTTCCCTTTTATATAGATCTGAATCTTCATAAATTTGGTATAAAATTCACAAAATGTATTGTGTTGTAATTCACACCACACAACTCTGATATAAAACCCAAGTCTGGCAAAACGTATTGTTTACCATTGTATTTTGTGGTGAACTTCAAAGTAAACCAACTAACGGACTCCAACTTTGGAGTTTAAGAGCAATTCAAACTTTATTTAGGCTTCTGGATGATTGATTATGGTATATTTTCACCATTCACTCTTTCATTTTTTGCCTGGCAGCAACCATGCGGCCTTATCCAGTACATGTACTGACAATATTCACACTGTCAAGATTTCTTTTTAGTGTTGACAGGGGTTTTATTGCACCATATCCCACAATGCAAATTGATTAAGGTGACCTTCAGGTAATGAATTTATACAGAATAAGTACAGTCTTAATGCATTATGATAGGATATCATCTAAGATAGCGATTTCTTGCAACGTGGTGGATATAATTAATGATAATAATAACAAATTTTGGATAAGCTTTTGCGACAGGAGTTCACCAGTCACCACAATTAGCAAGTTTTTAGTGGGTTTGCCATCGGGCAAGTTTGAAACTGTCAAGCTTTTGTCAGGAGAAGCTCTTGACTTCTTCAAGACAAAGTACCCAAGAAAGGGACATGCAGGCCGCCCCTTGCCTACTGATGACTCTGAAAAGAGCCGTTCACTGAATACTTTTGCATGCTTGACAAGCATTTCAGCACAAATAGTCATTTGAAAGATCAATTTAAGACCGATATTCAACTTCAAAACTTCCAAAACACCCTAGATTGAGCAACCGTATCCAGGGTTCGAATTCGTTTGGCTAATTCATCATAATCGGAATACTTCCATATACTAAAGCACTATAAAAAGTGCTATACAAATGCAAAATTGGGTAGCAGTTACTTCAAAATGAGGAGCAAACCGCTATACGATACAGCCAAATTCAAACCCTGACCGTATCTTTATTTGAATAATAAGCGCAGTGATTGGGATCAAGCCAAATGGGATCAAGCCAAATATTTTGACATCTGATTTGTCAAAAACATACTTTATAAATGTCTGTTAACAATAGGTTTTTTATACTGTGTGCCAGTAGTGGCGTAGCTAGGGGTTGTGGCACCCAGGACTAAGGATACATAATGGCACTCCCCCCCAATTCGTGCAACAATTGCGAGGCGCGCAAAATGTTGGACAAACTAATTAATTTTGGTTACTAGAAGTTGAATATCGGTCTTAAAATGTTCTTTCAATTGATTATATGCTGAAATGCCCTAAAATTTTGACTTGCATCGCTTGGAGGAGCGCAGAATCAATGCTGAATTGGTCAATTTGGCACCCCGTAAGGGTGGCGCCCAGGGCATGTTGCCCCCCCCCCCCTAGTTACACTACTGCTGTGTACACCTCAAACCTACCATGCATGGAAGTCAATTGTCCTAAAGTGAGCTGCAAGAGGTATAAGAATGTAAGACCACAATCCTCACTGGCTTCTCTCTTGGTCCTGGTTCTACTTTTATTAGTTTCCAACTGCATATCAGTGGATTGATAAATATCTGAAATGTTAAAAATAATTGGTAAAATATAGTCTAAATTTTAATTTTAAACCATATGTCATGTAAAAACAAGTCAAATAAGGAACGGTTGTAACCATGAAGGATGTTTCGTTACCTGGGAAACATCACAACATAGGTTGTGGTCAATAGGATGTAATGGGGATTGACCGTTATTGGCCAATTTTGTCAAAACAAAGCATTTTAGACAGTGCAAATGATTCCTTCTTTGACTTGTTTTTACATAACAAGCAACTTGAAACCATTTTCGTTGAAATCAGAGCATTTTAAATTTTTGGCCCCTGTGTGGCCAAAAAAACTGACCACCCCCAACATTTGACCTTTTTGCTTATAACTATAAGTGAAGGTGGTGTTGTACCCTTTGGTATGTAAAGAAACCTTTCAACTTGAGATTTAAGGAGTCCAAAATGGGAAAATCAAAAAATAAGGAGACCCTGGACGTGCAAACTCCTTAAATGCGACCCTGGCTAACGATATACAGGTACATTAAAGGATATAAATTGGATGGTAAATAAGCCAAATATTGCAAGAAATCTACTCTCTCGCTAGAATCCTAGCAAGCCCGCAAAAAAAATTACAGTCCATGCAAATGTAATATTGAAAACGTAAAATCCCCACTAGCAGGGACCGGCTAGTGCTAGACTCGCTTGCCAGTCCTACATGTATGCCGTACCTATGTATATTAAGGACTGGCTTACCGTACGCCATATTGGATGTCAATGGGAAATACACACTTATGCACAAATCAATTGTAGTCCCGGCCCCCAGGGCCTGGCAATAGCGGGTCCGACGGGACTTGGCGGGATGTAACAGCTCGATCAATGTGGGGACGTAGCGGGGGCGTGTACAGGGATGTAATACCTCTCAAACAGGCTGGGATCTACCCCAGGAGTGTACCCGGGACGTAATAGAAGAGTACTCACAACTGTGCCGGGTCGTATGCGGGGGAACACTCGTATGTTCTAGCAATTTCTAAGATGCAGAAACCATGTGGTGGAAAGATTTGGGTCAATATTGCCAAATATGGATTGGTGACGTCAGGTTTTTCCCCCAGGTTTTTCCGTTCGAAAGATTTTACCGATCCGACATGCAGTTGGTGTATGCCCCTTAAGGCCAGAGCAGGGTTCGCAGGTTTTTGCCGCAGGTGGAAAAAACCACGGTTTTAACCGCTTGGCAAAAACAGTTTTTGCCGGCAAAAATGGCAAAAAAAAAAAAAAGTGATTTGTAGTTCAGTTTTCATCTCAAAACACATTATTAAGTTACAAAAATAATTTCCTCAGTGTAACAAGGCCAGATTTTGTAATTATAAGTAACATTAAGTAAAATTAAAGGCATGCGTTTTCATTGCCCAAGTGCATTTAACCGAAATGTGGCATATATCAAATTCAAAACTTTTTCATTTTAAGGACTTGATGAGACACAAAATAAGTTGAATGATTCATTAAAAGTTGTGTGTTACTGTTTATGAGCTTTCTGTGTTACTTTTTAATATTTGAGTGACTATAAGTGAGTTTTTGCCAGTTTTTGCCATTTTTGCCGGTTTAAACCAGGCAAAAACAGGTTTTTGCCAGTTTTTGCCACCCTTGCCGGCAAAAACAGGTTTTTGCCGGCAAAAATCGAACCCTGGGCCAGAGTAAGGGGAGACACATTCGTCCACACCCGAATTTGAGATTTCTTGATATTTATCAACACTAAGATGTATTCTTTCACTTGAAACTGATAAAAATACAACTTCCTAATATTTACTTGTATTTTTGCTTGATTAATTTCACTCTTTTCAACTCTAAAAAGTCACATGGCTCAAGACAGCTTAGTAAATTGGCGGAAATAATGAGTCGGCAATGCGCCGAATGCGAAATATTGTGATTACGTTCGCGATTCAAGCGTCGCGTGGCGCAACTCTCTTGGCGTATGTCCAACGCAGTCAAGGCGCATTCGGTATGTTGTTAATGCCAGCAAATGTGATGTAAACAAAACAAAAAATTGCAGTAAAAAGCCACTTAGATTTTTTTTTTTATTTTGGATTTAGGCGCACTAAAAACAGACATTATATAGATTCATTGGTGCAAAAAGATGCATATTTAGACCATACACCAGATACAGCTTTTACAAGCGTGAAAGTCTTGCCGTTTTAAAATATAAGGATGTTTTGTGCATAATTTTGACATTTTTTACTAAAGCGTCGAAAAAAAAGCGTGCAATATTTGAAAAATAAGGCGAATTTAAAAAAATAAAAAAACCTTCCCTAAGTTCATGTCTCTTCTCCATGAAAAACTAACTAATTTTTTTTTACTCCGAACGGATTTTTTTTTAAGTTGTCACAAAAAAATTGGGGTAAAAAAGTGCATTTTTGTGATTTTTTCAAAAACTCGAGATTTTTGAACAAATCTGACGTCACGTCACCATGGGATTCCTTGACTCATTTCCTTTCCAAAAATGTATAGTTTTATATACTTTGGACATACAATTCAGAAATAATGATGCTCGTAAAGGTCCGTGTTCTCTCCCATTACTCTGCCCTTAACTTAATTTTTAACCTAAAACATGGAAGTATTATTGCTAAATATGTGTTTGAATTTATTTTCTTAATATTATTATTAAAATAAAAAACGATGAATAACAGCAATTTTATTAAACTAGTATTAGCCTATTTCACATTATAAAAATATGCGGTTCTCGAACCACGCGATCCCCCTGGCTGGGCGGTCAGTCCCGCGGTCAGTAAACTTGTACCTCAGATGACCCCTGGTGACCCCAAAATGACCTTCCAAAAATTTGGCTCTAAATGTAGACTGTACCCTCTAAGTTTCATGCCCATCAGAGTCTGATAAGTGTATGGCAAAATAATTGATATAATAATTTTCTATACACTTTCCTTCAAAGGTTGATATCAAATTTGATATCAAAAGTTTAATCAATGTGAGCAGAGGAGCCGTTGTTTGGAAATTCGTGCAATTTCAAAAATGACAAATTATGAATTGACCACGCAAAATCCAATTGATGCAACGTCCCGTACAGGAATCGTAAATTGTACACTTGCCTGTGCACAATTGAAAGAGCGGGGTATTTGATTTGCATTTTGACATGCATGGGTAAGGTCGTGCGCCATGAATTGGGGGCCAAATGCGTTACATACTAAAAAATTGAACAATTTACATGTTTTTGTACTTAAACTGATTTAATTCACAAACTGTTCATCAAAATCCTATAAAATTATATATCACTGTAAAGCTTAGAGTACCAGGAATGCACACGTACCAACAATTGGTCAATATACAGGGTGCCACAAATGTCATATAGGGTGGAAAAGTTGAATTTTGGTTCAAAAAGTATACTATTTTGTTCCTCTCTTATTTACTAACATAAACACCTGTTCTGCTAAAACCTTTTTAGATGTGCTAATAACATTGTAGGCTTGGGCCAGAGCCAAAATTACCGTTTGTGGCGGGACGGAATTTTGATAGGCCTTTTAAATTGTAGCTCTGTGCCTGTTTATTTTATGGATTCTTTATGTTCTTAATATAAACAAGTAAGTTACAGACTACATTCACACACAAGAAAAATAGTCCTAAGAATCAACATGTTGCCACGGTAACACAAATTCCTTGATGTGGCGGGACGGAATGATAAACTTCATGTATTTGTGAACACAGTACATTTGTTGAATTTTTATCAAAACTGGGATAAAACATTTGTTTCTAACATTGATATTAACTTCAACTATCCTTCTTTTGTTATGGGAGGAATTATAAAATTCACCCCCTTCTTTTATAGTATGTTCATTAATTTTTTTAAATCATGTCAATGTGGCGGGACGGAATGTGGCGGGACGGAATTTTGTCCACCATGTCAAAATCAAGAAAAAAAGCAATTGATTCACTTTAAACCTGACAAAATTGTTTTTTCTTTCACTTCCAATGAAAAATTATTGCAAAATATTGACTGAGAAAGAAATTTTTCATAGATTCCTGAACTTTAAAAAATCATCTCAAAATGTGGCGGCGCCGTGTTTTACACCAAAGACCCTGAAAATAGAATTATTGCTGGCATCCTACCACAAAAGGCCTGAAATAGAAGAAGTTAAAATGGTTTTGAGCCTAGCAAAGTTGATGAATTCAATTTTTATGTACTCAGGAATGTTTATTACCATAATAGTTGGCGTTTTACTAAAAAATTTTTTCGTCCCTTCCGAACATAAAAAATCACCTCAAAATGTGGCGGGACGGAATTTTACACATATTTTAATTTATTTCTTTATTTTTGCAAAGTCCACTGACATTTTTTTTAGTGCTGAAATTGTCTATACAGAAGACCTTTATAATACCATATAAAAACAAAAAATCCTATCTTTTTTAAATATGCAGTAACATCAAATTTAACAATTCCGTCCCGCCACACCAAGAGGGCGCTACGTGTGTATTTTATTGCTTGTATTCCAAAATTGACGGGCAAATTTTACTTTTTTTTTGCCGATTCATAATCTTTGGTAAGTGGTCTATTAAACCATAGGAGAAATTCACTCCTGTAACAATTTCTGAATTTTAGGTTGAGTGATGACCATTTTTGGCTCTGGCCCGCTTTCAAAAAAAGCAAACTTGCAAGGATGAGTTATGAGATACAGGGTGTTCAAAAGTTGTACATAATTTTTATGATTTTTATTACATTTTCAATCCAAACTTTTTTCCTCCATGCCTCACACAAAAACCAGTGGCATATATTTGAATTCCTCATCAAATTTCCATCTAACAAAAAATGTAAACTTTTACAGCAGTGGAGTAACTGCTTCAAGAAATATGACCTTCAGAACATTTCGGAGCATAAATGAATAGTTAACACAGTAAAGTATAGGAAAAGCCTAGAACCCGTGACACAGAATGCAGCACACTTACAACAAATTAACCTAGCTTGGAGTAAAACTGGTCAAATTGTAAACTAGACATCAATACCACAGCAATGGTACATAATCCATCTCAATACCTTGCTGGGTTACGAAGTTGCAGTAAAATATAAATTCGGGAGGCATGAAAAATCAATATTCCCTATACCGTACTTTAACACATGCCTCAACCGTAGGCACCTCAACCGTAGGCACCTCCACCCCTGACTCTGCATCGTTTGAATTGCAATATCGCAAAAAGTATACAGTGTGAAGTTTTTACTTTCCACAATTTTAGCTAGATAAATTAGCAACAAAATGAGCCCCAAACTAGCTCAGTACCCCTCTCCATTCTTGAGATCTGGGACAAAACGTCCTGAATAAAATGAAAAAATGTAACGCCTCCAACTTTTCCTATACCCCAATTCATGATGCACGACCGTAAACCTTTAACCTGCCGGCACTCACGCTAGCTCTGCTACGTGATACAATTCCCTATGTCATTTTTAAAATTGCATGAATTTCCAAACAACAGTTCCTGCGCTCACGATGATTAAACTTTTGGTATCAAATTTGGTATCAACCTGCGAGGGAAAGTACATAGAAAATTATTATATGAATTATTTTGCCATAAACTCATCAGGCTCTGATTAAATGGGGATGGAACTAGTGGAGACTTTTCTTTTTTGCTGTGTTTATTCAGTACCCTGTTGTCCATGGGTGACTGTACATTGTAGGAACCCATGGATTCGATCCATGTTACATCTTACATGGCATGTACATGGAAATAGTGCCCCACCCTGCAGGGACTAAGCCAGGACTGTAACATGTTTGTAACAGTTTCCAAAATTACATCCCTGGGTAAGTCCCCGATAATTTAAGACTCGGTTGAAACAAAATTAAGGATTGAATGCAATTAAGTGTGCAAAATGGCAAAATTATCGTCAAAGTTCTGCCGAAATCTGCACCCTTGCATGCTTTCAGAATTCGAATCAGGACAGGTGGTGGATGACATGATCGAGCCGGCAACTTGTGAAACCGCCCGGCCCGGCCGTATGGCATTTTTAATATATTTGGTTAGTTTTGTGGGGTTCATTATCGAACCCCAACGGTTTTAGCTTGTATTTCTATATTTATTAACATAGGCCTATTTGTTTGTGATATTTCAAGCGTTTTAAAATTTCAAAATAATCCCATTCAATTACACGGTTGACGATGAAAATTTACTGAATTTAGAGAATGCAATGTGGCCACCACCTGAGGCTGAATCAGGAATAAAAATATCCGATCTTTGCCAAACTTCAAAACACAAAATTACAACTTAAAACATACTATTGGCAAAAGGCATTATTACCAAACAAAATAGAATTTCTCAAAATATTGAAGAAATATGTTCATCTAGTGAAGTTCCTAAATGGTCAGAAATCCTTCAATTCAGTTCAGAAATTTAATTTCAGAATTTAATTGAAGAATTTCTTCTCGCCCCCATACACTGCTTATCACGTGCAGATACAGGTAGTGTATGTGCTTCGTCCGTGATTCGGAAGTCACGTAAAGCCGTTGGTCCCGTGTACAGGAAGAGTCAAACCCTGTGCACTGCACGTTAAGTGTCACTCGGAGCTATTCGAAAAGAGAATGGGGACCATCCCCGGTTCTGATATCTGCAATCAATCCTAGGTTCCAGGATCGTGCATAGGTAAACTGTGCACGTAAAGCCCGTGCGTTGATACTCAACCATTTGAGGTAAGCACGTATGGAAGGAAGGAAGGAAGGAAGGAAGGAAAGATCAGGTGTCAACAGGATTGAAGCTATTCAGAGGCAAGCGGCGAGATTCGTCAGTAACTATGAAAGAACAGCCAGCGTCACTGATATGCTAAAAATCCTGGAGTGGGAATCCCTCGCCACAAGGAGGCTGCTCAACCAGTGCTCGATGTTCTACAAGATCCATTTTAGCCTGGTGAACATACCATTCCCATCTTGTGTCATACCATCTACCCAACAAGTAGGTAACCCAGGCAAACCTTAGTTAACACATTTGCTAGTCAGCCAAATTCGCCGACAATGTCAATGCATTTTTACATAGAAATTTAAAACAAGTGCCGAAGAAAGAAACCTACATAAATGTTTTCTATACTTCACTTGACCCAAATATGTGATTTTTTATGGTGATAAGTCAACCGCACATGGAATTTTAGAGGAATTTGAAAAGAAAAAAAAATTAAAAAAAGCTGCTATCACAATGAGACTTAAGATCTAGAAACACCCCGAAATGCCGTTTTGGGGAATTTTGCTAGCTGAAACTTTTTGATGAAAGTCAATCTTTGACAAGATGTAACTTTGCTACGGAAAGTGCTATGAAAAAATGGTTTTCAGTTTTGGCTTTGTTTACTCAAGGGCTTTAATTTGATATATGAAATGATGCAGTTTGATGTTAGTCTAGATTTTTGGTTTTCCCTATAGCCGTGTACTCAATGCGCAGTCCCTAGCCGCCTAGTGAGTAGATTTTCTTGCAATATTTGGCCTATTTACCTTCAAATTTGATCCTTACATGTACTTTGATTTCAGAACAATATCCAGCGTAGTAAAAAAAAAATTTTTGGCGTTTCTGATCGTCACGATGAAGCATTTTCCAGGACAAAAATGGTTGCTCAGTTCTTCGTCTCATTTGTTTTTGTCGTAGGCAGGTGGTAGGTTAGTCTCGGCACACACTGTATGTGTCTATAGGAACGACGAACGTTAGGACCGACGCAAATTGGCTGTGCAGAGACTATCGTTTGATGGTGATCAATGACGTATTTTCACGTAACTTAATCAACCAGTCCTTCAACTGCTTACGCACGGTCATCGGGTTGTGCTTGTTCCTTCATGTTTATTGTTTTGAGATCGGGGCCTTGAGATTTAGGCTATTTTATTAGAACCAAAACAACAGCGGGAATCGTGTGTTAAATTGACATTGAAAAGAACAGGTGGGATCAGCGAAATTAACCTTTGTGCGCACGCGCAGTGAAATTTGTCATTTTTCATTCGTGATCATTTTTGTCGGACACGGGGAGAGGCGGCTTCTTAAATCATCTTTATTCGCCGAAATTCCAAATGATATTGCGTTTCAAGAATTTGGTAAGAATCCTAGTTAAGTTTCTGATTCTTATTATATGAGTACAGTTTTACATGCATCGTCCAAATTTCAAAGAAATTTTTTTAAATGCCACAGCGGCGCAAAGTCTTAAGCGTGAAAATCACATTCACACACAAAATGGGAAAAACGAGTCTCAGTGGACGAACGGCGTCCATGAGACTCAGCGAGTCTAGTTTGATGGCAAATTTGAATTCACCTAGCATACCTACAACAAGGAAGAGCAAACAATATCTTTAGCTACAATTCAATAACATCCAGTCTCGTGTGAACACGTACAAGTATTCGTTTTTTGTTCGAACCATACCCATCTGGAACCGTCTACCAACAACAGTGGTTCAAGCATCTTCTATAAAGCAGTTTAGACGCTGGCCCTTCCAGTGCTGAGGGAGATGCAACCCACCTCCACCCACCAGAAGCTGTAGGCAGCCATGGTTTTTTACTTGCACCAATGTAATTTTTGAGCACCCAAGACACTTCTGCACAGCACATTCTCCAAGGACAAGCGTCAGCTTACTTATGGAGTATTCATCTCAAGACTCAAGAAGTACGCAATCCAATTCCCATTCAAACGCGTTTGAAACTGAAAGTGCATTTAATCCCCAGCATGCCCAGTGCCAAATTCGAACGATTAAAACATCAGAAAAAAAGCCACCAAACATTCGAAATGCTTCTAAAGTTGATGATGCTACTAACATCATTTATAATCAAAAATAATTCATTTTAAACCAATTTTACGGGTTTTCTTTTAGGTATAATAGTCTCAGTTTTTACCTTCAGATTACGCGATCCTGCTTCCAGAGAACGCCGCCATTTTGTCGTATCAATTATTGTGAAAGTTCCTCCTCTTGAATAAGAGCACCGCAGAATTCACGGAGTAATTTCATGCGAGTTCACAAGTCTCTCAAACGAGTGTTCATGGGGGCTGTGTAATAATTACGAGTACCCCGGGTTGTTGAATTCTCAAAATGGTCTGCCAAAAATCACTTGCCCTTCCTTAACCGTGCCAAAAAATATTTGCCCCCCCACCCTGTTGATGTGCCAAAAACCATCCCCCTCTCATTATCATATTGTTAGGGACCGATCGTTATTTACGGCAGGGGGGGGAATGGGTGTTTTGGCAAAAATATCGACAAAAATTTCGCGTTCCCCCCTTGCGTCCGCTCAAAATTTTCGCGTTCCCCTTGTTTTCCCAATTTTCTCCATTTAAAATTTAACAATCCCCCTCTTGGTTCAACTAAAAATTTCAGGTTCCCCCCTCAAGACCACAAAAAAATTTCGTGTTCCCCCCTAAATTTACCCATTCCCCCCTGCCATAAATAACGATCGCTCCCTTACGGTAGCCTACCGTAGCCCCTATTATTATCATTATCATAAGCCATGGTTTAACCTGTAGGCCTAGGTCCTAATTCAATTTTTAAGTTGGAACATTAAGTAGGCCTAAACTTGACCACTCAAAACTTGACATAACATAAATACAGTTGAAAATTCTAATTTTATAACGTGATCCTAGCATCCTCTAGGCCTATTTATGTCATTTTTCATTAGATATCCACGAAAAAACCATATTCCCAGAATTTTAGTTGATTCCGATTTTGCGTTTGCGAGTTATGCATGATTATGTGTATTACACTGCTCCATAGACTATGCGTGTAAATTTCGTTCTGGTGTAAAATCTTCCCCCCCTTACAAAATAATGCACGATTTTGGGGAACACGAAAATCACTTACCCCCACCTTTGGCCGTGCCAAAAAATCTTTGCCCCCCCCCTTTACACATGCAAGATTTTGGGAACCCAAATTTAAAATCTTAAATTGTCTTGTCATACCATAACTAGCACGCCATCCATCGCAAAACTTATCTTACTATAAATAGGGAAATGTTGTATGTAGGCCTATGTATCTATCTATGTATCTATGTATCTATGTATCACGTATAAAGGCTCCGTCAGTTTCGATCCAAATGTCGCCAAATTCATACGGGGCATTGAACCATATACCGATCGAGACGGTTATGCGAAAATTTGGTTGGAAACGGTCAAGAATTGGCTGCAAAAACAGTGAAAATATGGGTAAAAACGGGGTTTTTGTTATGAAAATCGGTTACCAGCCTACGCGTCACTGCAGCTGGCCGGCAGCGCGTCGGCGCCGCGTGCGTAATGCGCATTACGCCAATGCGCGCGTAAACGGCGCAGAGCCACACGACTTGCGAGCCAGAGACCAGTGGACATGATCGATAATACGGAAAGAAGGAAAAATAAAGGACAAAAAAAGTACATGGGCGGGTCACGGGATACCGGGTGAACACGTCCGCAGACACGCTATGTGAGGACGTAATAAATACGGGAACAGATGTGTGTTGTATAAACAACATGAAGCGGTACTATAAAAAAAAAAAAAAAAAATTAAAATGGGGACAAAAAGGTACGAGTAATTAGGCCAACGGGTTAAAGTAACTAAATGAAACGGGAACGAAACAAAGAAGGAAAGAAACTAATCAGGAATTGTAAGAAAAAAAGAAGTTAAAATAATGAGAACAGAATTAAGTAAAAAACATGGAAACGGGAAATCACAAGCAGCAAAAAAAAAAAAGATGCTAAGGGAAATGTAGGAAAGAACAGATTTAGAAAATAATGATTCAATGATTCTACCTGTTCAGTATTTCTTCCTGTTGTAGTGAACGCTCCCATTTACTCATCTAGCGGGGACCCGCGCGAAGCGCGGGTATCCCGCTAGTCTTACTATAAATAGGGGAATGTTGTATGTATGTATCTATCTATCTCACAGACGTTAAAAGATCTAGACTGCCCTCAAGCGTTAGACTTCGACGAGCTAGCTGGCGGAATGGCGGCTGTAAGGTCATCGCGCACGCGCAACAGATGCCATAATTACCAGCCACCAGCTCAGCAGATGGAGATGGCGCGAGATCAATTGACACTTCAAACTTTTTATCCTGTATTATTTAAAACCAATAATATTCCTTGTAACTGCAGACAATATTGCAGAATGCATGAATATCGAATCGAATGGCAACTCCACCGTCACGGCCAATGCAACGCCGATGCGCCGCCGGTGAGTATCTCACGTCGATAAGCTTATCAGCCTTATGATTTTAGTATTTGTTTTATCATGTTTATCATGTTCATAAATGTTTAGTGCTAGCATTCCGAACATGAGTTCGCCTAGACATGTAATAGCTTGAATATATTCAAGCTTATAAACAGAAGCAGAAGTAAATTGTGTCAGTTAATAGCCTAATGATGATGAATTTCATTGTCAGGCTCGTTTCAGTTGATTTTAGTAGTGGCTGGGTGAGGGAAAAAAAGGAACAAAAATTGCTTCTTTTTTGGTAATCTCACGCCTAGGTAGTAAATCTCACGCAAAAAGCTGGAAAATGAGTAAAATCTCACGCATCGTCATGAATAATTTGTTGCTCCTACCCCCCCCCCGCTTTTCACATTCTCGAGCGCCGTGGCTCAAATAATCATGGTACAAAATGAACATTGGGAGTCGGCAAATCCCAGTACGCCTCTGTCTCACGCCAAGCAATTGCAAAAAGTTGACAGCCCTGTAGGTAGTCTTTGTTTGTATTTGCACACGAAAGTGGCGCATTCGAAGCTAGCCTAGACTGTTTACAGTCATCGAATGTGTGTCACTCGACTCATGGAATGGTCCCAAAATCTTGATGTATTCACCTAAAGTTTGGTACCGATAGTCATGGTAGTGATGTTCATGTAGGCCTGTAATACATTACAGTGATATCTGCCAGCTCGTATTAATATGGCCTACACAGTTTACACACAGCTGGGACTGGGTGCAGCACATACACCTATGTGAAATGTGCTTTGCATATTGTGACGGACATCATTGTGACGTGCAATTTTATGAATTTTCATGGGCGTAAGTTAACATTGACTCATGCAGTACAAAAACCCAAATAAGTCGATTGCCTTTTCGCCGATATCCGATCGCACTTTCATCTCAAAACAATTTTCTACCCACAAAGTATGTGCTGTGTGTGCCTATGCGTGTCACCGCGTACACTTTGCAAAAGCCTTCTGGTAACAGCGTTGAATTTACAACATGGATTTGCATTGCAATAAAAAATGCTCCACACTTTCAAATATATGCTAATTAATCATTTCGCTATTGCATGGGTGCAGGGCGTTAGTCCGACATGCCGCTACTCCGACACGCTGCTAGTCCGAAAATGAAAACCACTGCGCTAGTCTGAATCTGGAAAACACTCCTTCAGTCTGACATTGCGCTAGTCCGAATCTAAAAAATACTGCGCTAGTCTGAAACTAAAAACCATTGCGCTAGTTCGAATTTGAAAAACACTACTGCACTAGTCCGGATGATCTGCATGGATTTGGAAACACTGTGCTAGTCCGATATTCGGACTAGCGCAGTGTTTTTCAGATTCGGACTAGTGCAGTATTTTTCAGATTTGGACTAGCGCTGTGGTTTTCAGTTTTGGATTAGCGCAATGTGTTTTCCATATTTTCGGACTAGTGTATTTCGGATTCAGACTTTGGGCGTGGTGGACGTAAATAAGTGTTTTTAGAGTCGGACTAGCAGAGTGTTGCACTGTTGTAGCACTGGTTACGTGCTCATAATGACAATCCAACTCCCTAAACCACCGCTCCCTCGCGCTCGCAATTGGGGTACCACGGTCAGAGCGCTTCGCGCTCGCAATTGGGGCACCGCGGTCAGAGGAACGGAGCCAGTTCTACACTGTTGCAGTGGTTTTCATTTTCAGACTAGCGCAGTGTTGTCCAGATTCGGACTAGCGCAGTGTATTTCGGATTCAGACTGGCGGCGTGTCGGACTGAAAAAAGTGTTCTTAGATTCGGACTAGCGGAGTGTCGCACTGTTGTAGTGGTTCTCATTTTCGGACTAAGCGCATGCTTTTTCAGACTAGCACAGTGTTTTTCATTTTCGGACTGACACACCCCTGAGTAAAGGGAACTTGTGTAGTTAGAAGTTAAAATATGTTTCACAACAGCCCATAGAATGGTATGTGTGGTAGTAGCTGGTAGTATACCACAATTGGGGATGAGGCTATCCCTTTTCATAACATCTAAACGGAATATATTTCTGGCCTAAAATTTCACTGGGATTATGAGAAAAATGTGAGCTTTCTTCTGATACCAAAATCTAGGATATCAAAATGATAGGAAAAAGTGGGGGATGATACTTTCGATCAGGTCACCTATCTTTAAGTACGAAATTCTTATTTTGCTATGGAGAATACATGTCACATGTATGTACATTCAATATTTGTTTTAAAATCAAAAAATTGAATCGTTATATCTTGGTGAAATATAAAGGAGGAAATTAGGTATTTTGGTGATTTTGTTCAATTTTAAACGAAAAAAAGTTAATATTAATCATGATGATGCTAATTATGTTTTTTGTGTGTGTTTGGTTTGCAGTTGAACCAGCTTATCAATGTATGGAGATGTAAATGGATTGATTAAATCTATGAAGAGTCTGTTACCGGGGTCTTTGAAGACACAATTGATCTGTTGAATGTTGGGTACCGGTACTCGGTAAGTAGAGTCATGACAACAACAAAACTGTTATCATGCATTATGAATTGGGGGCAAAATATGTTACATCTCAAAATTAGAAATACATATGGCCATGCATCACCATGGTTCAAAAAGTATAGTTTTATTCCTCTCTAATTTACTAACTTACAAATTTTTCTGGTAAAACCTTTCCAGATGTGCTAATAAATTGCAGCCGATCAAAAAAAGCAAACCTGTTATGATAAGTTGCGTTGTCTAACTGAGATACAGGGTGTTCAAAAGTCATACATTTTACGATTTTTATGACATTATCAATCAAAAAATTTTCCTTCATGTCCTACATCAAATTTTCTCATCAAATTTTCATTAAATGATTTTGAACTTTTAAAACAGCAGGGTAAATCCTTCAAGAAATCTGACCTTTGGAACATTTTGGAGCATAAATGAATGCTTCGTACATTTTAAACATATAGGAAAAGCCTAGACCCATGGCACAGAATACAGTCACACTTGATACTTCCAACAAATCCATCAGTGCATTGCATAAAATAACATATTGATCATACATCAAATTGTTTTTTTATTTCAAGCTTTTTAAACATGTTCTTATTGTCTTGTTTCACAGGGGCATGATGATTTGCAATAGGGACCTCACTCACCTCGGGACATCAATCTACAATGTACTTCATGAGAGCTGCCATCGTTACAGGAAAAACCATGCTTTTAGAATGGGCGCACATATTCTTGTTGTTTATTCAACCTTCACATTTGTCACACAATTCTATAAAGTACCGTAGCAGCATTCAGCAAAAATCAGTTGTGCTGAATTAAATCACCTTTGGTAGTAAGTGACATTAATCAGACTATCTTTAAAGATCTGAAGATGGACTAAGATGGACTTTACATACGAATGACACTTATGTGTCGTGTTGAAAACTTACTTGTGGAAGAGGTAGCCCAGTCAAATTAAGGTAACTAAGGGCTTGACCCATCACTAATTGCAACACCTCTCAAACTTGAGACGAGACATGATATAGCTGTTATCTTCAGTAGATAGCACTATGCACTGAATAAGGCCAAGAAAAAATGTTTGCTTGCCCTCCAGTGGGACTTTTGCAGTGTGTTGGTCAGTTGGAAATTTTTTTAAATTTTTTTAATGACTCGCTACTGTATAGGCCTCTAGGCAATGAACATTGGTCATGTGGAAAGATACATCAATACTTCACAGTCTTGCATATTGAAGGTCTGAAGTGATTTTTAAAATCACTTCAGACCTTCAATATGCAAGATACACCATAGAAATTGATTCAATTAGAGCGACTGCACATTGATGCATGAATGGATAGTTATTAAATACAGTAGATAGTACTATTACACTGTAATCAGCAGATCAGTTATCTTCATAGCACTATGCACTGTAATCAGTTATCTTCAGTCGATGGCACTAATATGCACTGTATGATCAGCTGTGCGAGTTTACAGTAATGATTTTCTTGTCTTCAGTAGATTGCACTATGCACTGTAATAATTTGATCTGTTATCTTCAGTAGATAGCACTATCCACTGTAATCAGTGGATCTGTTATCTTCAGTAGATAGCACTATGCACTGCATAATCAGTATAGTATTTGAGTGTTACTTTCAATAGATAGTACTAAGTACTTTACACTGCATGATTAGTGGTGTATTTGTCTATCATCAGTTGATTGGTTCCATTTTTGTATCGCCTGAACTTCAGGATGGGACTTAGTAATCACTATTTCTGTCTGTCTGTGTGGATGGATTGATGGATGTGGGGGTGGGGTGTGGATGTGTGTGTATGTCCGGAGCTGTATCTAGGGAACCGTAAGACCTACGGGGACGCTACTAGGTGAGAGGAAGGATATCTGAGTTTGCTCAGTAACATATGTTTTCGGTAAAAAATATGCAAATTAACATAGCTAATTTGCATCATTTATGCGAAAATCAGCGTAAATTGATAGCGGCGTTTGTGGACAGACTACTTCAAGATCTGTCGGGTAACGGAACCTGGTGACAGAAATGATACACACCTGCTAATCACATGATTAGTTTTTCGGCGAAAAGTATGTGCATTTAGTTGTTAATTTACATAATTTATGCGGAACGCTTTTACAAATATGGTAGGAAATCTGAAGAAATTCGCCTTGTGGAGCTGTATCTGGGGATCCGTAAGAACTCTAAGCGCTATGATGATGAAACTTGGTAGGGGGTAGCATGACCAGAGGATCTCGACCTGATTCGGTTTTCTCGCAAAATATAGTAATTAAGTACCTAATTAGCATAATTTATGCATAAAATGCAAAAACCTATTTTCTCGGAGACTAAGTGTCACACGTTCTTCAAACTTGGTGGGTGGGTGCATCTTGACCCCAGACAGAACAAGTTTGTATTGGTTAGTGGGTCAAGGTCACCCAAGGTCATCCAGGGGTTATCTGAGGTCAAATTACTAAAAACTGTCGTATGGGCACTAAACTTGGTGGGTAGTCAACATTTAGGGACCGTGCATTCACAAACACTTGTAAGGGGGGGCCTGATGCAACCAGGGGGCCCTGAAAATTTTGACTCTCCAAAGGGGGGCCCTGAAAAAAATGACCACAAATTTTCCTGGAAAAATTGAGTTTATATGCTTTTCTATAGGGTTGACCCATAATTTTCATGTCAAAAAGGGGGGGCCCTGAAATTTTGAGGACTGTAAAGGGGGCCTGAAAAATTTTCGTGATGAATTTTTTTGCATCAGGCCCCCCTTACAAGTGGTTTGTGAATGGTCCCTTATAGTCAAATTTTTTAAAGGTAATTTCAGGGTCATCCCAGGTCACCCAGGGGTCATCTGAGGTCAAATTACTAAAAACTTGTATGGGCATGAAACTTGGTGGGTACAGTCAACATTTAGAGCAAAATTTTCAAAAGGTCATTCCGAGGTCATCCAGGGGTCACCTGAGGTCAAATTACTACAAACTGTTGTATCATGGGCATGAAACTTGGTGGGTTCAGTCAACATCTAGAGCCAAATTTTTGGAAGGTCATTTCGGGTCATCTAAGGTCATCCATGGGTCATCTGAGGTCAAATTATTAAAAAATATTGTATGGGCATGAAACTTGGTGGGTACAGTCAACATTTAGAGTCAAATTTTGGAAGGTCATTTCAGGGTCATTTGAGGTCACCCAGGGGTCATCTGAGGTCAAATTACTACAAACTGTCGTATGGGCACGAAACTTGGTGGGTAGTCAACATTTAGGGACCGTGCATTCACAAACACTTGTAAGGGGGAAAAAAAAAAAAAAAGGGGGGCCCTGAAAATTTTGACTCTCCAAAGGGGGGCCCTGAAAAATTGAGTTTATATGCTTTTCTATAGGGTTGACCCATAATTTTCATGTCAAAAAGGGGGGACCCTGAAAATTTTTGAGGACTGTAAAGGGGGGCCTGAAAAATTTTCGTGATTAACTTGTGATACAAGTGTTTGTGAATTTGTGAATGGTCCCTTATAGTCAAATATTTTAAGGTAATTTCAGGGCAATCCCAGGTCACCCAGGGGTCATCTGAGGTCAAATTACAAAAAACTTGTATGGGCATGAAACTTGGTGGGTACAGTCAACATTTAGAGCAAAATTTTCAAAAGGTCATTCCGAGGTCATCCAAGGTCACCCAGGGGTCATCTGAGGTCAAATTATTAAAAAATGTTGCATGGGCATGAAACTTGGTGGGTACAGTCAACATTTAGAGTCAAATTTTGGAAGGTCATTTCAGGATCATTTGAGGTCACCCAGGGGTCATCTGAGGTCAAATTACCAAAAACTCACATGGGCATGAAACTTGGTGGGTACAGTCAACATTTAGAGGGTCATTTCAGGGTCACTGGGGGTCATCTGTGGTCAAATTAGTAAAAACTGTCAAATGGGCATGCGACTTTGTTGGTACAGTCACCATCAGCCAGGTAATTGTGCCCAACTGAGAACCACCAAAATTTAGGTGTCAAAGGTCAAATTTCAATATTGGTCCAATCAAGCTCAAATTGAACAGGCAAATACCAAAAGTAATCGCAAAGGCAGGTGGACGCAAAAGCAGGCGAGACTCGTGGTTCGAGAACCGCCTTGTTTTCTATGCCCCCTGTGGTATCCACGAGGGGTCGAAGGTCACAGTGGGACCAAAACTGAAAAACAGTCCCATCATGTTGTAATGTATCTCATATTGTTCCTCTTATCACCAATGATCACGGGGAATAAAAATTGTATTGTCATATTTTTCTACAGTGCTTAGTTCAGGAGTTAAATAGGTCAAATGTCAAAACTTTTTCAGTGTTGCTAGTCTTCAGGAAATTTCCTGATTACAGGAAATTTTACTTGGGTGATCCTGTACAAATGTATAGGCAATGCACATTTTCAGGATATTTTTTGCCATTTCAGGATTTTTGACATCACTGACTGGCACAGAGGTCAAATTTTTAAAATGGTCAGATTTCATCGAAACTGGTGTCATATTACTCCCCTTAACATAAGAAATCTAAAGTCAAACATGTACTTAAGTAACAATTTTGGTATAATTTGTATTGTTCTGTCCCCTTGGCTTTGAGAGTTAATGTAGCCAAAGTCCAATATAGAAATATGTACTGTATATGCATAACCTTTGACCCATGATTTCATCCGATTCTGAGATTATAAATATTTCTCAAACAAATTATTTTCGAATTTCGGTTGTAGAGAGGAGTAATATAAGACAAAACAGTATTGAATCGGTGCATTTTGAAAATTTGACCACTATGCTAATGAGGTATTTGATATTTGACCTAATACCACATGAACTAAACACCAAGACTACTGAAATTAGAATAATTGTATCTCGCTGGCACATAACCAATAGTAAGTAACCTTCATGTAGCGTAGATAGGTCAAAGCCTGGGATATTAAAATTATTTTGAAGATGTTAATTGTGTGTATGCAAAAGTAAAAATGTTGTGTACAGGCTGAGTCAAAAAGAAGTAAACTCATGTTTGAGGGACTGTAACTCAAGATCTGCAAGGAATCTGTTAAAAATAAAAATACCACTGGAAAGCGTAAATTCTACACATTTAAATAAAGAAAAGAATTGTTGCAATTGCTCACAGCAAAATAAAGTTACACTCATTTGAATACAACCGCCCATTTTTGTAGCTGCACACAGCTGATTGATTTTCATCCATTTCAATTTCGACGAATCAGCAAAGAGCTAACAGGATTTATTGTTGAAAAGACAACTTTTGCTTTTAATTAATATTCAACAAAGTCCATGACGGTACTATAGTTTGTAGGGATACCAATTCAAGTCTTTACTGAGCGATCCGGCAGAAGCTTGATTGGGGAATGTTGGGTAAAGGATTGAGCTGATCTTTGGTCTTGCTGTAACGCATGTCTGACTCTAGCAATGTTCATTTATAGCAGTTCGTGGTCTGCCTGAAGCTTCCGGCTGTCTGTTCCTTGGTGTCCCATGCACATTGAGCTTGTTCACATTCTTATATACTGCTCCCTTACATGAAACCCGGTTAGCTGTAGGAAATTGGAGAGCGAAAAAAGGCGCCGAACTTCAGTGGGACTCTAAAGTTAGTTTCATGATACTTCGTCGACAGAAATATGCGCTCCCGTGTGGTAAATTGTGGTGCCATGTTGTCATTTTGCCCGTTTTATTATAATGTAGTGCAATGAGGTAAAATTCATATTGAAAAGAGCCCTTTAACATGTAGGAATTATTGATCGAAACCACACCTGCCACAGAACTTTATTTGCATTTGAATATCGCGCCTTACCAATCAATATAATAGGTAGGCCCCTAGTGAAACCGTGTGCAGCTACAAAAATGGTTGGTTGTATTCAAATGAGTATAACTTGAGTTTGCTGTGAGCAATTGCAACAATTCGTTCTTTTATTTAGACGTGTAGAATTTGCTCTTGCCAGTGGTATTTTCATTTTTAGCAGATTCCTTACACATCTCGAGTTACAGCCCCTCAAACATGAGTTTACTTCTTTTTGACTCAGCCTGTATGCAATAAATAAAATGACTCCCCAAATTTGCTTATGTTTTGAAACTGTGCTTTTGTTTGATGCATTTAGTGGTTTTTCTTATAAGGCTGTATCAAAATGATTGTTACCTAACAGTTTCCAGTACAAGTATATAATATTATGTACAAGACTGCAACACAAAATCACATATTAAATTTGGGGATTAATATATAATTTTTTGACAACTAATGTGTATCAATCACTTTGATGCAGCCTGTAATATAGCCTCCCATATATTTTTTGTGTGCCAGAATCTGAGAAATTAATTCTTGCTCCATTTTACCCTCCCCGAGGACACATGAATACTGTAAAAGTGGATATTTTCACAGAATATTAATATAATTATGCTTTTCCTGCTTAACTCAGATACCACAAAAATAATAATGCTCAATTGAGAATTATATTCTTTCATGTTTAGGACTGCTAGAATACTCACAAATTAAAAGAACCAGTAGTTGATAATTGGCAAAGCACACAAAATTACATACTGTGTGAAATTTCCACTTTTTATGTCAAAATTTTTTGTCATAGGCCAGAGGTTTAGGAAATTTGGTAAATATCTGCTGTGCCACAAAGACCGATAATTCTCTGGCCATGGTTAGTGATGGCTGGCAAAAGGAGGGAAACAGTGCTATACCCTAAGGTGACGAAAAAAGAAACCTGTTCTACCGGCCCGACCAACCCTGATTTTCCAAAATTTGGGAAACAAATTTTTCCTGTACAAATGATGAAATGAATGCCGAATATATCAGGAAAAATTGTTTGTTTGTATTTCCGTAAATTGCAAAATATTACAGATTTTGTTGATTTTAGGCCCAACTTTAAAAGGTACGTCCACCGTAGAACAAGTTTTTTTGCCGCCTTATCTACATGTATGAGGCAAAATAAATTCACACCAAAAACCAGATTCTTGTTCAGCAACTTATTTCTTATATTATTTGATAAATAAAGTTTGTAAAGAGTGAAGCTCAGACAAACTGGCACTCTAATAAAGGAGAGAAAATATCAGACAGTTCGGTTCGATTGATACAAAATGTAGCACTTTACACTGCATGATCAACAGTTTTCATGCCCCTTCAGTAGATAGCACAATATACTGTATAATCAGCTCCAACAAAATAGTACAAGGTGCTATATTGGGTTTGGGATTTTCTTTTGCTACATTAGTGGAACTATCACGATTACACATTGAGGGAAAATGCATTAGTTCAGTGATTTTGTTTATTTTTGACCAAAACAGGTGAATTTTTCATGGAAAAAAACTAAAATTTAAGATATTGGAAATAAAAAGTATACCAATGTATTGATATGAATGTGTGCATCAAAGAAGTGAATCATGGCAACTTCCTAAAAAGAAAGGTTTTTGACCTATCTGACCTCTTGAAAATCAAAGGTAAGCATAAAATGCTTGTTTTTGGCTTTAAAAATGCAATTTTGAGCTAAAAATTGTCATTTTTTTCCGAACATTTTATTGTTTACTTGCTATACACAAGTTTTTATTGCAACTAATATTATTTATATGAACTAGTACCACAATTTTAGGATAGTTGCAGGAGTCACAGGTTGGTCAGTTACGATAGCAACCACATTTCCCACCATTTTCAGTCAATTTTGGTGGCAAAACTGCAAAAACGATCATTTTATGTTGATCTTGATTTTCAAGAGGTCACCTTGGTAAAAAGCGTCTGGTTTCAGGAAGCTCTCATGATTGACTTTTTTGATGTGCACATTCATATCACTGCATTGGTATACTTTTTATTTCAAATATTTTAAATTCTTTTTAAAAATTTAATTTTTTACCTTGTAAAATTAACTTTTTTGGTCAAAATTGAACAAAATCATGAAAATAATGCATTTCACCCAAAATAGTGCATGAAGATATAAAGACAAAATTGTTTGTTAACAAATATTGAATACACATGTGACATGTATTCCCCACAGCAAATATGAAGTTCATACCATATTTCAGGGAGCGTTAAAGGCCGAAAGTCGGGGTTGTTTTCCTGTGTTTTTCACTCCCGAGCTTGCAGAAAATCCAAATACATGGGGAGAAAGTTAAATCTTGGGGGGTGAAAAATATTTTGCAGTGTAGTCAGGGGTAGGAGTAAGGTCCAAAAGTAGAGGTCAGAGTTCACCCCGAGCTTGCACATATTCCCAATATAGAGGGTGAAAAATTGATATTTTTAAATTTAGGGGTCATTCACCCCCCCACCCGATTGGGGATTAACGCTACCCTGCCACATTTACTTTCAAAGTTCTGTTTTAGTAATTGGCATTTTTGGTAAAAAGGGAAAAAATCACAAAACTACACTTTCAAACCAAATAATTCAGCTCACGTCACTTTTTAGAAATGCCAGCGGGTTAATCAGAAAGACGAGACTCTTATGGTTAATTTTAACCCAACTGGCACCTTTGTCCAAAAATTTGAGCACGAAATGGTGCCCGGAAACCTGGACTAGAGTTTGAAGTTGATCGGTTATTGCGCTGAAGCTGCACAGTGGATTTATGAATTTGCTTCTGTCCAGACAGCCAGCCAAACAAACAAACAACCAGGCAAGCAGACAGGCAACCATCTGGATGATATCATAAGCCCCACATATGTGTGTGTGTGTGGGGGGGGGGGGCAATACAAATAAAATAATGAAATAAATATTAGAATTTCTGTGAGGTGAGCCAAATCCACAGACATTTTTCAGGAATATCTTGTGGATGGAAAAGAGTAAAGTGTCAATAAAATGACTAAATGGGACATGAAATTGACAAATGTGGTCAAAAATTGGGCTTTGCCCCCACTAAAATTCTGGCTATGCCACTGGATTAGGATTAGTGCTGTATTTTTCTGGAATTGGGAGTAATTCCAACAGGATCCATTTCACATGCATCCATCCCACAAAAGCTAGCTCACACAAAAACATCAAAAGTCTATGAAATTCGAGTGTTACTTGTGTTCAATCACAAATTTTAGGTTGACAGATTTTGTGTTAACAAGTTTCCACTGTTTTTCCTAATAACACTGGCTCAGTTCCTGGAGCGGGGTAGGGCAATTGGTTAGTGCTAGGGAGGGTCCGTGACATCAGGACTGGACAGGTCTACTTCATCAGCATCTGAAGCTTCCTTCCAAATCATTGATGGTCAACATGATCAATAGGCTCTGCATTTTAAGTCATCCTGGCTGATGTTGAAAAAATGCAACAAACAACAATGTATCACAGGACTTCTCCAGTACCATCATAGCAGGGGAACTTCTCTTGAGCTGACCATTCAGGTGTTCAATCAGAACATGGATATCCGGGTAGATCTATGAGCTCTGAAAAACAGTGAGAGAGAAAGAGATCAAGAGAGAAAATTATAATCAATGTGCAGAATGCATTGAATTTTTTTTTCAAATTTTCAGTTAAAACATACCATGCACAAACAAGTTGACTGTCAGGGTTCCGTTTTTGCCGACAAAGTGGCAATAACTGGCATGCCTGGTTTAAACCGGCAAAAATGGCAAAAACTTACGTATAATCACTCAAATATTAACAAGTACACAGAAAGGTCATAAACAGTAAACATACAACTTTTAATGAATCATTCAACAAATTTTTTGTCTCATCAAGTCCTTAAAATGAAAAAGTTTTGAATTTGATATGCCAGATGCACTAAGTGAGCAATGAAAATGCATGCCTTTAATTTCTTAACATGTTATTTTTAATTACAAAATCTGGTCTTGTTACACTCCGAAAAATAATTTTTAATTTAATAATTCATTTTGAGATCAAAAATCTGAACTTTAAATCACTTTTTTAGTTTTTGCCATTTTTGCCCGCAAAAACCGTTTTTGCCAAGCGGTTAAAACCGCGGCTTTTTCCACCTGCGGCAAAAACCTGTGAACCCTGACCATCAAGTAGTGCATTTTCTGATTCACAACTAGCTTCCCATAACTTCAAATACTGACCTATCTCAGCGACACCTATAAGGAACAACAAAAAGGGCAGTGACATACATATGAATGTATTGCATGGTTTGGAGCCCACAAAATAGGGTCTGGACTCACACCGACTCACTGCTAAAAAACCCAAAGTTTTATACCCCTTAAAAAAGTTGTTCAATTTTTTCAATGACTATAGACCTTTTTCTGATGACGTCACCTAATCGATATTGGGGTCTGAGATGTAAACAAACAACACGTGCGTTTCTCACGTGTCCACAGTGTAAAAACACCAAATACAGCGTATTTTCTCCTCTGTTTTGTCATATTTCACTTTAGCTTCCATAAAATAATTGTTTAAACGGACTCTGTATACTAGTTACCTTTGTTCCAGTTTGTTTTGATGCCATAAAATACAAAAGATACGGAAAAACGCGATGCTATTTAAAATTCAATCTTTGTTTTTGTTTACTTTTTACACCGTGGCGAACTAAGCGCGTACTGCGAGCTGGAAATTCGCGCAGGGCGCCTAGCGTGGTATAAAGTTGATCGCAAGCGCCGGCGCCGGTATTTGCGCGTTTGGGTGCTGATGACTCGAATGCTGGACCCCAATATCGATTGATTGGTGACGTCTGAGAAAAAGGTCTATTCATGGGCATCTTTTTGCAACATGTTGCCAGTACTTGTAACAAACAAGGTGGTTCAAAAACAGTTAAATAGAGTGGGTGATGCTAAGGAGTTGGAGGTACCGCTTGGGGGGGTAACATAGCAAATAAGTCTCCATTGAGGCCTTTTCTAAAACAGTCAAATACAGTTGTGTTCACATTTTGAGTTACACCCGGTGTAAACTTACGCTAACATTGATGAAAATTCCACAATATTTTCCCTACTCCTGCCGCATATCCACACCTAGCCTACACAGAGCACTATGCCGACCAGTTCCACCAAGCATTCCGTCTGGTCGGCGTAAACATCAGCTACCACTTCCGGTGTTTCTGTGACCTTTTTTGCCGCCCTTTCTAATTACAGATAATATGTAATGTCTTAGTTCTGATCAACAAAAGGTCAAACTTACACCAGTTCTGCTGGGTGTACGTCGAACAATGTGAACACAACTGTTATGCCTGCATGCTCCCCTTCAAAAAAAATCATAAATAAATAAATTACCTGTTACATTGTATTCTTCCTCTGCTTCTGTGGTTTTGAACAGAAGTCATCATTCATAGTTTTAAAGCATAGCCAGAATCTCTGAGAAGTCCCTGCAGATGTTCATTCTCAAAAGTGCAGCTGAGATGCAATATACAACTGTCATCATGTTGCTTGATCAAGATTGTACTTTGAAGATTCTGCCCCTGGCGTTGATGATACTAAGTTACCTGTATTCATGAAATTAGGAGATTAAATATTAAATACATGATGGAAGTGCACTGCATTGTTGTCTTTGTTGACATATAATTATAAATGCATGATCATCTGTGATGAGTTTAAAACCTGAAAATCAGTTTTAGGTTTAACCTAAAATACACAGCAGATGGTACAAAAACTCAACTGGTAATGATATAGTAGAATACTGATTCCAAGAAAAAAAAATTTCAGTAGTACATGAAGTGCCTATTTAAAAATAGATAATAATTTGTACATATTTCACCATGCCTATTTCATACTTGCAACACATTTTCAAGTGTTAAAATGGCTTTCCAAGCATCAACTGGCATTCAAGCTCACTTGTTAAACATGGTGGTGTGTATAATACAAATAAATAATGGATGAATGGGCCTTGCAGTTAAATATTTTAAAATATTTTCGGTCAAATTTTTCCTCAATTTTTGGTGAAATTTCAAAAATATTGGCAAAATTGGGCTATTTTTTTATAAAAAAGAAATTGAGAGAATTTTGAAAAAGAACCCATCCATGGCGTGAAAAACGGTTTCGATGATATACCAAAAGGCGAAAATGCTACCAATGTTTGCAGCATGTCCCTGTATGGTCAATCATTTGTACTGAGTACCCCCGACCAATATATACATGTATCAGGGCTGCAGTGGCAGTTTTCATGCCCATTCAGTGAACATTTGCCTAATCCTACCCATGAAAATGCATAAACAATATACAATATGGCTCAAAATAGCTCAAAATAACATAAGCTTTGAATCATAAACAATCAAATCATATGTATAGTGGGTCTATGATACACCAGAAGGCCTAGATATGAGACTCTAATATGTAGTTCACCTCAAGTTCAGTAAATCGGTACTGATATGCACAAATCAATTATAAAAACTACTGCACATTGTGTCGACTACTGCACATCATGTGTGTGATACCTACGCTGAATGCGTGCATGGAATATTTTTATTTTGACTCACTTGTTACTAGAGAATTTGGCTTAATTTGTTGCTAAGCACCCGATGTCCACGCCCACATGTCCACTTAGAAGTACAAAGTAAATAGACCTCGGCAACTGCAGGTATGAGAATATATTCTTCAATGCAATGCGCCTAACTGCTTCTTTGGGGCGCCAACTGTTGCACGATTTGTACTTGCCGAGTGCACCGCGCGTCACATTTTTTTAAACACGCAGTGCGTGTGACGCAAAGCATCGACCCCAGGTGCCACAAATTTGGTTTGTACTTCTATGTGGACAATCGCTGTAGTCATGTACAGAGCTAGACTGCAAGTACATGCTAAATGCAATGTTCAAAAGATGACCGAGAAAATATGGGAATGAGTAGGCCTAATTAAAATCAAAATTGTAAGTGATTTTGTTCCAAACAAGTTTACCAAGTCAACAACAGCCCGTTCTTGAGGAAAATAATAATACATTGTTGTACTTCTAAATCTAAGCCAAGCCAGTGGTGTAGCGTGGGTCATCACATTGGGGGGGCACCGACCATGATATTGGGGGAACTGAGTCTGATTGGGGGCACAAGCCATTTTCCGGCAATTTTTTAATTTTCAGATCGATTGGGTCAGATCGATTGCCCCATGCCCCTATGAAACTATGCCACTGAGCAAAGCAATCGGTGTAAATCATTATTTATGATAATCGATCAATGCACTGACTTCATAACACATCTTTTTGTGAGAATAAAAATAAGTACCGTATGCCGACATATCATGCAAGCCTTGCTCGATAAGCCTAGCCACAAATTTGATCACCGATAGCTTCACATTTGAGGTTAGAGACCTTTGCATTTAAAAGCTAGTCTGATTTGCTGAAGCATGACACCGAATAGCAATGGAAGTTCAGAAGTAAACACAGCCGATGGGCGATCGCATAAAAAATGTTGCTTGTTCAAAATACATGATTAGGCAAATTAAAAAAAATACAGTTGACGGATTGAAATAACTTTAATCCAAATTTCAACATTAACAGAATAAAAATGTCAATGATGTCTGACTGAAAAACGATATCAACATACTCTATCTACCTCGAGTCACCGGCACTAGCTTTGAAGTTCAGTGTGGTCTTCATTTACAGCGTTACTTGCAGTGTGTGTACATTAGGCCAAGTAAAATAAAAAACATGTTTCACGTCCGGTTTTTGAAAAAAAGGAGGAAGAGGGGCTTTTATTTTTTATTTTTTATCATAAAATAGGTGTAAGTACCCATAATTAGAGCTGTTTTAGCGTATGCAATAATGCCTGGAAAAAGGAGGAGGCCTCTTTTTATTTGTTGTTCTGAGAGATAGGCCCCCTCTAACTCTCACAAAACCTTATAAAAGTGTTTCTTGTATATTAGCAAGGCTATAGAAAGCATCTCTACTTCCTAGACATATTTTTTGAAAAGTTATAACTGAATTTCAAAAAATAAAAATAAAATTGAAGAAACCTCAAAAAAGGAAGCGGGAGGGGACTTGAAACATGTTTTATTTTTTATTTGGCCTTATACTTTTACGCGCGCAATCAATGTGCCGCAGAAATATACATGCAAGAAACCAAGCTAAGCCAACGCTAGTACAGGGATATACATGATGATTTTTATTTTTGGGTGGATCATTATAGGAAATTGATGTAGAAAATACATGTCACCCAATGCACCACGCAATTGAATAGCAAACCGGCACTGCACAGTAGGCCCTACTGGCTTTTGGCTGGTTACCAGTTGTACTTGTCTATAGATGTAATCCACGATGAATCGGCAATCAGAGCCTACAAAGCGTGGCGCATATATCATGGCATTGGGAATTGGCGCAAATTTTTTACAGCGTACAATCAGTCATACCTAGAAAGGATCAAATTCAAATTGAGAAAATATTCTAGGTATGACTTGTTGTACTAAGCCAACATAGCACGCTCACGCTGAACTTCCATGACTTCAAACCTTTTGCCGGTGACCCAAGGTAGATATACAGACTATCTATAGCATCGAATGCATAACTACATAGTTGGCAGTGGTGATACAAACCTACCCTTTTTATTTCAAACCCACCCTTTATATTTTGTACCCTTTATACCAAAACTCCGAAACCCACCCTTTCTAAACGTGGTTACTGATAAGTGGTTATGGTGGTCCAGGAGCTGCAGATTTGCATCCAAAGAGAATTACATATTGAAGTTTTAGATGACCAAACACTACAGAATTGGATTTCAATACTTTCTTTGTGTTTCATTTTGTGTCATTCAATCGGAAATTACAGTAAGCTTTGAGATTGCATTGTTGACTTCTAAACCCACCCTTTTTATCAGTGACCACGCTTTATATTTGGACACACATTTTAACCAGAAATTTTTCAAACCCACCCTTTTAAGCATTTTGTGGACCCTTCAAACCCACCCTTTCTAAAGCGTGGGTTACCAACAGTGAACTAAAGTCTTATTCAGATTAAGCGTACATGCTAGCCGTCCAGCGCGTATTATTTGCACAAGGTCCAATGCACACGCTTGACGTCGCGCGCGTATACGCGATGGTTAAGCTGTCAAATGAAATCTGAATAAGACTTTATTGTCATGATTGTGTCATGTGCAGATTCAAAGCTGGAGTTCTCGAGTAAGGCACTGTGCAGTGCATGCAGTAAATAGTCGGCAGTTCGGCATAGTACAGAGCATACAGACTCGGTTCAGAGTTGACTGCCGCTGTGACCGTGCCGCGGACTGGCCCTTAAAGCTTAAACTTACCGCTGAAAACTTAATTTGTGGACTTGATGTTCCTTGTCGTTTAGTCTCTAATGGAGCAGAACAATTCTGCACCATTCTGGCGTACCTTTGTTTACTTTTTAATGAATTATAATCAAAAGATCAGTTCGCATCACAGTGGCTCGCATATCAGCTCGCATGCAATCAGTTGAAATTTGTAACCGGAAGTTGATGCGAACGTCGTGACCTTTAAAGACATCATAAATAGTACACATGGTTCACTCTTCTTTGCTACAAGTGAACTTCGACGTAGGAGACTGCGAAAATTACTTGCCACCAAGCGCCAAGTTTTTTGACGGTGATTCCCGATTCTTATGATCATGTGCTTAAGCAATGGTAGAGCGGTAATTAAACACGGCACCATGGCACTCGCTTAACTGGCTTGATCTATCTATCTATGTATCTGTGTATGCTATAAAGGCTCCGTCACTTTCGATCCAAATGTCGCTAAATTCATACGGGAGATCGATGAATATACGGGAACGTGTTTAAACTTTATTTGGTTGAAAACGGTCAAGAATTGGCCTCAAAATCAGTGAAAATGTGGTCCGTTGCTATCCAAGGTAAACAAAAAAAGCAGTCAGTTACTAAGCTAGGCCTGCGCGTCGCACGGGCGTATGAGCCGCTCGCGTAGCGCAGCGATACCGCGCGGGTAACGCAGCACTACGCCATGGCACGCGTAAACGACACAGAGTAACATAATGAATGATATTAGTACGGGTGAACGACCGTAGCGTAATAAATACGGGAAACAGATGTGTGTTAAAAAGTACAAACAACATGAAGAGGTAGGCCTACTATAAATAAAAAAGAAAACAAAATGAGGACAAACAGGCTGTACGACTATGTGGGTTATACTTAGTCACAAAATGAAACCGGGAATAAAATAGGCTAAAGAAGGAAAGAAAGAAACTCTTCAGGAAATGTAAGGGGAAAAAAAGCTATAATAAAATCAGGAAGTTTAAAAAAAAAGCTATAAAACTGAGGACAGAATTAAATAAATAACATGAAAACGGGAAATCACAAGCTATGCAGCAAATAAAATAGAAGCTAAAATGGAAATGTAAGAAAGGACAGATTTAGAAAATAACGGGAACGGGGTTGAATAAATAAAAAAACATGGTAACGGAAAATCGGAAGCTTAGCAGCAGAATTTTTTTTTAATGGAACAAAATTGGCCCATGTAGAAAAAACTAAAAAGAAAGAAAGAAGTTAAAATGGAAACGTAGGCTTAAAGAGGGTCAGGTTCAGATAAATAAAATTTACCTTTTGAATGATTCTACCTGTTCAGTAATTCCTCCTGTTTTAGTGAACGCTCCCATTTACTCATCTAGCGGGGACCCGCGCGTAGCGCGGGTGTCCCGCTAGTCTTACTATAAATAGGGAAATGTTGTATATATCTATCTATGTATCTATTAAGAAGTAACAGTATCACAGACAGCTATACAGTGCTCGATACCAATAAATGGTAGAGCTATTTTAAAAAATATAGACACAGATATTAATACATTTCACAACACTGTGTTTCACGCCAAAGCGATCATCAGGTGAATAAATTAAAATTGAAAAACACGATGATCAAAGGCCTTTCCAAAAACTCCGTAACCTAGCAACGCGTGCACGCGGTGTCGAAAAACACACCTGGCGCGAGTATGACGCACAACGGTAGGTGGTGACATAGGTTATGGAGAAAATGAATAGGCCTAAACATACCATATAAAACATTACTTTTTCTTAACACGGCTATGACGACATTTGCTTATCAGCTCACTTCTTTTGTTGAGCGAGATTCTTGGATTACTCATTTTTGAGTTTAAGATTGCCATTTTTCTTCTAAACAAAGGTTACAAATTCCTGATTTTCTCATTTTGGTGTTGGATTTTGAACTATATCCCAACTGATGTTGAACTTTTCATATTTGTGTTTAAGTCCCCAAACATATTTCGATAGTTCTGTCTCCTTTTTGTATTTTTCTAGCCGAAAAGACTTAGTGTGGTTGTTGTACCTTTCCTTAAATGTACCGCCTGCTAATCCAATATATTGCTTTGATTCATTGTCTGAGTTTACTGTGGCTTTGTAAACTATAGCTTGAGATAAGCACTTTCCACTGAGAGGACAGCTGTCCTTTTTTCTACAATTACACTCTTTTTCGGGTGGCTTATCGGCGCTACGTCTGATTTGTGCGTTGTGGGATTTCATAATCGCGCCTATATTTCTCATGCAACTATAACTTACTTTCACGCTGTTCTTGTTGAATATTTTAAACAGCTTGCTCCCTCTTGGAAAATGCTTATTAATTAGGCGAATAAAAGTACCTCCTACGTTTGTTTTAACGTTCTTACTAAATGGCGGATTAAACCATATAACCTTTCTTTTTCTGCTTTTATTCTTCTTTTTGCTATTATCTTGTTTCGTCGAATTGATATTCTCCTTTTCACTGTACTGGATTTTTTCAGAATAGCCACATGAACTTAAGGGGTATAATCCACGCGTCTAGTACGCACTCGTTTCTAACTGAAATTTCTGTGAAATCCTGTCCTCGCAGTTCTTACCACCACGCGCGCGTCAAACTAAAAACTGCGTGGAGTGTGCGCCAGGCGCTGGTAAGAAGTTCAGCTACGCGAGAGTACCGTGTTTTCATCGCCATTTACCAATGATTTTTGTAAAAGAAAGAAAGATAAACAAAGAAGAAAAGAAGGAAAGAAATAACTAAAGAAATAAATGAAGAAAGAAAAAGTTCAGGAGGAAAGAAAGAAAGAAAGAAAGAAAGAAAGAAAGAAAGAAAGAAAGAAAGAAAGAAAGAAAACTAGAAAAGAAAGAAAAGAGGAATAAAATGAAGATAAACAAAGAAAGACAGAGTGAAATAACAAAAAAATTAAAAATAAAGGAAACTAAAAAAAAAAATTAATGTAATCAATCAAATAAATAACAACGACAGATCACAGAAAGAAGTGAGAAAGAATAAAAAGAAGAAAGGAAACGAAAACAAAACAAAGACAGAAGAAGGAAAGGTAAGAAAGAAGGAAGACAGAATTAAATAATGAGGGAAAAGAAGGATAAAATAATAACCAAGATAACAAAATATATAGACCTAGGCCTAATTAGACTAAGGCGAGCCCATTTCAGAAATCCAAAAAATGTATTAATTATTTCATGGAAAAGAAAATTATGATGTAATTCAGTGGTATTAACGTTACACATCTCTCATTTGGTTACCTATAAAGTGTAACTTCGTAATGTAATGTAACACAATTTAACTCAATTTTGGTAAAGGTTGGGCAAGAGGAAATCAATAATACGTAAAATTAATATAGGCTATAGGTTTATATATTATATAAATAAAACTATGTCTATATTTTTATTTTGTTTCTTGGGCATACTGTCCATAAACAGGCACAGTAGGCGTACGAAAAAACTTAATAAAAGGGGTGATATCAAACGGCCTTTTTATTTGTCTTATTAACTAGTATTATATAACTTATTTATTATAAAGTAGTTTCTTATTTGACTGATTATTAATATAATGAAATTATTTCAATAGTATTTTAAGGTAAAATTCTGTAATTTGAAATATATATCATATGAAGATGAAGTCAATTTTTTTAAATGTCTATCTTCACATCTGACTTGTAGTCTACTGATCTACTGATAAGTTGTCCCAGCAAACACAAAAAAACGTTAAAACGTTTTAAACATTTGGGTTTTGATTTAAGTAAATTAAATGTTGGGTTATATAAAGGTTATGAAAACGTTTTAATACGTTTTGTATGAAAACACACTACAATAATATTTCTAAAGTGTTTTCAAAGTGTTATTGTAAAAATATGTTTTGCAAATAGTTTTTGCCAAATATTTTGTCAACACTGAAATAACATGTTAGAATGTTTGCAGTATAACGTTTTTGAGTGTTTTGAAAACGTTTTATACCCTTTATAACCCTTTAAATAACCAGACATTTAAACGTTTGCAACCCTTTCTAACCTTTGCGAATGATGTCGAAAATGTTTTGTGTTTGCTGGGTACATGCCTAAAATGAGATGATATTTGAGTAATATTAATATCATTCTAAACATGATAAATAACGGGATCTGCTAATAAAGTTAATAATTAAAGGCCTATTCAGTGATAGCCTGCAAAAAACTAACATTGTTTATAAATTGCATAGGAGTGAAGGATAAGTCATTAAAGTTGTCATAGGTAGGCCTACAAGTATTTTTGCTATATGCAAAACAACGAGAAAAAACGGCAGTATTGACAAAGTTCAAATTCAATTCAATTTGAAATTACAGATTCATGTAAAATATCTCATTTTGTTTGTTGGCTTAACCACTTTTGGTTTTCGATTTTTGAAGAACTTCATATATTTGAGTGAAACATAACTTAATGGATACTTTTGATTCAAGAGGGTTAATAAAACCGAAGAAAATCACCCCACTGTCATGTTGCAGGTGTTTGCGATATCATCTGCATACGCGGACAATTTAGCGCGTATGAGCTGCGACAAGTTTTTGCGAGTGACGCGCTATGATATCGCACTGGTATTTTGAACCAAAAAATATGCCATTTCTGCTCAAATTGTGAAAAAAGTAACTCGGTGACCCCCTTTTTTATTAGCTTTAATGAAACATCCTATCAGTGCGCATATTATATTAAAAAATCAGCAAAATTGTTGGGGTAGATTTTTTGTTATAATCGAAAATATGTCTAGATTTTTCATTTTTCCATAGACGCCTGTACTAATTTTTCCCAAAAACAGCCTTTTTTAAAATGGTTATTTCTCAAAAACGAGCTCAGTGACCCCTCTTTTTATTTTAGATATTCGAAGTATATCGATGAAAGTTAATTGGTACGAAGTTTAAGAAAAATTGTTGGACGGGATCTTGTATGGACTATGCCCCTTAACGCTTCGTTGTACGTTTCGGCTGCTTGGTCGAAAATCTCTTTGCTTGAGGACAAAGTAGAAATTCTCTTACTGATTGCTGCAGGTATATTTCTAATAATTGTTGGTGGATGGTTAGAGCTGGTGTTGATATATACAGGTGGATTGTTCGGCTTACTGTACGGCTTGTAGCTTCCGTTGATAAGATTCAGATTAACATCTAGAAAATTAACTGATTTAAGGTTCGTTTCAACTGATATTCGCAAGCCGTATGATTTGAAAATTTCTGTGATTTTCTTTCGCATTCTGTCTGCGTCACTTCCGGAACATTTTCTTAGAACAGCTAACCCATCATCGCGGTATAGTCCCACGCTTTCCGCTCCAAGGTTTGTTTCAAGGTCATAAAGTATGAACAAACCTACTAATTCGCAGATTTCAGCGCCATCGTAAGCACCCATTGCTACGTCAACGCGTTATCGTTACCTTTTTTGATCCACGCTCTGCCAAAATCGTCGAACAGGAGAGTCTTTCTTGCATGCATGATTGTGTTCTGTTCCAAGTCTGAAATACTTACAAACCGCTTGGCCCAGTTTAAGGCATCCATTAACAGTTTTTCTGAAATAGACGGGTAAAATTCTACTACGTCGAAGACGAGAAATGTTAGTTCCGTTTTTCTGTTTAAGCTGTTGAACCATTCTAGAACTGCAGATGTGTTCCGCCATTGTTTTACGTTCGATTTTGTCCTTATTTCTGCATTGATACGGTCTAACATTATTTTGCTAGCCTTTCCCAGTTCGCTTTTCGTTGGATTTATTAATCTGCATTTTGGATTCGTCTCAAAGTTATCTTTGTGGTCCTTTAAAGTAACGAAAGCCTCCTTATGCGTAGTTTTGTCTATTCTTTCTGTGAGGTTTAACTTCCCGGCAATACTACAAAATTCCTGATCAATTTCCGTTACTGTTTTGTCCTTCGCTAGTTTGTACGTTTGAGTTATGTTTTCCGTTAACAGTTTGCTATATTCAGTATTGTCCATTTTATAAATGTTTCTTGATTTATCAGCTTGCACGGAGATCTTATCAGATGAGTTTATTTTCCTAACATCTTCCTTCAGCTTGGTTTGAAATTGGTCACTTACTTGTCTAAATTCGATATTTTCCACCATTTTAAACATATCTTCCTCGAACTCTGACATGTCTTCTATTTGCGGCGGTGTCCGTTTTGATCTAAATCCAAAATGTCCATACTGATCAGGTTCTATGTCTTCGTCGTCGCTTTGTGATGTCTCTCCATTGTTGTCCTGGTTTAAAAGAAGAATGCCTTCCAGCGCATTCGTTTTATAACGCTTTCCACTTTCTCCAGAAGTTGCTTGATATAGTCTTTACTCGTCGCCATGGGTATGTTTTTGTTGGAATAGTTCATCGTGAAGGTTTCCATTTCCATTTCCATTTCCATTTCCATTGATCATCGTGTTTTTCAATTTTAATTTATTCACCTGATGATCGCTTTGGCGTGAAACACAGTGTTGTGAAATGTATTAATATCTGTGTCTATATTTTTTATCTATGTATCTATGTATCTATGTATGCCTATAAAGGCTCCGTCAGTTTCGATCCAAATGTCGCCAAATTCATACGGGAGATCGATGAATATACGGGAACGTGTTTAAACTTTATTTGGTTGAAAACGGTCAAGAATTGGCTGCAAAAACAGTGAAAATATGGGTAAAACGGGTTTTTGTTATGAAAATCGGTCACCAGCCTACGCGTCACTGCAGCTGGCCGGCAGCGCGTCGGCGCCTCGTGCGTAATGCGCACTACGCCAATGGGCGCGTAAACGGCGCAGAGCCACGCGACTGCGAGCCAGAGACCAGTGGACTAGACTGTCCCACAGTCTCGGTTCGGTCCGGCCTGGATAATGGAACGATAGGCCTACATAATAACATAATAGCCTATCAAAATATGTCATAGTCCTTCACCCCCCCGATTCTAAATACACAGCGCCCAAAACCAATTCACAGCGCCCAAAACCAATTCCTCTTTCTACACAAATTGATGCCACTACACTAATCACACCTCCTATATTGAACGCTAAATTTCAGTGACCGCTTGGTTGGTTTTTAATGCTATGTAATCTACATTACCAGTCGTTCTCCACGGACCCGAGGGAGGGTCTACCAGTGGACATGATAATACGGAAAGAAGGAAAAATAAAGGACAAAAAGGTACATGGACGGGTCACGGCCGCGGGATTATGATAACGGGTGAACACGTCCGCAGACACGCTATGAGAGGACGTAATAAATACGGGAAAAAGATGTTTGTTGCACAAACAACATGAAGCGGTACTATAAAAAAAAAGAAAATTAAAATGAGGACAAAAAAAGTACGAGTGATAGGCCAACGGGTTAAAGTAACTAAATGGAACGGGAACGAAAAAAAGAAGGAAAGAAACTAATCAGGAAATGTAAGAAAAAGAAGCTAAAATAATGAGAACAGAATTAAATAAAAAAACATGGAAACGGGAAATCACAAGCAGCAAATAAACAAAGAAGCTAAAGGGAAATGTAAGAAAGAACATATTTAGAAAATAATGGGAACGAGGTTAAATAAATAAATAGGCCTAACATGGAAACGGAAAATCACAAGCTAAAGCAAAAGAAACTAAAAAAGAAAGTGTAAGAAGAGACAGGTTTAGAAAAATAAAATGTACCTTTTCAATGATTCTACCTGTTCAGTAATTATTCCTGTTATGGTGAACGCTCCCATCTAGCGGGGACCCGCGCGAAGCGCGGGTATCCCGCTAGTCTATATAAATAAAAGGAAGTCGCTAAATCTTGTGCGCGAATAGACTCAGAGATGATTTCACTTTCAGCTCTGATTTATTGGTACATTGATCGGGTACATATTGCCATTAAACCATCTGAGGTTCATTTTTGCAAAATTGGTGGTAACTAAGAGAATAACATAAAAAACTGTCGTGTTGCTATGCAAAATCGATCGCAGTGGCATTGTGGGTAATAAGGACAGTGTGAACCGCGTAATAATATTTCCATTAAATAAAAAAAAAACCTTTAAAAGGGTTAAGCAGCGTCAAAGGAAATCTTTGAAATTTTGGAATCTGTGATGAATTTTTTGTAAGGGGGGGGTAGATGTTTTACTGTTGTATTTTATTACTTTTTAAACAATTTTGGAACTCAACATGTCCGATGTTTAGGATCTTAATACTGTCATATGATTATTCTCTCTTTTTGAAGGTCAAAGCAAAGAGCTTACTTTTTTTTTTTTTTAAGTTTTTATTCCCTGTTCTTGGAACTGGTGGAGGGAAAAAACATACACAATGGGCCACCAGTTCCCAACGATCATGAATTAAAACATAATATTATAGTCAAAAATTTTAAGAACAGGTACAAAGGACAATCACAAAAGAGACAAAGACGATGGACAAAGAGAACATTCACTCTTACAAACAAAACACAAGCACCAGTCTTGTGTCAAACAAGTGCACACATTACTTGGTTACACCCATCTTGATCCTGCCATAATCAGTTTGAAAATAATTGAAGAAAAGGACAACAATTTAAGATGCTTCAAGATCAATGGTCCATTTTTTGAAATGGAGCCGCAGTTTACCTTTACTTTCAGCAATTTTATACTCAATTTTCTGCTTCAATTTGACCATATTCAGAAAAGCATTGAAACTAAGGTTACTTTATCGTCAATATTGTGAGAGCTGATTGTATGTTACGGCTGTCTGGTTCAGATCGCTCAAATTGAAACAAACATATCAATAAATTGATTTGAAGTCGTAGTTGAATTTTCTGTATGACATTTATTAGAAGTATTTATCGAATAGTTTGCGATCTTATACTATGAATTTGGACAATCAAATAACACCCTTGCATTATGATCAATATAAGAAAGCAATCTCTAATGATAACAGACTGTCCATTCGTGTCAGAATGAAGATATAGCAACTATGGTAGGCCCACTTTTTTTTTTATTGTGAAAGCCCGTGTAAAGGGCGGATTATGAACGTGATTACTGCCGAAATATACTCAATATAGGCCTAAATATAAACAATTTCTTATTGAGATGCCTTCAACAATCATGACTCCCTGTTCTTTAGTCACGATTGATCACGAGTTAAAATTTTGATCCTCGGTCTCTAGAATTCTAACAACTATCATTACAAGTTGTCAACTGATAAATTGAACATGATAATGTGATTATGTAGGCCTATCATCAGTTTATGTAGGCCTATCATAGTTTCCGTAACTTTGAGTAAGAGCCTTAAATCAAATAATAATGACCCCCGTTTTTTTAGTGTAATTAAAACGTGATTTTGATTTAACTTTTAATCCAAAGACAAGGAATTAATTCATAATTTCCAATGGTAATTTTCATTAGCGAGCGAGTGATTAGTGAGTGATGAGTGAGTGAATTCTTTATAATGAATCAAAAGTATGTAGGCCTATAATGTAGGCCTATCATCAGTTGCCGTAAGTTTGAGTAAGAGCCTTAAATGAAATAATAATAATATGACTCCCGTTTTTTTAAGTGTAATTACAATGTGATTCTAATTTAAACTTTTAATCCAAACACAAAGAATTAATTCATATACATCGGAAATTATGGTACTCCTAACTTTCATTAGCCAGTGAGTGATGAGTGAGTGAGTGAGTGAGTGAGTGAGTTATATTTGAATCAAAAGTTTAAATCAAAATCATAATTTATATATTCCAATAGAGATGAACTTTCAGGAACGTATTTACAACGTGTCACAAATGATCATGAGTTAAATTTTGTATCATCAATCACGACAAGTTGTCAACTCATGAACTGAGCATATAGCGTATCGTATCGTAGCGTATCGTAGCGTATCGTAGCGTAGCGTATCGTAGCGTATCGTAGCGTATCGGCTACCATGACTATCCTACAGTTGAAAAATCATCATACAGGTGGTCTCACCTTAGTTAACCTCTATACTTACACTGTCAGTCAATACATACTACAAACCGGCCAACCCTTGCACAGACTGTTAAAAAGACAAACTATGCTTATTCTCTTTCTCAGTCATGTACTGCCATGCAAATCAAACTCATAACAAAATACAGCATGTGCATGCGCCTAACCTGTAATATTCTAGGCTCATTTGAGCTCGATTATCGTAATGTATTTTGAATGGTGTATCAACGAAAGTTGAGGAATATCACCTAATCGTATGCAAGCCATTTCAGTGAAATTAAGGGTACATGCCACAAAATAGCTCTCCATAGACTTTACGTGCAAAATAGGGGTCACGTTTTAGGCTATAAGTCGAGTTAGGTCTTACTTTGAAATATATATTTGATATCATCTTAATCAGAACAAAATTCTGCATAACATATCTGAAAATGACACAATATTTTAGGTCTACTTTTTGAGAAAAATAGCGCTATATAAAAAGACCCGATTTTCCCGTGTTTACGGCCGACTGCTAACCGCGTTTTGACCTCGTGTGTTCATGCGCTCATCATCGTAAACATCACTCAAATTTTCGCGTTTTCTGTTCAAATTAGTAGAGATCACATTCACAAGTTCTAGCAAAACACGATTTGCAATACTAAAATTGTTAATATTGTACCGATTTTGCACATTTTTCATGCAAAGTTGGGACTATAGTCGTGATAAACTTTTACCGGAAACCGCTTCACATGCGGATTTAGTGGTATGAACCCTTGAAGAGGCTAAAACATCGTTTTTAGGCCTTGAAAATGATTTCGTTATCTTTTTCACTACATTTTGAATTAATTGTAAGAAATTTTCGTTTATTTTCTTTCATACTTTAGACAGGATGTCGATTTCAAGCACAAGCATGATAGCCGACAATTGCCATTTTTCGTCATTTTGATGCACATGAATGCACAATGGTTGCTGATTTGCTATTTTCATGAAGATATTAATTGATGTTAAGAGTAAACGTTCTTTGAACATCTTTTACAAGTGCATAACTTCAAAATCAAAACATTCTCAGTACCTGCAGAATATTTAAAAAAGACAAGAAATGTCAATCAAGTAGGCCTACCCCCCCCCCCCCCCCAGCGTCACTTTTAACCCGTTTTGTCCAAAAAGCGATGTAATGAATGGCTATTTGAAATTAAATATTAATATAAATTAAACTTTGAATGTTATAACAATTTAAAATACTGGACAGTGGTATAAATAAAGCAAACTAGAAACTTAAATATCTTAAATCTAATATTTTATGTAATTTTATTAAAATTGAAGGCCAAAACTTGAGTTTAAATGACAAAAAAATTGGTTAAAAAATAACAATGATATTGATAAACTTCTTTGTAATTTAAACACCAATAAATAATGTTTTCAATATTTTGAAACTCTTCTTTATTCATATCAAAAGGTTTCAAACTTCTACCAAAATCGGAACTTTTATTAAATTGGAAATAAAAGCAGGCCTATTCGCGGCAAACGCACATACAGCGAAAAAAACAGGCGGCGTCCATGAACGCGCTTGTTGATGTCCGTCCTCTTTTATTTTATTCGCGTGCATTTTAAATAGACAAAGACGCGCGGAAAACGCATGGAATTGCTCCTTAAAGAGGCTAAAACATCGTTTTTAGGCCTTGAAAATGATTTCGTTATCTTTTTCACTACATTTTGAATTAATTGTAAGAAATTTTCGTTTATTTTCTTTCATACTTTAGACAGGATGTCGATTTCAAGCACAAGCATGATAGCCGACAATTGCCATTTTTTTTCATTTTGATGCACATGAATGCACAATGGTTGCTGATTTGCTATTTTCATGAAGATATTAATTGATGTTAAGAGTAAACGTTCTTTGAACATCTTTTACAAGTGCATAACTTCAAAATCAAAACATTCTCAGTACCTGCAGAATATTTAAAAAGACAAGAAATGTCAATCAAGTAGGCCTACCCCCCAGCGTCACTTTTAACCCGTTTTGTCCAAAAAGCGATGTAATGAATGGCTATTTGAAATTAAATATTAATATAAATTAAACTTTGAATGTTATAACAATTTAAAATACTGGACAGTGGTATAAATAAAGCAAACTAGAAACTTAAATATCTTAAATCTAATATTTTATGTAATTTTATTAAAATTGAAGGCCAAAACTTGAGTTTAAATGACAAAAAATTGGTTAAAAATAACAATGATATTGATAAACTTCTTTGTAATTTAAACACCAATAAATAATGTTTTCAATATTTTGAAACTCTTCTTTATTCATATCAAAAGGTTTCAAACTTCTACCAAAATCGGAACTTTTATTAAATTGGAAATAAAAGCAGGCCTATTCGCGGCAAACGCACATACAGCGAAAAAAACAGGCGGCGTCCATGAACGCGCTTGTTGATGTCCGTCCTCTTTTATTCGCGTGCATTTTAAATAGACAAAGACGCGCGGAAAACGCATGGAATTGCTCCTTGAAGAGGCTAAAACATCGTTTTTAGGCCTTGAAAATGATTTCGTTATCTTTTTCACTACATTTTGAATTAATTGTAAGAAATTTTCGTTTATTTTCTTTCATACTTTAGACAGGATGTCGATTTCAAGCACAAGCATGATAGCCGACAATTGCCATTTTTCGTCATTTTGATGCACATGAATGCACAATGGTTGCTGATTTGCTATTTTCATGAAGATATTAATTGATGTTAAGAGTAAACGTTCTTTGAACATCTTTTACAAGTGCATAACTTCAAAATCAAAACATTCTCAGTACCTGCAGAATATTTAAAAAGACAAGAAATGTCAATCAAGTAGGCCTACCCCCCAGCGTCACTTTTAACCCGTTTTGTCCAAAAAGCGATGTAATGAATGGCTATTTGAAATTAAATATTAATATAAATTAAACTTTGAATGTTATAACAATTTAAAATACTGGACAGTGGTATAAATAAAGCAAACTAGAAACTTAAATATCTTAAATCTAATATTTTATGTAATTTTATTAAAATTGAAGGCCAAAACTTGAGTTTAAATGACAAAAAAATTGGTTAAAGAATAACAATGATATTGATAAACTTCTTTGTAATTTAAACACCAATAAATAATGTTTTCAATATTTTGAAACTCTTCTTTATTCATATCAAAAGGTTTCAAACTTCTACCAAAATCGGAACTTTTATTAAATTGGAAATAAAAGCAGGCCTATTCGCGGCAAACGCACATACAGCGAAAAAAACAGGCGGCGTCCATGAACGCGCTTGTTGATGTCCGTCCTCTTTATTCGCGTGCATTTTAAATAGACAAAGACGCGCGGAAAACGCATGGAATTGCTCCTTAAAGAGGCTAAAACATCGTTTTTAGGCCTTGAAAATGATTTCGTTATCTTTTTCACTACATTTTGAATTAATTGTAAGAAATTTTCGTTTATTTTCTTTCATACTTTAGACAGGATGTCGATTTCAAGCACAAGCATGATAGCCGACAATTGCCATTTTTCGTCATTTTGATGCACATGAATGCACAATGGTTGCTGATTTGCTATTTTCATGAAGATATTAATTGATGTTAAGAGTAAACGTTCTTTGAACATCTTTTACAAGTGCATAACTTCAAAATCAAAACATTCTCAGGGTTCATACCACTAAATCCGCATGTGAAGCGGTTTCCGGTAAAAGTTTATCACGACTATAGTCCCAACTTTGCATAAAAATTGTGCAAAATCGGTACAATATTAACCATTTTAGTGTTGTAAATCGTGTTTTGCTAGAACTTGTGAATGTGATCTCTACTAATTTGAAAAAAAAACGCGAAAATTTGAGTGATGTTTACGATGATGAGCGCATGAACACACGAGGTCAAAACGCGGTTAGCAGTCGGACGTAAACACGGGAAAATCGGGTCTTTTTATATAGCGCTATTTATCAAAAAAAGTAGACCTAAAATATAGTGTCATTTTCAGATATGTTATGCAGAATTTTGTTCTGATTAAAATGATATCAAATATATATTTCAAAGTAAGACGTAACTCGACTTATAGCCTAAAACGTGACCCCTATTTTGCACGTAAAGTCTATGGAAAGCTATTTAGTGGCATGTACCCTTAAATAGGGAAGCATCGCCTGCGGGCGCTGCTTCAAAAACCATACGCAGAGCAACATTGCCCCGTTCTCTGCCAACTGCGAGGTGGCCAAGAAATAATTCAGGCTATCTAGATGCACAACAGCGCATAATTTAATAATGATCTTACGAGCTTTTCGTCCCTACATTACAGGTTGATCTCGATAACTTTTCAGTCTTTGCGGACTTAGCATTTTTTCCTATCTTCTGATACACTTCTGATCCCCGGTTCTGGTGATACATGAAATTGTGATAAAGCCCTCAGCCGCAACAGCTTGTAAAGATATATCTATAGGAGGCCTTACGATCCCTCCGTTTTGGAACTGTAACCATGGTAGGTCTAACTCTTATTTCAAATCCTAACCCCAAGACATATTTCTAACTCTAATAGAAAATCCTAACCCTAATACGTATACCCTATTTTGTAACACCAAATCAAAATTCTAAATTATACACCTGAAGACCTCTAAAAACGTATGGATAGCCATGTTAACGCTTGCTCTTCAGAGTCTAAGTATTTATAAATGAAATTCTATCGAGAACGCCCATTAAAGTAATTTCTAATCCCACCGATTGATCATAACTGAAAAAAAATATGAATCCATAAATTCCACAGTCTTAGGTGTCATCTGAAATTTATAAAAGGGATACAGAGCAGAATTTAAAAGCCAAAAAAATCGGCAATAACGAGACACGAACTCTAGACCTCGTGATCACAAGTCAGTAACCTAACCACTACACTGTAGCAGAACTGTTGGTAGTCGTGCGAATTTATTTATAATAAGGATAACAATAATTAATGACGCAATAACGGTCTACCAACATAATATAACTTCAAAAGGTAATATCTATTTATTTTACACCATGGTAGACCGTACTAATTTGGCTTATGGAGAAATAATTACCTATATACATATCGCAGACACAAAGATGTGTAATGTAACCGTGCATATTTTTAAAAACAAGTGAGATAAATGCAGCAAAATAGGAAAAAACCATGGGTTTTAACACAATACAGTAGCATGGACAGAGCATTAAATACACTGAAATCGATTGCGATTATAAGCTTCCCCAGTGGCTCATGGTTAGTTCTACCGCTTCTCACCCGAAGATCACAAGTTCGAATCCATGTAATGCTGTTATTTTTTCTTTCTTTTTCTCTTTTATTTCTTTTTCTTACTCCGTTACTTCAATTGAGGTAGACCGCATTCTTTTAAATTATAAAAAAAAACCAAGTATGCACGGGTTTATTTTTTTTTCTAATCAAGAGATGTTGCGTTTACTTTTATTTTCTTCTATGGAGTAAATGTTGGTGAAAACAATAATTCACACATTTCCAATTTACCTTTTTGACACTTACAGTCATGAATAGTAAACTTAAACAGGGCCCAAAATATGGTTTTAAGATTTTAAAGTGACCAGTCTCTAAATTTCGAAATTAATGATAGAAACTTCCACGGTTTCAAATTTGGTATCAATTATTCCTTCATTCATTCATTCATTCATTCATTCATTCATTCATTCATTCATTCATTCATTTATTTATTTATTATCTATTTATTTATTTTTCACTCATTATAACAAAAATTATCTTATTTACTTTGTGTGTACAACTACAAATGTGTTAGAACACTTATGGAAAACGTACACTATGTTATGGCCTTATTTCCGTAATTTTTAACGTGATGAAATGAAGGTTTTGTTTGGTGTCAAGTCTATATTTTTTCCTCCCCCTTCCCCACCAATCAATGTTGATGTCACTATACTAGGCGCGCGTGATTTTAATGTGATGAAATGAAGGTTTTGTTTGGTGTCAAGTCTATATTTTTTCCAAACACCTCAATCCTCCCCCCTTCCCCACCAATCAATGTTGATGTCACTATACTAGGCGCGCGTGACCAAAAAAGTAGGACTCAACATTGATCGGGGGAGGGGGGACTCAACATTGATCGGGGGAGGGGGGGGGGGGGCTTATCTTGGCACTCACATAAAATTATTTGATTTTCCACCACATTATATAAGGGTACGGCCACTTCATGTATTCTACAGTGCGTTATGTGCATAGCATAGTCTATAAGTTGCTTAAAATGACGCTGTATTTCCAAAGAGTAGTGATTTAGTCGTCAGAAGTACATGACATTTGTATGAAATGATTTGTTTGAACATATTTACAGCATTAATCCCAAACCTTAACCATAATACGTATACCGTATTTTGTAACCCAAATCAAATTCTAAATTATACACCGTAAGACTTCTCCAAACGTATACCGGCCCATTTCATCGGCTGCCGAATTTGGCACCTTACTTGGTCCGGAGACTAAGTCCCAGACCCCAGGCTGCTTGGGTAGCAATGTTAACGCTTGCTCCACGGAGTCTAAGTTTTAAAGACTGAAATTCTATCGTGATCGACCAGTAATGTACGCAGATCTACACACCCCATTTACCGCCACTGCATCAAGGTTGCATGCAGCCAAGAAATTAAGGCTACGACGCGTGACGTGAATCAGGTCTTTGCGTCATCACTAAGGTAACGTAGGAAACAGTGGTCTGGTAGTCTAGAGTGGTGATAGTGCCTGCGTGGAGACCCAGGGTGCAGACAGTCAGTGTACAATTTCATTATTTATTCTAGGCCTATGAATCGTCCGGAAATTGAGGAATATATACGGGAAATGCATTGCACTTTATTTGGTTGAAAACGGTCAACAAATATGGTTAAAACCGGAATTTTTTTCCCGGGCCTTTTTTATTGTCAAAACTCAGTGGTAGCGCGTACCATAACTAACTGGCAGCGCGTTGGTGTTAGTGCGTTGGCGTACAAGGGATGTGACTCGCACGCACGGGTCGCATATGCATAGGCCAACTTTCCGTGCCAGAGAAATAGAAAAGATAAAAAAAACCCCTTTAAAAGGGTTAAGCAGCGTCAAAGGAAATCTTTGACATTTTGGAATCTGTGATGAATTTTTTTGTAAGGGGGGGGGGGGTAGATGTTTGACTGTTGTATTTTATTACTTTTTAAACTTAATACTGTCATATGATTATTCTTTGTGTTTATGTCTTATTGAGATGCCTTCAATCAATCATGACTCCCTGTTCTTTAGTCACGATTGATCACGAGTTAAAATTTTGATCCTCGGTCTCTAGAATTCTAACAACTATCATTACAAGTTGTCAACTGATAAATTGAACATGATAATGTGATTATGTAGGCCTATCATCAGTTTATGTAGGCCTATCATAGTTTCCGTAACTTTGAGTAAGAGCCTTAAATCAAATAATAATGACCCCCGTTTTTTTAGTGTAATTAAAACGTGATTTTGATTTAACTTTTAATCCAAAGACAAGGAATTACTTCATAATTTCCGATGGTAATTTTCATTAGCGAGCGAGTGATTAGTGAGTGATGAGTGAGTAAATTCTTTATAATGAATCAAAAGTATGTAGGCCTATAATGTAGGCCTATCATCAGTTGCCGTAAGTTTGAGTAAGAGCCTTAAATGAAATAATAATATGACTCCCGTTTTTTTAAGTGTAATTACAATGTGATTCTAATTTAAACTTTTAATCCAAACACAAAGAATTAATTCATATACATCGGAAATTATGGTACTCCTAACTTTCATTAGCGAGTGAGTGCTTAGTGAGTGATGAGTGAAATCAAATAATAATGACCCCCGTTTTTTTAGTGTAATTAAAACGTGATTTTGATTTAACTTTTAATCCAAATACAAGGAATTTATTCATAATTTCCGATGGTAATTTTCATTAGCGAGCGAGTGATTAGTAGCGTATCGTATCGTATCGTAGCGTAGCGTAGCGTATCGTATCGTAGCGTAGCGTATCGTAGCGTAGCGTAGCGTAGCGTATCGGCTACCATGACTATCCTACAGTTGGAAAATCATCATACAGGTGGTCTCACCTTAGTTAACCTCTACTTACACTGTCAATACATACTACAAACCGGCCAACCCTTGCACAGACTGTTAAAAAGGCAAACTATGCTTATTCTCTTTCTCAGTCATGTACTGCCATGCAAATCAAACTCATAACAAAATACAGCATGTGCACGCGCCTAACCTGTAATATTCTAGGCTCGTTTGAGCTCGATTATCGTAATGTATTTTGAATGGTGTATCAACGAAAGTTGAGGAATATCACCTAATCGTATGCAAGCCATTTCAGTGAAATTAAATAGGGAAGCATCGCCTGCGGGCGCTGCTTCAAAAAGAAAGTAGGACAAAACTGAAAAGGTAGGCCTACTATGGATGGGTTATGGGTACAGGGTTGTGGATTAGAGTAAATAAATAAATAAATCTATATAAATAAAAGGAAGACGCATATGCATAGGCCAACTTTCCGTACCAGAAAAGAAAAGAAAGTAGGACAAAAAGGGGTAATGGGTTTGGTTAAGAGATTACCAAAATGATAAAAATCGTAAGGATACGGGAGGCAGGAAGGAAAATAAAAAATGAAAGAATAAATAAATAAATAAATAATTCATGAAAAAGGAAGCTAAAATAATGAGAACAGAATTAAATACAAACGGGAAATCACAAGCTATAACTTATAAGCAGGAAATATGAAAAATGGGAACAAAATAATAGAAAAAAAACCTAAAGCTAAAAGGACAAATCTAAGTAAGGGTAGATTTATAAAATAATGCATATGAACGGGTTTCAATAAATAAATAACATGGGAACGGAAAATCACAAGCTAAGCAGCATATATCTATTGGAACAAAATAGATTTATGTAGAAGAAACTGAAAAGAAAGAAAGAATAAAATGAATAAAAAAGAAAAGAAAGGGAAGACAAAAAAGATACGGGTATTATACAGGTTACTAAATGAAACGGGAGCAAAATAAAGAAGGAAAGAAAGAAACTAATCAGGAAACGTAAGAAAAAAAAAAAAAAAAAAGCTAAAATTAAAAACTAATCAGAAAATATCAGAAAAATGAAGCCAAAATAATGAAAACAGAATTAAATATATTAATATAAATAACGGGAAATCACAAGCTAAGCAGCATAAAAAAGAAGCTAAAAGGGAAACGTAATAAAGGACAGATTTAGAAAATAATGGGAATGCGGTTAGGCCTAAATAAATAAATAACATGGAAACGGAAAATCCCAAGCTAAATAGCAATTTTTTAATGGGAACAAACTAGACCCATGTAGAAGAAACTGAAAAGAAAGAAAGAAAGAAGCTAAATGGAAATGCAAGAAGGAACATGGTTTAGAAAAATACAATTTACCTTTTCAATGATTCTACCTTTTCAGTAATTCCTCCTGTTTTAGTGATCGCTCCCATTTACTCATCTAGCGGGGACCCGCTAGTATATAATATTTTGGAGTATAAGATGAGCAAATTAATTACCGATACAAGCATATACAAACAAGACCAATCTATTGTATTGGCATATTCACGACTGTCTCGTATTTAGCTATCATCTAAAACACACTATATGCTTGTAGATGAGATTTTACGGGATAGTGCGAGCGCAGCGAGCAGGTAATTTTCCATATTTGAACGTTTTCTACACCTTTTAGAGTGTAGGCCTAATATACATGATATAGAGATAGTCCCCAAAAAATATGTGCCAAAATTCGCTCCCCTCGACCTGCCAAACAATTTTGCCCCCCCCCTTTAGTCGGGCCTGCCAAAAATCTCCCCCCCTTCCCTATAATTCACCACCTCGGGGATACACATGATTATTGCACCACCCCTACAGGCTGTGCTATAGCCAAGATTTGTTTGTTATTTATGTTAATTATTTATGCCCATGGGGTGGTGAATGGTCTATACCAAAAAGATTTGGCAACCCCGGGGGAGCAATCAGAATAAATGTGTTGTCATCCGGGGGGCACATCAAAAAGTTAGTGGTGGATATGTTCCCCCTGAATTTTGAGGTAGTAGGTCTTTGCAAGGGAGCTGACGGCGTTCCGGTAAAATGGGGTCTTTTGGAGCTGCGAACAGTCAAAATCAAGGGTCTTTCTTGGCTTTCTGGTTTAAAATCGCCTTAAAAAACCAAGAAATATGAGGAATGAGTAATTTGGGGTTCTTTTAGATCGAGTTGAAATTATCAAAATCAGAGGTCTTTCAGAGTACGGGTCTTTCGGAGCTGCGAAATCCAAAAAGGGGGGGTCATTCTGAGGGCATACCTGTAGCGTATATAGGGTATGGATTTGACAGACATGAGGTCGGCGATTACTATTTAGGGTATGGGTTTCGAGGACATGAAGGGCCTTTTTATTGACCACTTTTTGTGTCATTTCAACCATTTCGGAAAAAATTAAGTAATATTTTTGAAAAATTACGCAAAACATGGGAAAACACAAAAGAGTGAATTGAAATTCACGACAGATGGGCGATAGGTCCAGGGCCGGATTTATCTCTTTGGGGGCCCTGGGCCAGCCCAAAATTTGGAGTTTTAAACTATTTTAGCCCAAATTGAAGCTGAATTTTGCTATAATAGGCCAGAGCGCGAGAAGCGCGCAAAATTTTACAATTTTTGTACACTAGTTTGGCCCAAAACTGGTGTTTCTCGGCTAAAATGGAAGATGCACAAATTTGGGGGCCCTGGGCCCATCTGGCCCTATGGTAAATCCGGCCCTGGATAGGTCAGTGAAAGGGATACTTTTTTATGGTGGTCAGTGAATTGGGTGCCCAAATATTATTGGTCAGTGAAAGGGGTCCCTTTTTTACAAGAAGGGCATGCAGTGATTTTCATTGGGGTTTTTTGGTGATAAAGTGTTCATGCAGAAAGTGTAAAAAAGGGCAATTTTTAGGGGCTGTGCAATAATTATGAGCCAAAAACGATGTCCAATATACTATGTACAGAAATTATTATAAAGAAATTTAATTAAAAACAGGACCCAGAATAATTAATACAGAAAGAATTCAAACAAGCTCTAACTGAGTGTAATGTATTTAGTGCCGTGCCAGCCATCATGTCCATTGTTACTATTGTTGCCCGGGGGTAAAATGAAGGTACGGGCCCCTTTGATTGGCGATGACGTGCAGAACTTCATAAGTAGATGTGGGGTGGGGGTGGGGGGTGTATGTGTGGGAGCATTTTAACCACATCATGCATCAGTGGCGTAAATTTCTGTGTGACATAATTGGAGGTTGGGGACCGTTCATAAATACTTTGGTAGGGGGGCTGGGCACTTGGAATTTTTGGAGTCAAAACTTTTTTGCCCCCCCTCCAGAGAACCTAAAACTTTTTGCCCCCCCCCCTCTTTAGACATACAAAACTTTTTGACCCCCCCTTTCCAAGAGGTTAAAAACAGTCTGGGGAGGGGGCTACTCCATTTGCGCAAACTCAGTCACAATTATAGGCCGTGTTTGTTCATACATTTATTTATAATAGGCCTGTTTCCTAAAACATTAAAATTAAGGTGTTTTTCACATTCTGTGACTTGTATGAAGTTTAATTTCAATTTATGCATTCTAATGTTTTGAAAATTAAGTTTCATTCTTATAACCAATAATTAAATAAAAGTAACACAAAAAAGGGAAATTGACAGTGGCGTAGCTATAGGCTTGTGGCACGGAGGGCTAAGGATAGGTGTCGCTCCCGATTCTTGAAATAATTATTGCGCCCGGAGCACAAATAGGGCCTACCACTCATTAATTTTGGTTATAATGAAGTTGAATATCAGTCTTAAATTGATCTTTCAAATGACTTTGTCCTGCGCGCGCGAAAATTTTGACTTTCATCGCTTAGAGGGGCGCAGAATCGATGCTGAATTGGTCAATTTGGCGCCCCCTAAGAGTGGCGCCCAGAGCACATGCCCCCACCTGCCCCCGTCGCTATGCCACTGGAAATTGAGAGCAACATCTGGGCACATACTCTAGATTTTTAATATTAATACTTAAGACTTGTTTATCTGGGGTGTAGCCAGCTTTCTTGATCAGGGGGGAAAATATAAATTTCGGGGCAAAGACAAAAAAAAAATAAATACTGGTTGCATCATTTTGACCCGGTATTATCAGTGGGATACATACATAGGCCTATACCCTTTTCTTATAGCGACTGTAGAATACATGTAAAGTCTTTGAGATTCCAAAAAGGCTTTAATGGGATAACCGGTAATCCAAAAAATGTATTTTACACTATTTTGGGCCATAATCGGGGTAAAAAAGGGCTTTATTGGTTACATATGCGCGCGTAGCGAGCAAAAATTTTGTATTCTCTTGTTCTTTTGGTATTTTCTTGTTAAAAACTTTTTTGACCCCCCCTCCTTTAGTAACCAAAACTTTTTGGTCCCCCCTTTGTGCAACCCAAAACTTTTTGTGTCCCCCACACTTTGCCCAGTCCCCCCACCAAAGTATTTATGAACGGTCCCTTGGCGTAAAACTCTTTGAACACGTTTTGAACAGTGGGGTAGGTTTCTTTTCGACATGGGGGTGGAGTTGGAAAAAATTGTGAAGTATATAGTCAATCCAGCACAATTTGGCTACAGAATAAGTTTGTGGTACAAATGAATTTTTTTGCTATTTTGAAGCTAAACTGATGAAATATGGTGTAAAGCATAATAAATGCGCGCGAAAATTTGAACTTTTGGGGCTAAAATAGGCAAATATAGGGTTAATTTGGTCAGAATTATCAGGCGTCAACATTGGGGATGATTGTATGGACCATCCCCTGGCAAAATATTGGGGGATTTACCCCCGGATCTACGCCTATGGTTTTGAAGCACGCAAAATGTACAATTTGAATTCAATGGCGTCAATTTTCTAGTGTCGAGTTTCGAGTCTTGAGTTTCGAGTCTCATATTCGAGTTTCGAGTCTCATATTTCGAGTTCCGAGTCTCATATTTCGAGTTTCGAGACTCATATTTCGAGTTTCGAGTCTCAAATTTCGAGTTTATAATATCGCGTTTCGAGAAATACAAAAAGGGATTAAAAAAAAAAGCAATCACAAAATATTTATAAAAAATTATTCGAAACTCGAAAATTTGACTCGAGACTCGAAGATAAGCAACAACACCAAAATGAGTCAAAACATTATTAAATCTCGTCAATATTGGTTTTGTTTGATAGATATTTTTATTATCTTTCATTAGACATAAAAATGTGAATATCGTGGCTTTGTTTGTGCACATTGTGGGTGTACTTTTATTTATGAGTCTACATTGTGAGCGTATTTAGGCATTGTGGGGGTAATGTAATACAATGCACATTCGCAAATGGCATTTTAGGGCCTCTAGAGTGGGTATACCCTCAGAGTGACTGTGTATGCCACCATCAGCCACTATCAATGAATGTTCATACCTATTTATACCCACAATGTCATGTTGTACCTACAAACATACAAGATACACGAACGAACCCTATGGAGTACCCCATGATGTAACTCTTGTAGGTAGCATACTGCAGTTACTGTCCGTTTTCCTATACACAATACACAGTGCTCTTTCCCATTGACGCGTGACCTCTACAAATAGCCTACGTTAAAAGTATGGGGATATGCCTAGTTAACGTCGCTGTGTGAAAAATAACCGGCCAATATTAAAAGTACTCTTCTAAAGTTCTAGAAAATATAGTTTTGTAACATGTCCTAAATTTTTAGCTAATTTAGATTTTTTGGAAATATGCGTACTTTGGTGTTTTAGTTAATGTTATAGGTAATAGTACATTGCCTAGTTAACGTCGCTGTGTGAAAAATAACCGGTCAATATTAAAAGTACTCTTCTAAAATTCTAGACAATATAGTTTTGTAACATGTCCTAAATTTTTAGCTAATTTAGATGTTTGGAAATATGCGTACTTTGGTGTTTTAGGAAGGATATGTAAACGGCAGATAACACCAAAAAATATGAAGAAATTATTTCCAAACCGTGTTAAGTCTGCAAACCACCATGTTTCTCATTTTCAAGAACGCTGGTTAACAATAAGCACGTATTGTCTCATTTCGTAAACAAAGACCACACACAATTGTTCTCTAGCGGTCGCTTTATAATCGTTCACCCAACTGAAAGTATAATCCTAGCTCATTGCTCCATTGTACGTGTAAAGCAGACACATATGTTGTGTGTATTTAACCAGAGAAAATATGATTTAATCAGTTGAGCTGTTTTCAATGAGTGTTATCTTGGTTTAATAGCTTTTAATGGGGTTTAAGTCCTGCAAAGGTCGAGTTGAATTCTACTGTAGACATGACTGCATCATGGGGGGTGCGTCCGTCCGGAACTGTATGGAGATCCGCAAGACCGACAGGGACGCTACTTGATGGTGGATGGCAGCGAACCTGGTCAAAGCATGGAGGTATATAAATAAATGGAGAATGATCGCCAGAATTCTAATCTCTTAAGTGGAGATTATCCGATTACCTCTATTCAATGAGTCACCAAACTTGAATGACTAGCCACTTCAGCCAAGCTATTGATCTCCACGATGGTTATGAGACTCTACCATGGTTCATTGATCGTCACTCCCAAAATTTCCTCATAGGAATTGACCCTACATTGACCCGTACCGGAAGGCTTGTAAAAGAGACTGTATAATGACGTCAGCTAGTCAATTAGCTGTTCAAAGTCGCCAGTTTTGATAGCTTATAGTTTCAATGTATGATTGTGCGAAAACCCGATGAAATTTGGATGTTCTGTTCTCAAGTTATGAAACTGTTTTCAACACTAGTTGTGCCGTAACTTGACAAATATACTTAGTTTTCATGTTCATATATTAAGCTATTAAGGGGGTCTGAGGGAGTTCAAATATAGTGCAAATGAAAGCAAAACGTTTTTACCTTCCGATTGCGAAAAAATTATTTTGGGCCAATTTGGGCCAATTGAGTTAAGAGCGAGTAAAATTTACCGGAAGTACTTCGGAATTCAGCTAAAATCTTTTCATCATCATTAAACTTCTCATTTTATAATAAATAATTATCACTATTTAGGCCTAAATGATTATTAATATTATTAGGGGCCATCATTTTCTTTGGAGGGGGTTCCAAATAGGCCTATACGGGGGGGTCATAACTTTTTGGAAAGAAAAATAGGGGGTCATAGCCTAATTTTAATTTTTCAAGAATCATGACCAAAATGTAGGGGTCACAATACGACCACAGATATAGGCCTACAGATAGGGTGTTTATTTTTTTCAAAAGACTGATTTCAATGCAATTTTTTGGCGAAAATGACATTTTGATATTAAATTTTCTGAAACATGAGCACTTTCCAATAAACATTATAAGTAACTGCATTTAGCACCCCATTGAAATAAATGACCAGTGAAACAGACTTAACAATGTAATCAGCTTAGCATAATCAATATCCCCTGAAATTGCCTATTCAACAATAATTGGTCATAACCAACGTAGTACAAAAGATGCTTGGCTAGATCATTCTCCATTTATTTATATACCTCCATGGTCAAAGGATAAGGATATCTACTAGTTGCACACTTGCTTAATAGATTTTGATCACAAAATATGGTAATGAAGGTGGTAATTTGCATTTATCTGCACATATACGGTGTGCAAAAAGTTTGTTCCGCCCTTATGGTGGTATTGGATACATTTTCTAGAAATTAGGAAATGCTTTGAGCATGTTAGAGTAGGGCAAAGTACACAAAGTACACTGACCAATATGCCTTTTGTTTGAAGCAAATCGGACATACGGTTTTCATAATATTTCAATTGATATGTTCTTTGTATCTTATTGTTTTGATCAATAATCAATGTAGTTAATGAGCTAAAATGGCTGTAAAGGCTCATTAATATGTAATTTTTGCCAATATTTTGCTAAAAATCAATACATAAATATTCAGGGAACTTTTATTTTGTATACTTTTGCCTTGAAATTTGGCCAAAGTGTTTCTAATAAGTTTAATGTTTTATATAGTGAACCCGCCCTCTAATTTGCATATTTGCATAATTAATGAGCTAATTTGCATAAATCCTAATTAATTATGCAAATATGTAAATTAGGGGGTGGCTTCACTATATATTACATTAGAACATAATTAGAAACAATTTGACCAAGTTTCAAGGCAAAAGTATACAAAATAAAAAATACCCTGAACATTTATGTATAGATTTTTAGCGTACTATAATGATGCTAAAATTAATAACTTTCTGAGACAGAGAGATGTATACCGTGTGCAATTAAGTTCGTTCCGCCCCTCTCAAAAAGCATTTATAACGTGTTTAAAATGAAACACACAATGCATTTCAAGGCTATTTGTTATTTGTTATGTTCTCACATTAGTAGAGATGTTAAACAAATTTATTTGAAGTCATAGTATCCTTGGTGGTGAATCACAATGATCACCTCCAAAGCATGCTTTCCCCATTTACGGCTATACCGTCCACTAATGGCACAAGAAATATTCCTCATTCTTGTCTAGACTAACTTCATACACTCTGGACTCTGTAAGTGGTGTTATGATTTTGTAATAAGGAGTTTTAAAAATCCTTTCTTTTAGAATAGACCACAATATTTCTCTATTGGGTTAACACCTTCTTCCTCCATTCTCTACCGGGATTCTCTAGCAATTTCTCTCTTCTTGAACAAGCCATTGTCGTTTTTTTTGGACGCCATCTTTAAAGTCTCTGAGGTTTGTGGTTCTTTAAATTCCTCAAGACACACGTCTGTTCACACTACACATGATGCAGTCATGTCTACAGTAGAATTCACCTCGACCTTTGCAGGACTTAAACCTCATTAAAAGCTATTAAACCAAGATAACACTCATTGAAACAGCTCAACTGATTAAATCGGATCTTCTCTGGTTGTGCACATGTGTCTGTTTTATATGTGCGGTATCGCAATGAACTGGTATAATACAGCTTCAGTTGGGTAACCGATTATAAAGGAAACGCAAGGAAACAATGGTATGTGGACCTTTGTTCACGAAATGAGACAATGGTCTGCTTTTTGTAACCAGCATTCTTGAAAATGAGCAACATAATGATTGTTGACTTAACACGGTTTGGAAATAATATTTTTGGTGTTATCTGTCGTTTACATATCCTTCCTAAAACACAAAAGTGCGACTATTTCCAAACACCTAAATTAGCAAAAAATTTAGGACATGTTACAAAACTATATTTTCTAGAATGTCATAGAATACTTTAAATGTAGCTTGTACCGTTTTTTGTGGCATCCTTCAGAACTGAGCGGTCCGTTACCAATATAGCTCAATATTTTCGGTCAAATCTCTATTCAATTATAAACACGGGGAGTTGGCTAGCTATGAGCTAGCTATGCCTTGCCCTCACTCATATTTTACCAAAGTGCGACTATTTCTGAACATCTAAACCTAGCTGTAATTTTATGTCATGTTAGAGAAATATATTTGCTAGAAGTTTGGAGAATACTTTAAATATTGGCCGGTTATTTTTCACACAGTGATGTTAACTAGGCAAATGCAATATACTTCTAACATACACTATTGGTAAAGGTCGCGCGTCAATGGTGAGAGCACTGTGTATTGTGTATAGGAAAACGGACAGTAACTGCAGTATGAAGAAAACTAAAATGGCTGGAGAATTTTTACAGCGTGTATGCCTTAAGAACATTCATAGCAAGTAATTCTGGGGGCAAAAGCTGATGGTGCTCTAACTATAGTGATAATATGCTTAGAGCAAACTGGACGTAAGGTGCATAATTGCATGGTTATGGAGGCATTATGGAAGTGCTCTAAGCATGTTTTAAACAGATTAGTTAAGTAGAGGAAATCACACTGACCAATGTGCCTTTTGTTTGAAGCAAATCGGACATACGGTTTTCAAAATATATCAATTTATATTTTCTTTATATCTTATTGTTTTTATCAATAATCAATAAAGTTAATGAGCTAAAATGACTAGAGAAGCTCTCATATAATTTTTGCCAATTAGTGGTAATTAGGTGAGATACTTAGGGATGGGGTATGGTGTGGTCGGGGTTGGGTAGGGGTTGAGTGGGACAAGGTGGTTAAGGGTAGGGTCAAAGGTCAAATTTTAAAGTTGGTCCAATCGAGCTCAAATCCTACAGGAATGATCCTTAGAACATTCTAAACATGTTAAAAACATTTATGACACCAAAGGTCAAAGTTTAGGGGTCAATATGGGTCAAAGGTCAAATTTTAAAATTGGACCAATCAAGCTCAAATTCAAATTCAACCAGAACGATACGACATTCTTAAAATGTTTAAAATATTTATGACCCAAAGGTCAAAGTTTAGGGGTCAAATGTCAAAATTGGTCCAATCAAGCTCAAATTCAACAGGAACGATCCTTACAATGAACCCAAAGGTCACAGTTTAGAGGTCAAAGGTCAAACTTCAAAAATTGGTCCAATAGAGCTCAAATTCAACAGGAATATGATCCTTACGACATTCTTAACTTATTAAAAGAGCTCAAGGGTCAAAGGTTAAATTTTAGAGTTGGTCCAATCAAGCTCAAATTCCACACATGTAAAAACATTGACCCAAAGATTAAAGTTTATGGGTCAAATTTGGAAATTGGTCCAATCAAGCTCAAATTTAACAATGAGCCTTACGATAATCTAAACATGTTTAAAATATTTATGACCCAAAGGTCAACGTTTGGGGTTCAAAGGTCACACTTCAAAATGGGTCAAATATAGCTCAAATTCTTTGAATCATTCTTAACCTGTTAATAATATTTATGACCCCAACGGTAAAAGTTAATGGGTCAAATGTCAAATTTTACAATTGGGTCAATTGTGCTCAAATTTGATAGGAATGATCCTTACATTCTAAACATGTTTAAGATATTTATGACCCCAAAGGTCACAGTTTGGGGGTCAAAGGTCAAATTTTAAAATTGGTCCAATTGAGCTAAATTCAAACAATATTATGTCAAGATCATTTTGGGGTGAAATCGCTATTGTTGCAGGTTCATGAAATTTTGTGGGAACGACCACTGAAGTGAGACAAAAAATGTAAAGACCATTTTGGGGTCATTCGGAGTCAAATCACCAACAACTGTTACAGGTTCATTTACTTCCACCAAAAGTTATCGCAAAAGCAGGCGGTCATGAAAGGTTGAAAGCAGGCAAGACTCATATGGTTAGAGAACCGCCTTGTTTTATTATTTTTCTATCTCCCTAAATAAAAATGTCAAAGAATCTAAATCATTGGAAACTTTTAAAAAAATGCAGCTCTAATTATCTGATCATACAATTCTTGGAGCAAGTGTAATAGTCTCTAGTTATTCCTTTTCCCCTTTTTTCTGCCCTTTTTTTAAAAACGGGTGGTCAATGCTCGCCTTATTGACCTTTGGAACCATTCCCTTCATAATCATTTGCTTTTAAGCGGCTTCTGAAGACGTACTTTTTTCCAAATGTGTAATTATTGTTGTTGTTTTTATATTGTTTTTCTTATGTTTTTGTTTTGGAGCAAAAGCGCTGTGTTATTTGTAGAGCGCTATATAAATGTGCTTTAATAATAATAATAATAATAATTTCATTTCTTTGTGGTAATAAAAAGTACATGTAAACGTGCGTATTTGGGGGGCTTTGGGGCGCCAGCCCCCGGGTCAAAGTAGGGGCGGCAAAAACGAAGGGGCGGCGGAAGAAGGGGCGGCAAAGGGGGGGGCTGAAAAAATGACCATAAATTTTCCTGGAAAAATGGGAGTTTATATGTTTTTCTATGGGGTTGACCCATAATTTTCATGTCAAAAAGGGTGTGCCTGCGTACTTTTCCTTTTGACAATCAAACTGGGTTTGTCTCTTAGTTTTGAAAGGGTTCCATTCTCTGTACGGGGAGATGTACTTGTGATGTTGGGCCTTGCATCACCGCCTTGCATCATAATATTGAATATTCTATTACGACGCTTTAGTGTTGGGAGAGATGATTTCTAAGTATCTGCCCACTGGTTTCTGCCATTAGGTTAATAGTCCAATAAATCCCATAACAATCGTGCAAATTATGTTAAATTTGCTGTATTAGCAGAGATACAGTATTAATAATAGCGCTGATCATTATAGGCTATGAAGGCATTTCAACAGCATCCTTATTTGGAGGGAAAAGGTTGTTGAACTTTTACACAGAGGTCAAGTTCAAAATTGCTAGGACTTTGTTAAAAACAAAAAACAAAAGCAATGTGTTCTTCTGGTCATTAGGATTCAGAAATAGTACAGTTTGACCTATCTACAATGTAATTTTTAATACTCGAGTTTAATTGTAATGCGAAAGACATAAAAGAAATCGTGTATGACAAAATGCCTCTGTTCTATAAAGAGGTTTTAAAAGCTTGGTATACACTGCAAAACAGACAAAGGAAAAACATTTCTGTAAACAATAATACTGTATTATGGGGCAATACAAATATAAGACATAAAAATAAAGTTCTTTTCTTTAAGGAATGGATTGATGCAGGTGTAATACGCATGAAAGACATTGTTATAAATAATAGGTTTTAAATTTAAATGAACTATCTCAAGTTATCAAAAATCCACTGAACATGTTCTTATTTCACAAATTAATGCATGCTATTCCAAAAAACTGAAAAAAAGAGGTCAGGAGTAATTCTATGCCCTCCTGTAAAGAAAAATCGTTCACTATTTTTGAATTTCGGAATAAGCAATTTAAACATATATCCATTCTTGAAACGAAAGAAATTTATAGTATGTTAAATACTGATCTGGAGAAGCCGGTGTGTATTCAGTATTGGGAAAAACATGGTGTGTATGCAAGAGTGTGGGAAAAGGTATTTCAATTTAAAATTCGAAACAGAATTGAAAATAGATTGGGGCAATTCCAATTTAATGTGTTATACAATCTTATTCCATGTAAAAGGAATTTGTATTTATGGAAACTTAGTAATTCAGATACATGTGACTTTTGTAATAGTACAGATAATTTGGAACATTTCTTTATGTGTTCAAAGAACAACGTATTCTGGATTAAATTTTCAAACTTTATTTGTCAAATGGAAAATTGCAACTTGTTTAAAATAAACCTGGAAAACATTTTATGTGGGTGGGATATTGAAAATAATGAAAAACATTTAGCTAATATTTTAATTGTTTTGGGGTGTTTTGCTATTTACAAATCTAGAATAATATACAATGATACTGGAAAATCTGTACCTATATTGATGTTATTTATTCAGGAAATAAAAAGAATTGATCAAATAATGTTGAATACAAAACGAAAACTGAGGATAAATATAGATAAAGAAAAATGGAATTACAGTAAAATATATTGGAATATTAAGTAATGATACTACATTTATAATAATGGTAAGAAGAAAGAAAAAGAGAAAGAAAGAATACAGAAAATTTCATAAATAAAGGCGTAAGCTAGACAATTTATTTGTCAAAGATAAAAAAAAATCTACAATGTAAAGTTATTGAGTTCCGAGCAAAAATGTAACAATGTGACATCATAGGTCTAATTTTGGCACCACGTGGAGCAAAATTGAAACATGCCCCTATTTTGTTAAAAACGGTCACGTAACCTTAATTGTTTACTTTCCAAAATATAGCTGCGTCAGTTAGTTGGTGTAGAATACGTGGAAGAAGATGGAATAGTTCGGGCGTTAACATTTGACTCGTGGGGACTGGACAGAATTGACCAGAGGGATTTACCCCTAGATGGGAAATATAACCCGAAAGGTAAGCAGTGGCGTCGCTACGGGGGGGGGCATTTGTCACCCAAATATTTTTGCAAAAAGAATTAGTAAAGAAAAAAGGGCTAAAAAATTTGAAGAACTGTTAAAAAATGGTACTATACATTGCTTTTAGGGTGCTAGCGCCTAAAATCCTTTTTTTTTTTTTTTTTTTTTTTGCTCCTCACTTTTTCAAACCACCGAAAAAAAAATTTGGGTCAACCTTTTCGGGCTGTTGAGGAAGGGGCGGCAAAATGTGATATTCTTCAGCCCCCCGGGATAGGAGCGGCCACGGTACGCCACTGATGTATATTGGCTGTTTCGGTTGTTTTTTTAATTGTTCTAAACGAAGTTGAATTGTGAATTTCTGATAATCAAACGGCCCAAATTATATAATACAAACAATAATAACACCCATTTTGACATGTTTATTTGGCCATCATGGTGTGCATATCATTATCATTGAGTGCCTTCCACACACTGATAAAGTATATCTTTGGTGTGAGTTTGACTTCTGAAATGATTTAGGGACGCACCATTAGATTCTCAGGATGGGGGTAGGAAGTTTTTGAAAAAAAAAGCTTCACCCACTACATGAGCAAAAAAAAAAAAACCTTTCCCCACCAACACTAAAAAAACCCAACTTTCCCCACCTAACAGTAAATGCATGAAATAAAATAAAAAATCGCGGCCTTCGGCGAAAAAAATATCTTTCCCCGACCCCAACTTGCTACGCCCCAGTACTATCTAATGGTGCATCCCCTTGCATTATGAATACGAAGAATGACCTTCTGATGATTTTGATTTTTTTTTAAAATTCACAATGTAATACACATTTTATGGCAAATGATTAAAAATTGATAGGCCTATTCTTGATATTTAACAGTAGGCCCTACTCAAAAGTAAACTTTATTAATCTGATGATTTATACTTGAAAAGTATATGTAGGTGGGATATAAAAGCCGACGATCAATTTAAAATTTTGACCTTTCATATTGAAGATATGGATTTTATTTCCGAAAACACCAAAAAATTAGGTTTTTTGGGAAAAAATCCATATATCTTCAATATGAAAGGTCAACATTATCAATTGATCGTCGGCTTTTCCTCCCAGTTTAATACACACACTTTAAGAATACCGTAGAAACCCGTCTATAAGGAATAGAAGCGACTGTGATGATAGCATATTTCACGCTAGCGCCCTCCACAATATTATATCATTATGGAATTTGAGCAAATCATTTACCGACACAACCAGGTATACAATGTATTATTTTATCTTTATTTCGCATCTCACGAGCATAGCTCACTTGGCAAGGCATAAGACTTTGGTTCTTTAGATCGGAAGATGGTGAGTTCGAGCCTCATCACGGTCACACAAACTTTTATAAACAAAATATTGTTCAAACTTTTCATTTATATTTTCTTGCATTTTCTAAAGACTCCTTTCGTGATCATTTTTTTTTCATATTTAGTTTAATTTATTCTATTGTTTTTCTTTTATTGTTTCTTTTCTTTGTCTTTTTTTTCTTGTTTAATTTTATTTTTTCTTTATTTTTCTTTGATTCATATAATATTGGCAGGATAAGGAGAGGAGGGAACTAAAGACCCATTCAGTGATTTGCTCATCCGGACGATGCTAATCATCAAAATTCACCTTTGTCATTGTCATAGATGTGGTAACATAGCCTGCTAGTGGTTCAGCAGAAAACCGTGTGACACATAATATACATTTGGCTACATTTTATTATACGATAAATAAGAATTTATTAAACATGGTAACAAATATTCTCTAGCAGATCGGTTATACGATGGAACTGGTAGGCATAGGCCTATTATAAATTCGGGATATTAAATATCTTCCTGACGAGACAGATCTGCGCATGTGGTCAAAGACGATTCCTTACTAGCCACAGACCGTCCGCTGGAATTAGTTGAACATGAACCATTCGCTATGGCTGTTGGTCGGACCTCTCATCTCTCCACATCGATTGTGACCTATAATCCCCGACATTGCCCTTATGAACTCACATCCTCCTGTTTTATTCAATACGCTGGCGAAGTTACGTAATAATCGGATTAACTACCATAGCAATAGGTGAAAACAATTTTTGAATATACCGCGTTATACACTGATACGTTCAGGCGGTACCTCTTCATTGAACCATATCATGCTGCACCTGTAAGATCTTTGAAAAGACCAGTATTGTATTCAATCTATGATTGCAGACATACACAGTACAGGTGATGAGTGTAACCTGCTTGTAGCGCAGCGCGATATGTTCAAAATTGTTTTCACCTATTGCTATGGTAATTAATCCGATTAATTACGCAACTTCACCAGCGTATAATGGCCGAATAAATTCTGACCATCACTTGGCTTGTTGGATTCGTCTATACTACAATTCAGTATCGAAGTTACGTAATGTTACTATGTCAACGGGATCACGCGCTTGAGTTATGAACCACGATCGAAACAATCACCACACAAAGTATATGGCACTTGAAGGCATATCAAAATAGCGTGATCCGGTAACCAAGAGAATTACGTAACCACTTCGATGCTGAATTCGCTGTCGAAGTGACGTAATAATCGCAATAACTACCATCAAGCAGATTGCACTAATCACCCGCGTATGTCACCAAACATAGATTGAATACCACTCTTTTCATAAATACTAATCTTACATGGCGAGTGATTAGCATTTCTTTGACAACTATGGTTTAATGCATAGGTGCCACGTGAACGATGAAGTGCAGGGCTATATATTCGAAATTGTATTCATCAATTGCTATGGTAGTTAATCCGATTAATTACGTCACATCGACAGCGAATAGCCTATAGTATGGGTTCAAGTGGAACAAAAAATAGTGTATGTCCATTGCTAGCTATGGTAATTAATCATGTTAGTGTTTACATCACTACTTCGGTGAAGACAAGAGAAGTGTGCCTTCTCTACCAACGCCTGTGATATAACAGGTGCAAGCGAAACAAAATTGAATGACCAGAATAGTTTCCTTTGTCAGATGAATTGATTGAAGTTTTTGAAGACACTCTATTCTTGATGGGACAATAGATTCAAATATGGAATAATTATTATTCCTCATCTATTTTTTTATTGAAAAAACTGCAATTGTGGCAACAGAACAATATTTATTTTGATTTCATTTCAAGTAGAAACAAAATCGTGCTTAAGCCAAAAACGCACCCTACCTACCATTCCTCAAGAATTGGGATGGCACAAAGGTGCAACATAGGTTTTTTATTGCAAAGACGAGGACAGACAAGTAGTTACAACACATCTGTCTAACCGTGGGTTTCGCTATTATTTAGAATAAATGCTTTTACTAGTTTCTATAAAACCACAAAATTACTAAAAAAACTATAAAAAAACTATAAAAAAAAAAAATTAAAAAAACACCTAAAATTAAAAAGTAGAAAGGTAGATTTGAAGAAAGATAAAAAGAACATGTCAAAAAGTTAAAATTAAACGAGAATGAAAAAACGGAACCGGTGCCCGGACCATGCTCTCTTCAGCATGTCTTCAGTTCCAAAGTCTGACGCTCTATCAATTGAGCTATACGATCCTGATATACGAAACAGTCGTTATTATGTCAATACAATTGATTGGTGTTACAACATACTTAGATGGAATGCATAGCCACCCAGTGCCAGTATATATTTGCTCAAACTCCAAATACAACAAGCAACCAATTTTATTGAGGGCGTTTCTTAGGTATATCCTTGTAGACGGGGTTTTACGGTATATCATTACATTTATAAAATCTACTTCGAGGACTGTTATATATCAAAATGTGAAAAATATCAAATTTTAATAATTTGTCATAAAATTTGTATTATATCGTGAATTTCAAAAATTAAAATTATTTGATATCAGAAAGACATTTTTTGTATTTAGTATGCAATTCGATATGTCTGATGTGCTCTGATGTCCAACAAAAAATACTGTCGAAATGCTCAAAACGCTCATTCCAGATCCCTAAATGGCAGTAATCACACCAAAACGGTGTTGATGTGGTATGGGCATGCACATTTCTGACAATAATCACACTGACAAAACTTCTTAAAAGGGTTTTGCTGTGAATCATGTGGTTTATTTACAAAAAGCGTACAGTTTCGGGCAAAACATTTTTTACAGTCTGTATAGTACTCATTATTGAAAGCGTTTCCCTTTAGCGTGAATAAGCCAAATCGGCATTGGAAGTTTGCAATGCACTGTGGGATAGTTTTTGCAGTTTTGTGACACTTTGCCCTCTGACCTGATGGGAAATTTCAGACAAATTGGTTTTTTGGGCGTACAAAATATAATCTAAAATGTTTTACAAGAATGCAAACAGACCCAAGAAACATTATTATTGAATAAATAATTATTTAAATATTTTTAATGACAACATTTTGACAATAATAGGTAAATTAATAATAATTACAGCAATTTTCCCGATATGTCAGAGGTCAAATATAGTGTTCCAAAATTGCTCTCAACAAGAGCACCAATGGCGCTGTGGCTCTGTGCTTTTGGAGACAGTGAAAGTCGAATGTGAAACAGGTGAAACCATTCGAGTATATGTGACATATATGTGACATATCACATATACATTCAATGGGTACATCTGGTCGGTTGGTAGCTATCTCATTTGCAGAGCATACAATGATACATCAATCAATTTTGGGAATTATTATTTAGCCACATGGATCGAAACGGGTGGAATTGGATGGAAAAGGGTCCAAATGGGTTGGAAATATTCCAAATGTATCAAAATAGGCCTATGTCAAGAAAAGCGTTCATCTGAATAAGGTTTTGGCTCTAATTGGTGACTACCCTCCAAGTTTCAGACTTATACAACAGTCAGAGATGTCACAGGCTGACCAAAAAAAATCCTGAACTTGCTACATGTAAGCACAGGAAAGGCCATTTCAGAGGGTAAAAAGAACATTTCAAAACTCCTGGCTTGTTCTTCACTTTTAATAAAAAGTGCTTCCTTCTTCCAAAAAACATGCTTTAAAGTTTCTAGTTTTATGCACAAAAGACACTCTTAAAAATGTTTTTTGGCTTTATTACATGACCAATAGCTACCAATATGGCTGATGTTGATGTGAAGCAGAGCAATAAGGCCATAATTAATCCTTTTTTGTGCTTGGCATCCACTGCCTCCACTACCTCACCAACCAGCACCACATCCTGTGCCTTGACGGTCAGCACGGCAAAAGAGACCATTTTGACATAAAAACCTGTTTTAGACTTTTTTGAAAAAATGCTTCCTTCATCCTTAAAAAAGTGGTTTTAAATGTTCAGTTTCCCATACTTTTGTACACGAGAGACATTCTTCAAAGTTTTATTTTGGCCTAATAACATGGCCTACATGACTGAAATTGATATAATGCGCAATATAAAAACAATGATGCATCTAATTTTTAACCACCCCCTTCGGGTATGTGGGAGGGGGACCACATGGCGGGGGTACTAATGTACATGAAGAATACATTGTATGATAATAGTAATTTGTTAAACAATAAACATACAGAGTGATGTCACTACAAATTGGGACTAAAATAATAGGCATATCCCAAGGGAAAATGTTGACTGTACCTACCAAGTTTCATGTCCATAGGCCTGTAAGAGTTTTTACTAATTTGACCTCAAATGACCCCTGGATGACCTCAGGTGACCTTGAAATGACCCTACAAAATTGGGCTCTAAATGTTGACTGTACCCACCAATTTCAAAAGAGACCACTTTTGACATAAAAACATGTTTTAGACTTTTTTGAAAAGATGCTTCCTTCATCCTAAAAAGGTGGTTTTAAATGTTCAGTTTCCCATACTTTTATACACGAGAGACATTCTTCAAAGTTTTATTTTGGCCTAATAACATGGCCTACATGACTGAAATGAATCTATTTAATGCGCAATATAAAAACAATGATTCCTCACATTTTTGACCCCCCCTTTGGGTATGTGGGAGGGGGCCACATGGCGGGGGGGGGTACTAATGCGCATGAAGAACACATTGTTTGATAAGAGTAATATGTTAAACATGCAGAGTGATGTCACTACAAATTGGGACTAAAATAGTAGGCCTATCCCAAGGGAAAATGTTGACTGTACCTACCAAGTTTCATGTCCATATAAGAGTTTTTACTAATTTGACCTCAAATGACCCCTGGATGACCTCAGGTGACCCTCCAAAATTAGGCTCTAAATGTTGACTGTACCCACCAATTTCAAAAGAGACCACTTTTGACATAAAAACATGTTTTAGACTTTTTTGAAAAGATGCTTCCTTCATCCTAAAAAGGTGGTTTTAAATGTTCAGTTTCCCATACTTTTATACACGAGAGACATTCTTCAAAGTTTTATTTTGGCCTAATAACATGGCCTACATGACTGAAATGAATATATATAATGCGCAATATAAAAACAATGATTCCTCACATTTTTGACCCCCCTTTGGGTATGTGGGAGGGGGCCACATGGCGGGGGGGGACTAATGCGCATGAAGAACACATTGTTTGATAAGAGTAATATGTTAAACATGTAGAGTGATGTCACTACAAATTGGGACTAAAATAGTAGGCCTATCCCAAGGGAAAATGTTGACTGTACCTACCAAGTTTCATGTCCAAGAGATTTTACTAATTTGACCTCAAATGACCCCTGGATGACCTCAGGTGACCCTCCAAAATTAGGCTCTAAATGTTGACTGTACCCACCAATTTCAAAAGAGACCATTTTTGACATAAAAACATGTTTTAGACTTTTTTTGAAAAAATGCTACCTTCATCCTAAAATGGTGGTTTTAAATGTTCAGTTTCCCATACTTTTTTACACGAGAGACATTCTTCAAAGTTTTATTTTGGCCTAATAACATGGCCTACATGACTGAAATTGATATATATAATGCGCAATATAAAAACAATGATCCATCTAATTTTTGATAACCCCCCTTCGGGTATGTGGGAGGGGACCACATGATGGCGGAGGGGGGGGTACTAATTAGAGGTTAATAACTGCGCATCGGTTATTTGGAGGGCATTGTGAAAAATCTAAACATTTTGCCTTTGGAACCGAGGAATATCCCGAGGGCGCAGCCCCGAGGATATTCGAGGTCCAAAGCAAAATGTTTAGATTTTTCACAATGCCCGACATATCTTCGATGCAAAGTTATTAACCTCATTCATAACTTTCGTCACTTTGATCTTTTAACTTTACAAAATAACACAAAATTTTCCTCAAAAGTTTGTAAAAATAAACAATTCTTACATCTTCCCTTTCCCAAAATCGATCAGGCTAAAACAAAACGGCCAATAACAAAAGTGCGTATCAGGATCTGTGCAAATATGGTAGCGGGCAATCCAAATACGGCAGCCAGCGCGCGCAGTTCGTTGGACGCACAATACGGCGCACGCAGAAGTCAATTGTGTGCGACATTGGAACAATTACGCATTTTGCGGTCAATTGTGAGATATTAATGACCTCGATTTGCGTTCGCGTTTTCACAAATAATAAAATATGATTGGATCGCACGCATCGCGTTTATTAATGAGGTTATGAATGTGCATGAAGAATACATTGTATGATAAGAGTAATTTGTAAAATTCGGTATGTTAAACATACAGAGTGATGTCACTACAACTTGGGACTAAAATAGTAGGCCTATCCCAAGGGAAAATGTTGACTGTACCTACCAAGTTTCATGCCCATATAAGAGATTTTACTAATTTGACCTCAAATGACTCCTGGATGACCTCAGGTGACCTTGAAATGACCCTCCAAAATTGGGCTCTAAATGTTGCCTGTACCCACCAAATTTCATGCCCATACAACAGTTTTTACTAATTTGACCTCATACCCCTGGTGATCCCGAAATGACCTTTCAAAACTTGACTATATACCCATCAAGTTTCATGCCCATCCGACAGTTTTTACTAATTTGACCTCAGATGACCTCTGGTGACCCCGAAATGACCTTCCCAAAATTTGGCTATAAATGTTGACTGCACCTACCAAGTTTCATGCCCATATGACAGTTTTTACGAATTTGACCTCAGATGACCCTTGGTGACCCTGAAATGACCTTCCAAAAATTTGACTCCAATGTTGACTGTATCCACCAAGTTTCACGCCCATCCAATAGTTTTACTAACTTGACCTGAGATGACCTCTAGTGACGCCGAAAATACCTTCCCAAAATTTGGCTATAAATGTTGACTGTACCCACCAAGTTTCAAGACCAAATGGCAGGTTTTACTCATTTGACCTCAGATGACCCCTGGTGACCCCGAAATGACCTTCCAAAAATTTGACTCCAAATGTTGACTCTACCTACCAAGTTTATTGCCCATAGGCCTACGACAGTTGTTACTAATTTCCGAAAGCAGCCATCGATCGGGTCAAATAATTGATCTTTGTAACTTTTTTCTGATTAGAAAGTGATTTCCTGTTGTCATTGATCCCTTGCCATTCCTTTTGATTTCTCTCAAAATTTAGCTCATGTTTAATATTGCACAAGAAACTTTGCAACCAATGATTTCTGAAACCACTAATTTCAGTCACATTTGAATTCAATAATTATTATGTACATTATTTATGTTCATTATCTAACATTATTTGAACTTTTCTATTACTGCCACCCCCCCGCCTTTGTTCATTCATAACTGTGACGACCTTGAGAGTTGAGACCATCCAATCAGAACAGATCAGAATCGATCAATACGCCGAAAGGTCATGACCTCCTGGTTGTAAACAAGCAAGCTACAGTCTAAAATCATGGCGAGATCGGGTCCATCGACGTAACATAGATCAAATAAACCGTGGTCTTGAATTTCTTAAGAAGGCCTGGCCTAGCCTAGCTCGAGATACTCGAGCTAAAATACAGGTTTACATTTACTATCTTACATTATCTTGCTGTATTTGAGCTAGAGCTCCAAACGACAAGCTTCCGGGTTTTTGGAGAACAATACTGTTACGTAAGATGAAGAAGAAACCCCCATATCAAAATATAATAGGTATCGGGATAGTCTCTGATACTAATACCGGAATAGTACCCGCTACCTAGTGGGATATTAGTATCGGTATAGTATCCGGATATGTTTCACATGCAAATTTTTTGTCCATATATGGACATATAGTATCGGGATAGTATCCGATACTGTTACTGGGAGACACTGATAAATAGTATCGGAATAGTGCCCGATACTAGTATCGGGATAGTACCTGATACTAGTATCGGGATAGTATCTGATACTATTTGTTTCGCATGTAAATTGTTTTGCCCAAATATGGTCATAGAGATATGTCCAGAGATTTACATGGTATATGAACAAGGTCACTGGAAAATTTCAAATGATTATAGTTGTACATACATTAAATGTGAAATGTGTAGCAATTGATTATATTGTACATACATGCAGCATTGAAATTTGTGGCAAAAAGCAATTGAAAATGTACATTATGAATGCTACATTGCATGCTAAAAACATATAATATACACATTCACATTTATGGCATGCATCAGCTGATGCATTGAGCACCATGTTGTCTTGGGTGCAGAATTCAACATACTCCGTGGTTTGATATAGCCTACATTGCACGATGTTCTTAAGCTTAAACTAAATTTAGATAAAATAAAAAGTTCTGTTCAAAAACTGTCACCCAATACAATCATACCTGTATTGTGAAGCCCAGAAATAGAACACACTGTACAATTCTTTGTACAACAGTATATATTATCCTTTGAATCAGAGGAACTCATTCCTTGACTGTATAGCAATTTGGCTCCAAGCCGATATGGCAGTTATTCTAATTAGTCATGTGACATGGATTGGCGCCAGCTGAAAGCGGGTACTATTCGATACTATAGTATCAGATACTAGTATCGGGATAGTATCGAATAGTACCACTATACCGATACTAGTATCCAACTAGTATCTGCTAGCAGATACTTTCGGATAGCTCCAGAATACCTACCGGATACTATCCCGTATAGTAGCCGGAACTATACCGATACCTTTTCTTTTTGCTATGGGCCCGCCTCGGAGCCCGCCCTACTCATTATTTCATTGTACTTATTGCAATTTGCCTCCACACATTACGTAATCAACAGAAAGCTTTTGTGAGGATTAGTGAGTGGATAAGAAATTGACAGTGGAGGGTACGAAGGACACGCCGATTGTTAGTTGTCAATCATGAATTGCCATAACGTATTAATATTTTACTGCATGGCATTCCGCAAACACCAAGACAAATTATGCCGTATTTTTCCCAAGATCATCTCATATGAAGTAAGCTGAATGCGATCTGTACTTTTGTAACATTCCGATCGCTTTTGATCACCTATTATCATGATTATCGGCGAATTTGCTTGAAAACACCTGAGTTCATGTTGTGTAAACATAATTAGCATAGACACAAATGAAATTACGATGCAATACAATGCAATTTGAATGCGCAGCAGATCTATAGAAATAACGTTGCCCGGTTTTATGCAGAATTAGACCCTGTCTGCCTGGCCTAAAAACAAAGTTAATTTTCAGAAGAAAACATATCAATCTTTGATATTCTAAAGTATAAAATTGTTGTGCAAAGTGGAACATCATTTATTTAGACTGTTTTTTCTATGTAAAAATACGAAAATTATTCAATTTTGCGAAGAGAGGTAAAATAAAGTTCATTGAAAATATAATTTTTCCTCTGAATCATGTCCACAATATGATTAAATTGACTGTTTTTAACTAATTTATATTCTAACAAAACTACAAAGAGTGTGATGAAATACGAACATTTTGCATGACTACATGACCGGGTACATGACTTTCGGTCCCGCTTTCAGTCCGTGTTTTGCACAAAAATGGAGGTCACAAAAATATGTGCACTTGCGCAAGGAAAAAAAATCCACTAGGAAATTGATTTACCCGATTCATTAGTTCAGATTTATTCAAGATTCAGACATGTTCTTGGCCATTTTTTGGCATTCCTCAACTATTTCTTTATTTAAATTGTAAAAAAATAGTTAAGAAAAGTTATGAAATCGTAAATATCTGAATCTGAACTGAATCCTGAGAAATTAACCTCCGTTGGTTTCCGTCACTTTCGCGCATCTTAAATTACACAGACCAAAATAATCTCTAGCACACACGGGGTACCACAAAACAACTCGTTCATCGTGGCTTTTTTAGCAAAAAATCATCTTTTATCGACAGTATTTGAAATCTACCTGGAGTGGAATCGATTAAAAAATAAATAAGCAACATTTAGAAACAAATTTCAAGACATCATATCACTCAGACAAACATCCTTAGCATAAAAACCAACACCCGAATTAGCCCTCTAATGCTTTCTATGACGTAGGCATAGCTCCGCTCAGAGCCAAAAACCGGAAGTTACAATGGCGATTGGGCTTATTGCAAGGTATTTACACTTACTCTACATAAAACAATTCCCACAATATTCATATCGATAGTGTTTATCATTGTTGTTAAATCTGACGTGGTTTACAAAGATACTGATGGGCAAAACATCTAATACTAACATGAAACAGGTTCTCTTCAGTGTGAGTTGTAAGGGACCGTTCACAAATACTTGTTAGGGGGTCTGATGCCAAACAAAATCATCGCAAAACATTTTTGCCCCCCCCTTTTCAGATCTCATAAATTTCAGGGACCCCCTTTTTGACATGAAAATTATGGGTGAACCCCATAGAAAAGCATATATAAACTGAATTTTCCCAGGAAAATTTGAATTTGTGGTCATTTTAAGAGCCCCCCCTAGGAGGGTAAAAAAATCCAGGCCCCAACAAGTGTTTGTGAACGGTCCCTAAAGCAAGAACACTTGTCAGCACACATTACGTTTCACTACCTGAAGAGAATTGATCAAAAATTGAATTCCCTCCTGAGGTTGGTATCTGTCAATGAGCTGGTTGACCACATCATGATCACCAGGCTGTCATTATAGCCAGAGGCAGTATATGGCACTGTAGGAATTTCCACTGTAGGAATTTGTAGGAATCCTCTTATTCTGTGGAGAATTAAATGGAAGTACGTTCATTATGTTTACTTAAAAGATACGCGAATGGGCCTACATCCCTTCTGGGTTCGATTCTTCTTGATCTGGAGAAACACACTTGATCGAAAATCGTTCAGACAACATTCTTTTAGTTACGACTGTCGAGATACCACTCTTTTATTTCGATGGGCATTCAAGATCGATGTGCAAATCATCCTGGCCCGTGCCTTAATGTTTAATAAGACGAGTTCTCAGTGTTACTTCTTCTGCCTAAGGAAAATCATGCCATATTGAAACCTGTTAACATCTACATAGTTAACTATCAGCTTCAACTACCAACTCACTTCTTAGCGATGGTGTTAGCTCACTCCCTGTTGAATAGCTACACACGACCCCGACTCTACTGTCTGTGTATCCTACTTTAGAATGGCATATTTTCTAAGGAGAGGGCAGTACCACTGAAAGCACGTGGCCTTAGCTAGTAGAGGTTAAGGGTAATAATTGTTGACACATCATTTTCCTGAATCTGAACTATGTATAAACTGTCTATCCAGGTACTTCTTATATGAAGGATTATTACAGCACACATGGGTCAATGAGTAAAAATCAGGATGGTACTTTTGCCTGAGGCAATTTGTGCTTAAATGTTGATCCCTCACTACAAGAGTTATTACCATCGATTTGGTTGAAAAGGGAGGTGAGACATGATCAATTCTCTGCAGGTAACATAAGGTACTGACAGTACTCAGTCACACTAATAGGGTTTCTCTTCACAAAGTTCTAATGCCTTTTAAGATTACTGTTCTAGTTCTCACATGCACTGCAAGTGCTATACTTTGGTATGAGTTCTGTTCATCAAAATGGTTCACAAGGACAATTTTTCTAGCAAAACATTTCTGACAGTACTCACATTGAAAGGGGTTCTCTTTAGTCTGTGTTCTGATGTGGAGCACAAGGATATACTTTCTGTCACCAAAACATTTCTGACAGTACTCACACTTTTTCTTTGGAATGAGTTCTGATATGCCTTTTAAGATCACTGTTCTGAGTAAAACATTTCTGACAGTATCCACAATGAAATTGTTTCTCTTTGGTATGAGTTCTGTTATGGGTCACAAGGCCATTTTTTCTAGCAAAACTTTTATGACAGTACTCACACTGAAAGGGTTTCTCTTTGGTATGAGTTCTGATGTGGAGCATAAGGTTTCTTTTGTCACCAAAACATTTCTGACAGTACTTACACTTATAGGGTTTTTCTTTGGTATGAGTTCTGATATGCCTTTTAAGATCATTGTTCTGACTAAAACATTTCTGACAGTATTCACACTGAAAGGGTTTCTCTTTGGTATGAGTTCTGATATGGGTGACAAGGCCATTTTGTCTAGCAAAACATTTCTGACAGTACTCACACTGATAGGGTTTCTCTTTAGTGTGAGTTCTAGTGTGGCGCACAAGGCCACTTCTGTCACCAAAACATTTCTGACAGTACTCACACTGAAAGGGTTTCTCTTTGGTATGAGTTCTAATGTGGAGCATAAGGCAACTACTGTCACCAAAACATTTCTGACAGTACTTACACTTGTAGGGTTTTTCTTTGGTATGAGTTCTGATATGCCTTTTAAGATCGAAATTGTGACTAAAAGATTTCTGACAGTACTCACACTGAAAGGGTTTCTCTTGGGTGTGAGTTTTGATATGCCTTTTAAGATTAGATTTCACATTAAAACATTTCTGACAGTACTCACACTGAAAGTGTTTCTCCTTGGTGTGAGTTCTGATATGGATCAAAAGGGCATTTTTTCTAGCAAAACATTTCTGACAGTACTCACACCGAAAGGGTTTCTCGTTCGTATGATTTCTTGTGTGTCTCACTAGATTAATTTTTTGCGTGAAACATTTCTGGCAGTACTCACAGTGATAAGGCTTTTCTTTGATGGCCAAACTGTTATTACATTGGTACCATAGCTTCCCATGGCTATTCAAATGTATTTCCAGATTGTTTTTTGACAAACGTTTCTGACAAAGTTCACTTTTGTATCTAAGAGCTCGCACATATTTAATAAGATGTCTGTTTATATGGGTTTTCAATTTGTCCAAAGAATAATGCTCGATTCTACAAAATACACAAATAAATGGCTTCAAACGTTTGATTACCATCCTGTTGCTGTCTATATATATTATATATTTATATGGAACTTTAGATTAACCCAACAAAATTCAAAGATCTTGAATAAGTAACTGTGTGCACATAAAACCCACCATATGGAAGTTAATTCTAGCTGAGTTGCCCTTCAATGGAACTGGAATCTTTGTGCTGTTCAAACCGCACTGGCTTCTGTCTTTGTTCTGTTCAATCCTCACTGGCTTCTGTCTTTATTCTGTTTCTACTTTTAGTTGTTTATACTTATAGTTGTTTCTAATTGAAGATATACATCAGTGGATCAACAAACCTGAAATGTCAAAACAAATAATGTTTGTTATTATTGCTGATTGCATTCAAAGCAGATTGCATTAGGGGCTGTGCAATAATTATGAGCCCCGGGGTAAAATTTCAAACGGCTCGCCAAAAATCGCTTGCCCCCCCCTCTCAACCCGCAAAAATCGCTTGCCCCCCCCCTCTCGGCCTGCCAAAAATTCTTTGCCCCCCCCCCTTGCACATGCCAAATTTTTAGGATCCCAATTTTCAAACCTTAAATGGTCTAGATAGATGTTGCGAGCGCAGCGAGCAGGAAAATTTCCATATTTAAGCGTTTCCGTGCTGTTTTCCTAAGCCTTTTTAGAGCGTTTTATATAAAAGGCGCCCCATGAATGGGTGCCAAAATCGTTTGCCCCCCTCTCTGCTTGCCAAAAATTGCTTGCCCCCCCTTTTGGCTCGCCAAAATTTCTTGCCCCCCCAATTTTACCCCTCCCCAGGGCTCATAATTATTGCACAGCCCTTAGAACAGTATTGTTTTATTTTATACATGTCACGTTGGATAAAGAAAGGTTTGTATATTGACTTTTTCCGAACGAGTATTTGAGCCATTTGAGCCTGTTCAATGTAAGGGGTTAAAATATTTACCAGACAAGCATGGATAGACTGCCTGAGGGCATGATTGTTTGCATGGTGCTGTCACAGACATCACATCGAACACTAGTAAATATTTGTATCCTATTTAATTTTTACTTATTTTCACTTCACTCCATAAATTTTCCTCATGTGAATATATACAAGGCGGTTCTCAAACCACGAGTCTCAACTGCTTTCGTGAGCACCTGCTTTTGCAATTACTTTTGAGAGAAGTAAATGAATTCTGCCGTTCTCAGCTGGGCACGATTACCTGGCTGATGGTGACTGTCAGAAAAGTTTGTCCAAAAACAATCTGGAAAGACATTTGAATAGCCATGGGAAGCTATGGTACCAATGTAATAACGGTTTGGCCATCAAAGAAAAGCCTTATCACTGTGAGTACTGCAAGAAATGTTTCAGGCAAAACATTAATCTAGTGAGACACATCAGAAGTCATATGAACGAGAAACCCTTTCGGTGTGAGTACTGTCAGAAATGTTTTGCTAGAAAAAATGCCCTTTTGATCCATATCAGAACTCACACCAAGGAAAAACACTTTCAGTGTCAGTACTGTCAGAAATGTTTTAGTGTGATATCTAATCTTTAAAGGCATATCAAAACTCACATCAAAGATAAACCATTTCAGTGTGAGTACTGTCAGAAATCTTTAAGTCACAATTTTCGATCTTTAAAGGCATATCAGAACTCATACCAAAGAAAAACCCTATAAGTGTAAGTTCTGTCAGAAATGTTTTGAAGTTTTATTTCTTGCAATAAACATTGAAAATTAAAGTTTGAATATGAATGGCCTATTATTTAAAGTGTGTTTCCATACACTCCTGTACACAGGGGTGAGGAGGGGGTCACATGAATATAAAGGAGCCACACACGCTGCTTAATAAAAGCAGCATAAATGGGTCAGCATCAGGGTTGAGGGGTCTGTTGGCTACATGGACATTAAGAGGTCAAATTTTGGGTATATATTGACACTTAGGGTCTCCTTTTAACCTCATAAATCGTCCCTTAGGGATACATTTCGTGGTTACAGAGCATTTATGTAAGAATTGTGTGAAATAACACGAGTGAAAATAATTTCAAAACAGGGGTCATCTGAGGTCAAATTAATAAAAATTCTTATGGGCATGAAACTTGGTGAGTACAGTCTATATTTAAAGCTAACATTTTGGAAGGTCATTTTGGGTCATTTGGGGTCACCCAGGGGTCATCTAAGATCAAATTACTAAAAACTTGTATGGGCACAAAACTTGGTGGGTACAGTCAAGATTTAGAGTAAAATTTTTGGAGGGTCATTTCGGAGTCATCCAAGGTCATATGAGGTCAAATTACTAAAACTGTCGTATGGTGAACAGTCAACATCTATAGTCAAATTTTTGGAAGGTCATTTTGGGGTTATCCAAGGTCACCCGGGGTCATCTGAGGTCTAATTACTAAAAACTTTTACAATGAGCATGAAACTTGGTGGTTACAGTCAACATTTAGAGCCAAAATTTTGGAAGGTCATTTTGGGGTCACCCAAGGTCATCTGAGGTCAAATTACTAAAAATTTGATCTCATATGACCTTGGATGACTCCAAAATTGTTATTTATGAGGTTTAAAGGAGACAAAAATCTGTGAATAACTGAAAATCTGTAACTCAACAGAGATTATTCACAGATTTTTAAACTGTCCACAGATTTTTCATAAGAAAATGTCTCCTAAGTGACCCTAAGCATCGATATAGCCAAAAATGGACCCCAAAAAAACTATGTAGCCAAAAAAAATAGAACCCCTCAACGTTGATGCCGCTGCAGACTCAAAATCTGATCTTTTTATGCCACTTTTATTATCCAGCATGTGTACAGACCTGTCAACCTACCGAAGTCAGAATGAGGGACATTGAGACCAAAACCTTGTACATGTACACAAACCAGGTACCGACAAATGTAAAGACTTTTAGGTGTGCAATACTTTAAAATGAGGGACAGTTGGCAGGTCTGTGTGTAGCCCTGTTAAATCCATATGTGACTCCCTATTCCCGGGTACAGGAGAATTTTTATTGCAAGAAATAATTTCAAGCTTTCCTAGAAAAATGCATTTCTAATACTAATCAGTAAAATGACAAACCACAATATAATATACCATGTGGTGGTAATAATAATATTTATTTGAATTACTTGCAAAATACAGAGTAACATTAAAATAACTGCAGATTAATTACACATTTAAAAAGAGTAGTTCAGGATGAGTGAATGGGCTTAAAGTCCAAACACAGAAGTGCCCTCTCATCCTGCACATGAATGCATAGTTATACATAAAATAGCAAAAGCTCAATTGACTTGCTTCCACAAAATAAGCACAAAGTCGCCACGACACTAAAAGATACAGTCCATTAATCATGAAAACTAGCATATCTAATCACCAAACCAAGTTTGCAGACCCCTGATGATGATGATGATGATGTTAGAATTTGCATGCAACTCTAAAAATAGATGGAGTTAAGACTAATCTTCAGTTTGTTCTTAGTTTTAAATAAATACACAAGTCTGATTTGCTACTGTGGCTATTTTGCTGCAAGCCTGATTAAGCATTCATACTACCTTCAAAGGATTTTGCATTTTACTTTAATAATGGTTTGAAGTGTTGATGAGATTCTTTAGCATGTGGACTTTTAATTTCAATTCAAGTTTAATGGAGCCAACAGATTTCTTAGCATATTCGCATAATTATAATATGAAGTATATCTTTTAGTAAGAGTTCTAATAAACCTTTCTTGTGCTTTTCTTAACCTACACTAACCTCTACGCATATGCCACTTAAATAAACACAAATTGCGAGTTATGAATAATATAATAACTACTTTTTCAAAAAGGAAGATTCTGACTTACTTCCCAACTTTTTTGGTACTGTTTCAAATGTAGTTAGTTTAATTAGTACATTGTGGTTTACACAACAAAAGTCAAACACCTTTAAATCCAGGAGTATTTTAGGGAATCTTATTCACAACTTTACCATCAAAATTAACATTTAGTCTATAAAGAAACATTCGTGAACATTTTTTGATTACCAGCAACCACACCAATATCAGCAACTATCATGACTATCAAAAAGTTTTAAACTTTGACGCTTAGAGTATTCATGTCATTTTATCACCTGACACCCCTCCCCAATGCAATGATTTTCATTTCACTTGATGCAAGATCTGATGTGAGGACAATAATTTGAGCAAACCAGTTTTGACAGTTCTTGCACTGTAGTTTACAAGGTACCTATTTGGGCAAAACATTTCTTACAGTTTTACTCACTCTAAAAGCGGTGATAAATTTGATTTGATTTTCAGTTGACTTACTCTCTTTAAAACGTTTAATGATAATATTGAATTGTGAATACTGATGTGGTTTACAAGAGTACCATTCTGGGCAAAAATATCTGACAGTACTCGCACTGAAAGGATTTCCCTCTCTGCAAGGACACTTTATGTCACCCATATTTTCAGCATTTTTTTCAATCAAAAGGTTTCTCTTTGGTATGAGTTCTGATACTCTTTAAGATTACAGTTGATTAAACCATTTCTGTCAGTACTCACACTTCCAGGGTTTTGCTTAGGTATGAGTTCTGATGCCTTTTAAGATCAAGAGTTCTAACTAAAATACTTTTGACAGTACTCACGCGGAAAAGTTTTGTTATGTTTTGCGAGGCCACTTCTGATGGCAAAACGTTTCTGACAGTGTTTACACTGCAAGGGTGTCTCTTTGGTGTAAATTCTGATACAGTACTCACACTGAAAGCGTTTCTATTCTGTGTAAGTTAAGACTAGTGTCCTTCACAATTAGGTAACTTCTGTCAGCAAAACATTTTTGACAGTACTTGCACTTTCAGGGTTTTTCTTTTGGATGAGTTCTGATATGCCTTTTAAGATGACAGTTCCCACTTAAACATTTCTGACAGTAGTCACTCTGGAAGGGTTTCTCTTCGGTATGAATTCTGGTGTGCTTCACAAGGGCACTTCTGTCAGTAAAACATTTTTGACAGTACTTGCACTTATAGGTTTTTTTTTCTTTGGCATGAGTTTTGATATGTCTTTTAAGATGACAGTTCCGACTAAAACATTTCTGACAGTACTCACACTGAATGGGTTTCTCTTTAGTGTGAATTCTAGTGTGGCGCACAAGGGCACCTTTGTCAGCAAAACAATTTTGACAGTACTTGCACTTATAAGGTTTTTCTTTTGTATGTGTTCTGATATGCCTTTTAAGATCAAAGTTCCTACTAAAACATTTCTGACAGAACTCACACTGAAAGGGTTTCTCTTCAGTGTGAGTTCTGGTGTGCTGCACAAGGTTGCTTCTTTTAGCAAAACATTTTTGACAGTACTCACACTTGTAAGATTTTTCTTTGGTATGAGTTCTGATATGCCCTTTAAGGCGACCTTTCTGACTAAAACATTTCTGACAGTACTCACACTGAAAGGGTTTCTTTTCAGTGTGAGTTCTGGTGTGCTTCACAAGTGCACTTCTGTCAGCAAAACATTTTTGACAGTACTTGCACTTATAGGGTTTTTCTTTGGTATGAGTTCTGATATGCCTTTTAAGATCAAAGTTCCGACTAAAACATTTCTGACAGAACTCACACTGAAAGGGGTTATCTTCAGTGTGAGTTCTGACGTGCTGCTCAAGGTTACCTCTTTTAGCAAAACATTTTTGACAGTACGTGCACTTGTAAGATTTTTCTTTGGTATGCGTTCTGATATGCCCTTTAAGACTAGAGTTCTGACTAAAACATTTCTGACAGTACTCACACTGAAAGGGTTTCTCTTTGGTATGAGTTCTGATATGCCTTTTAAGATCAGACTTATGAATAAAACATTTCTGACAATACTCACACTGATAATAATATGGTGTCTTGTTGTTCAAGCAGTTTTTAAATTGCCTGTGGCTATTAAACTGTCTTTGCAGTTCAGCAGTTTTGGACAAGATTTCCTGACACCGCACACATTTGCATCTATGGGCTCGTACATATTTAATAAGATGTCTGTTCATGTGGGTTTTCAAATTTGCCAAAGATGAATGATTGAGTCTGCAATATGCACAAGTAAATGGTTTGAAAAGCTTCATTGCCATACACTGCTATTTGCAACATAAATTTACAGTGAACTTTAGATAAATCCAATATTCAAAGATGTAGATCAAGTGACTGTGTGCACCTTAAACCCACCATAAAAGTCTCTATCATAAATGTCCTGGAGTGAAGCAGCAAGCAATACAAGACCACAGCCCTCACTGGCTTCTGTCTCAGTGGATCAAAATCTGAAATGTTAAAACAACATTAATAACATTTAGTATCTTTTAAACCATGATTTTTATACCTTTAAAAACCTTATTTTTCCCAATTTTTCCACCTTGTTTCCTTAATAATTATTAAGTGTGTGCAATCTGTGCGAGGCTAACATACAGTCGTAATATAGGCTGTACATCCAAAGGTCAATTAGGTTAACAATACATTTTTGTAGCATGTTGTTGGCAGATCATATTGTGACATACAAATGTGGGTGACAGGTCAATTGGGTTCGCAACAGGGTGCTGTCAGCAACAGCGTGCTGTCAGCAGATCATTATTGTAGTGACATACAAATGTGACGTGCAAAGGTCAATTGGGGTAATTGCCAACAGTGACAGCAGCCAATCAGCAATTGGTGCATGTTAATACAATAATACATGCATGGTCAGAGCACATATTCCAAATTTGTTACAAGGATTTTTGTATTTTACTTTAGTATGGCTAGGTGACTTCTAATTTCAATTCAAGTTTGGAGCAACAGATTTCACAATTATATGGTATATATTATAAAGTATATCTTTTCACACATTACCCACATAGGTTTGCGGTGTACACTGTTTGCCAATGGTGCATTGGCTTCAGGTGTACACCATGCCTGAGTAAGTATGATAAAACCCTCTGTTGCTAAGATGTGTATGAAAAACAAAAACATCTTAAAATGTTTTAGTGGCTGATCGCATAAAGAGGGAGTCAGGTCCAATTTAGAAACAGCCCCGCAGGGCAATAAAGCAAGGTGGATCTCCCCAACCTATAAGTATACTCTGTAGGTATCCCAGGTAAACCTTAGTTAACACATTTGCTAGTCAGCCAAATTCGCCAAAAATGTCAATGCATATTTACATAGAAATTTAAATCAACTGGCCGAAGAAGGAAACCTACATTATGTTTTCTATACTTCACTTGACCCAAATATATGATTTTTTATGGTGATAAGACAATCGCACATGGAATTTTAGAGGGATTTTGATAGCAGTTCCATTAAAAAAAGCTGCTATCATAATGAGACTAAGATCTAGAAACACTCCCGAAATGCCGTTTTGGGGAATTTTGCTAGCTGAATCTTTTTGATGAAAGTCAATCTTTGACAAGATGTAACTTTGCTACGGAAAGTGCTATGAAAAAAAGGTTTTCAGTTTTGGCTTTGTTTACTCAAGAGCTTTAATTTGATATACAAGGCGTTTCTCGAACCACGAGTCTCGCCTGCTTTTGTGACCGCCTGCTTTTGCGATAACTGTTGGTAGAGAGGTAAATGAATTTGGCGGTTATCGGCTGGGCACGATTATCTGGCCGATGGTAACTGTACCCACCAAGTTTCATGCCCATGCAACAGTTTTGACTAATATGACCTCAGATGACCCCTGGTGGCCCTGAAATGACCTAAAATTTGGCTCTAAATGTTGACTGTACCCCTCGTGCTAAGTTTCATGCCCATACGACAGTTTTTACTAATTTGACCTCAGATGACCCCTGGTGGCCTCGAAATGACCTTCCAAAAATTTGGCTTTAAATGTTGACTGTACCCATCAAGTTTCATGCCCATACGAGTTTTTACTAATTTGTCCTCAGATGCCCCCTGGTGACTCCGAAATTACCTTCCAAATATTTGGTTTTAAATGTTGACTGTACCCACCAAGTTTCATGCCCATCCGACAGTTTTTACAAATTTGACCTCAGATGACCCCTGGTAACCTCAAAATGACCTTCCAAAAATTTGGCTTTAAATGTTGACTGTACCCACCAAGTTTCATGTCCATCCAACAGTTTTTACTAATTTGACCTCAGATGACCCCGAAATGACCTTCCAAAAATTTGGCTTGAAATGTTGCCTGTACCCCCCAAGTTTCATGTCCATACAACAGTTTTTACTAATTTGACCTCAGATGACCCCTGGTGGCCTCGAAATGACCTTCCAAAAATTTGGCTTTAAATGTTGACTGTACCCATCAAGTTTCATGCCCATACGAGTTTTTACTAATTTGTCCTCAGATGCCCCCTGGTGACTCCGAAATTACCTTCCAAATATTTGGTTTTAAATGTTGACTGTACCCACCAAGTTTCATGCCCATCCGACAGTTTTTACAAATTTGACCTCAGATGACCCCTGGTAACCTCAAAATGACCTTCCAAAATTTGGCTTGAAATGTTGACTGTACCCACCAAGTTTCATGTCCATCCAACAGTTTTTACTAATTTGACCTCAGATGACTTTGAAATGACCTTCCAAAAATTTGGCTTGAAATGTTGCCTGTACCCCCCAAGTTTCATGTCCATACAACAGTTTTTACTAATTTGACCTCAGATGACCCTGGTGACCCCAAAATGACCTTCCAAAATTTGGCTTAAAATGATGACTGTACCCACCAAGTTTCATGCCCATACGACAGTTTTTACTAATTTGACCTCAGATGACCCCTGAGTGACCTCGGATGACCCCGTAATGACCTTCCAAAAATTTGGCAAAACCAAAGAACTATTTCATCAAAGTAATAAATCAAACAGAAAGATGCTTCCTTTACGAGTTATCACTCATTGAAAGTGCTACTTTGCTATACTTTACATGGAAAGCGACTATCTTAAAGTCGTCATATTTCCTTAATTACATGACCGATCAAGCTGTTATTGGGATATGTGATGCACAGTTGAAAATTGATTATTAAAAGATTTGGTGACCTCAGTTGACCTTTGACCTTGTATGTGACCTTTGACCTCACGAAATTGGATAAAGTATGTTGCGCTGAAAAATCAAATTTGGCAATACCAAAGAACTATTTCATCAAATAAATCAAAACAGAAAGATGCTTCCTTTACGAGTTATCACTCATTGAAAGTGCTACTTTGCTATACTTTACAAAGAAAGCGACTATCTTAAAGTCGTCATATTTCCTTAATTACATGACCGATCAAGCTGTTATTGGGATATGTGATGCACAGTTGAAAATTAATTATTAAAAGATTTGGTGACCTCAGTTGACCTTTGACCTTGTATGTGACCTTTGACCTCATGAAAATCTAATCAGGTCGAGTACCTCTGGCCACGCATAACTCCCCACCAAGTTACGTCACTGTACCCCATACGGATCTCCAGATAATCTGTTCACAAGGTATTTTGCTTATTACGCATATATTATGCAAATTAGGTACTTAATTACCATATTTTACGCTCAAAATCTAATCAGGTCGAGAACCTCTGGCCCCGCTTACTCCTCACCAAGTTACGTCACTGTACCCCATACAGATCTCCAGATAAGCTGTTCACAAGGGTTTTTTGCTTGATACGCATCAAATACACATAAATTATGCAAATTAGGTACTTAATTAGCATATTTTGCGCTGAAAATCTAATCAGGTCGAGAACATCTGGCCACGCTTACTCCCCACCAAGTTACGTCACTGTACCCCATACGGATCTCCAGATAAGCTGTTCACAAGGTTTTTTTTGCTTGATACGCATCAAATACGCATAAATTATGCAAATTAGGTACTTAATTAGCATATTTTGCGCTGAAAATCTAATCAGGTCGAGAACATCTGGCCACGCTACTCCCCACCAAGTTACGTCACTGTACTCCATACGGATCTCCAGATAATCTGTTCACAAGGTATTTTGCTTATCACGCATAAATTATGCAAATTAGGTACTTAATTACCATATTTTGCGCTCAAAATCTAATCAGGTCGACACCCTTTGGTCATGCTACCCCCTATAAAGTTTCATCATCATAGCACTTACGGTTCTCAAGATAACGCGTTCACAAGCTTTTTCCGAACACACACACGCACACACGCACACCCCCACACACGGACACACACACACCATAGTGATTACTAAGTCTCTCCCTGAACATTCAGGCGAGACAATAAAATGATGCAGTTTGATGGCAAATTTGAATTCACCTAGCATACCTATACTCTGTATGCCTACAATGTTCTAGAATGCAACATACTTACTATGGCACAGTGTCTGATTAAGTCAAACACTTTGGTGGTGTAGGCCCTTTCAAACAGTCCTGTACATATAAATAATATAAAGCCGATAATATGAAATTGACTTACATCACATGGGCACAGCTATTTGCAGTTGGCGTCATGATCGATGTCTGGCATGTGGCTTGAAGCTCTGTTGGCGTTCTTCCAGTAGTTTTCAATGGCAAGGTCGTAACTGACCGTTTTTCGGCCTAGAAAATTGTATTTTTGCTAATTTAAAACTCCTTTACAAAAAATCCTCTTGATAACTTTTTAAATATTTCAATAAAGTTTTTAAAAATATTATTGTTTTGTGCATATACCGTAAAACCTCGTCTACAAGCATATATAGTGTTTTTGATGAAAGCTAAATGAATACATGCGTAAATGTGCCAATACAATAGATTGGTCTTACAATAATACTTGTTTGTATATGCTTGGATCTGTAATTCATTTGCTCAAACTCCATACTGGTGCCTGGATTAATTTAGCTTTCATCAGAAGAATTTTATATGCTTGTAGACAAAGTTTTACGGTATGTGAAACTCAGAATCGCCCAATGCTCAGAATTTTTACTGTACCGACTGTTGATCAAAAAGTCATGATTTATGTTCAAAATCCCCCTATTCATTTGTTTGTGCAACTGAAAATCATCCAGACATCTGACAATGGGTGGTCTTCTAATAGCTGCCTCCATGAGCTGTACTCGATAATTATCTATGTACAGGACTGTTAAATCCAGGAGCCTTTGTATTCTACATTCTTAGGGGATCTTATTTGCGACACATAAGACATTTAGACCAGCCTCATCCCCACTATAACTCCCATCAAAATTGAAAGTTAACAAATGAAGAAACAAGTGCGCTGCCAGAGATTTTAACCTTCTTGAGCATGATGCCTATCACCAGCAACAAATTTTTAACCCCATGAGAACTACCTGCCGATTGGCCAAAAAGAAGTTTTCATTATCAATTGGACCAATCATTGTTAGAATAATTTCACCACGTAAAAAAATTGGCATTAATTATTTGCAAAGCTCCATTCTGATAGGTGATTAAAATGAAGATATCATGTAATTGACCAATCACATGCAATGCTAGATCGGCAGGTAGTGCTCAGGGGGTTAAGGTGGTATTGGATGCATTTTCTAGAAATTAGAATGCTTTGAGCATGTTTTAAACAGATTAATTGAGTAGGGTAGAGTATACTGATCAATATGCCTTTTGTTTGGAGCAAATCGGACATACGGTTTCCATAATACATCAATTTATATGTTCTTTGTATCCTATTGTTTTTGTCAATAATCAATATAGTTAATGAACTAAAACGACTGCAAAGGCTCATATGTAATTTTTGCCAATATTTTGCTAAAAATCAATGCATAAATGTTCAGGGTACTTTTATTTTGCATACTTTTGCCCTGAAACTTGGTCAGAATGTTTCTAATATGTTCTAATGTATTATATAGTGAAGCTGCCCTCTATTTTGCATATTTAATGAGCTAATTTGCATAAATGCTAATTAATTATGCAAATATGCAAATTAGGGGGCAGCATCATTAATACATTAGAACACATTAGAAACACTTTGACCAAGTTTCAAGGCAAAAGTATGCAAAATAAAAGTACCCTGAACATTTATACATGGATATTTAGCAAAATATTGGCAAAAATTATATGTTAATGAGCTTCTCCAATCATTTTGGCTCATTAACTATATTGATTACTGATAAAAACAATAAGATATAAAAGAAAATATAAATTGATATATTTTGAAAACTGTATGTCTGATCTGCAATTAATCTTTAAAAATCTTTAAAACATGTTTAGAGCACTTTCATAATACCTCCAATACACCTTAAACATGCATCAGTGCCAGACTTTTTGAGAGTACATAGATGATCACCGTTTCTTTAATTCTCAACCATTTTCAACAAATAAGGTCTTAACTCAGAGCTAAAGAGTCCAGGTAGTGGCTGCTTGTTTAATAATTTTGACATACTTGTCTTTATTTAGGATATACAGGGGTGAACACAACTGGTACCTTAATTATTTGGCTTACTGTATATTAATTAATATAACATTAAAGATGATCAGCAACGTACAAAATCTGGGAATACTGGCATTTTTATCATAGAATTTTATATCTCTACAAAGTAGACTACAAACATGATTATGCACCAATCTGATCAAAAACTGGGAAAAATACAACTATATCAAGAAATAGTAAACTGCACACTTCAGTTTAAAGATGATCAGCAACATATGCAACATCTGGGTTGGTGTAGGAAATACTGGCATTTTATCATATAATTTTGTATCCCCCCAAAGTAGACTACAAACATGATTATGCACCAATCTGATCAAAAACTGGGAAAAATACAACTATATCAAGAAATAGTAAACTGCACACTTCAGTTTAAAGATGATCAGCAACATATGCAACATCTGGGTTGGTGTAGGAAATACTGGCATTTTTATCATATAATTTTGTATCCCCCCAAAGTAGACTACAAACATGATTATGCACCAATCTGATCAAAAACTGGGAAAAATACAAATAAATCAAGAAAATATTGCAAATAAGCTGTATTTCTTTGCAGGTAAACTGCACACTTCAGTTTAACATTTCTCATTGCGGAATTATTTTGTACACAAAATCTGATCAAAAACTGGGAAAAATACAAATAAATCAAGAAAATATTGCAAATAAGCTGTATTTCTTTGCAGGTAAACTGCACACTTCAGTTTAACATTTCTCATTGCGGAATTATTTTGTACACATAGGCCCATAGTATGAGTCATGATATGCCCTTGAAGATAAGTTATGACTGCATGACACCTTCCTGACACAACTCATACTTTAATGGCTTTGCACTGATATGAGTTCTGATATGCCTAAAAGATCAAAGTTTTGACTAAAATATTTCTGACAATACTCACACTGAAAGGATATCTCTTGTGTTCGAGTTCAGATGTGGCGTGCAAGGGCACTTCTGACGGCAAAACATTTCTGACAATATTCACACTGAATAGGTGGCTCTTTGGTCTTTGATATGGTTCACAAGGACACTTTTTAGAGAAATATGTTTATTTTTCTTTGGTATGAGTTCTGATATGCCTTTTAAGGTCAGATTTCTGACCAAACCATTTCTGACAGTACTCACACTGAAAGTGTTTCTCTTTAGTGTGAGTTCTGGTGTGGGTTACAAGGACATTTCTGTATGCAAAACATTTCTGACAGTACTTGCACTGAAACGGTTTCTCTTTGGTATGCGTTTTGATATGATCTTTAAGACTGCACTTCTGACTAAAACATTTCTGACAGTACTCACACTGAAAGGGTTTCTCTTTGGTATGAGTTCTGATATGTCTTTTAAGGTCAGATTTATAACTAAAACACTTCTGACAGTACTCACACTGAAAGAGTTTCTCTTTGGTATGAGTTCCAATATGCCTTTTAAGGTCAGATTTATGAGTAAAATATTTCTGACAGTACTCACACTGAGAGGATTTCTCATCAGAGTGAATTTTGATGTGATGTGCATATAGGACACTTCTGTTAGCAAAACATTTCTGGCAGTATTCACACTGAAAAGGTATCTCGTTATGAATTCTGATATGATTCACAAGGATATGTTTTTTAGCAAAACGTTTCTGACAGTACTCACATTGAAAGGGTTTAGTGTGAGTTCTGATGTGTTGCACAAGCTGATTTCTGTCAGCAAAATATTTCTGACAGTACTCACACTTAAAGGGTTTTTCTTTGGTATGAGATCTGATATGCCTCTTAAGTTGACAGTTCCGACTAAAACATTTATGACAATACTTACACTCAAAAGGTTTCTCTTTAGTGTGAGTTCTGATGTGTCGTGAAAGGACACTTCTGTCAGCAAAACATTTCTGACAGTATTCACATTGGAAAGGTTTCTCTTTGGTGTGAATTCTGATATGGCTCACAAGGACATTTTTGACAGCAAAACATTTCTGACAGTACTCACACTGAAAGGGTTTTTCTCCAGTATGAGTTCTGGTGTGCTGCACAAGGTTACCTCTGTCAGCAAAATATTTCTGACAATACTCACACTGAAAGGGTTTCTCTTTGGTATGAGTTCTGATATGCTTTTTGAGATTTAAGTTCTGACCAAAACATTTCTGACAGTAATCACACTGAAAGGGTTTCTCTTTGGTATGAGTTCTGATATGACTTTTTAGATGACAGTTATGACTAAAACATTTCTGACAGTACACGCACTGAAAGGATTTCTCTTTGGTACAAGTTTTCATGCTCACCCTGTCACACTGATAGGGTGCCCCTTTCTTCAAGCAATTATTAAATTGATACCATAACATCCTGTGGCCATTGAAATGTCTTTGCAGCTCACACACACATTTGCATCTATGGGCTCGTACATATTTAATAAGGTGTCTGTTCATGTGGGTTTTCAAATTTGTCAAAGATGAATGACTGAGTGTGCAATATGCACAAGTAAATGGTTTCAAGTGTTTCATTGCCAATAGTGAACTTTACATAAAGCCCTTGCATAAAGCCCAAAATATTCAAATATGTAGATCAATTGACTGTGTTCACTTAAAACCCACCATGAAAGTTAACTCTAGCATAGATGTCCTGGAGTGAAGAAGCAAGCAATACAAGACCACAGTCCTCCCTGTCTACTGTCTCAGTGGATCAATATATCTGAAATGTTAAAAAAACATTTGATACAAGTTTAGTATACCTCTTCAAACCACATATTGATTTTAATACCTTAATCAATTTTCTGTTCTGAATGATCCATGAATTTGATATTATAAATAGCTCATATTTATATATTCCATCTGGTGTTAATGACTGTCTATCTTCTGAATTGTTCAGCCTTATTTGGTGACCGCTTGGGGCTTGCTTGACATTGATAAGGGGTATCATCTGTGAATACTGGACTTTCAAAAACCACACGCAGGATGTGGAAAAAACACTTTATCTCAGATCGACCTGGAACTCTTGGAGAATTTTACTAGGGTACATACTATACTGTGCTGAAATTCAGCAAGATCGGAGCAATGTTTCACCCAGGCAGTAGATTTTCACAAAATCCCTACATTTGTACCTATCGAAGTTTCTTCTGTGTTATACAGTAAGAAATAGTAAGTAGGAATTTTAAGAAAATCTGTCTGGGCGAAACATGCTTTGATCTAACTGATATTTCAATGCAGTAGTAGTATGTACCCCAGTAAAACTCTTCGAGAGTTCCAAGTCAATCCGAGAAAAAAAATGTTTTTTGCCACATCCTAACGCACAAGCATTGAAGTGAAAATGCAATGCACCCCTAAACAAGTATAACAGGTTTCATTTTAATACCGTCTTACTCAAAACAAGTGGATTAAATCCATTTTCTTGACTCCAAGTACTGTGTTATATACTTACACTTGGAAAAATAATCACTATTTCAAAACTAAACCATTTTGGGGTAAATTTGTTTTTGTAATAGATGCACTATCTAATCTTACACATTATGACACCACATTAAATCAAATGTGACCTCAAGAAGTAAAGTTACAAGCAATTGAATAGACGAAGGTCAAGTATTAAAATGACAAACTGGCCCATACAAGGCGCAAAAAGATTTCAGCAAGCGCAACAAAGAGACAACACAGTTTCTTCAATGAAGCTTTATTTAAAGCAGTTTTTATTTAAGTTTTTACTTCTCTGTACTTTTCATAACTTTCACTTTATTTGTTAGCTCTTTTGTTTCAATTTTCTTTTGTTCCTTCCTTTTTAAATTAAAGGTACGCAAACAGGGACAGACTTAGGTTTCAGTTTTCTACTGGCCCTCCGGCCAGTGAAGCAGCGAATCTACTGGCCCTGCAATAAATTTACTGGCCCAACTTTTTCAATATGTTCTACTGCAAAAAGTGCAAATAAAGAAGCATGTTCCCATGCCCATTATAACCAGGGGGCAGGTGGTGAACACCCCCCCCCCTCGCCAAATGACACATTCACGAGCGTAGCGAGCGAAAAATAGAGGTTTTCAGTCAAAAAAAAGGTCCGAATTTTAAACAAAAGTCCACTTTTTAAAAATCCTGGTTATGGGCCTGCTGCGTTCCAATGAGACTTTTAAAGTTAGAGACTACCAATTAGGCCTACCAAACTTGACACATGTTACTTGTGTGTTAACATTATTTTATTCTGTGCCACAATGGACCCTGAATTAAAAGCTTTTTCCAGGATCTATGGTGCCACTTTAATTCAAGCAAACCTCAACATTTTTAATTGTTTTGTACTGAGCATACTTAATATAGAGAGACAAGTTCAGTCAGTAGTCCTTCCTTCCAAAAGTTCAGAAAAGAAAAGGTTCAAGTATGCGGTATTTGTGTTATCGCTATCATCATCAGATAGAGCATGAAAGAGCTTGGAAATAGTACGTAGGCCTACATCGCCGTAAAAGCGGCCGTATATTTCCTTGCTTGCAACGCAAGGATAAGAATAAATAGACAAAAAAATCATTTAATAAAAATACAAATTACACACAGGTAGGCCCTACAGGTGACAAGTGGAGCAGAAACTGTGTCCAATTGTGTCCATCACTGAGTATATCTTGCCTCAGTCATATGAGTTATATCAGGATCATGCAAAAATCTAGTGGCCCGCCGGGCCAGCATTGTTGGAAGTTTACTGGCCCGAGGCAAAATCAACTGGCCCCGGGCCACTGCTTAAATCCGTCCCTGTACGCAAAGCCATTTACCACTCTCAAACCAGATGTTTAGTTCATGGAGTTTTGAATAGGTCAGTTTGTCACTATTAAAACTGGACCGTCGTCTAATCAAATGCTTGTAGCTTTGCTCCTTGAAATCACATTGGATTCAATGGGGTGTCATAATGTGCCGGATAAGATTAAATCTATTAAAATATCTAACTTTCCCCAATATATTTCAGTTTTGAAATTGTGATTATTTTTCCAAGTGTAAGGATACTTTTTTGGAGCAGTATATATAACTGCACTTAAAGCCATATTTTGATATTTGCTGAACACTGTACGCACATGGTGTTTAGATCGAAGCGTAGGCAAATCACAAGAACCGACGTCAGTCATGTTCAAAGAAGTGGCTCGCATTGTCGACATCATAGGCACTGGTATAAAACTAGTGATATTCTTTGTACATGTATTGCCTGATCTGATAGTGCCAAAACTAAATGCCCGGGGACATATCTGACAGTGAAAACTAATATTCTGTGGAAAGGAAATACAATTCTATTTCTTGTGCAAATGTTACAATATGGCTTTAAATTCAAAAGGTCAAAAAGATCATCTGATTTTGTTATTTTTTCTCAAAAGACCCTAAATACCTAAATGATGAGATTTCCTATTTCTGGTCCAATAAATCAGTACTCATGGACGTTTCGAAGTCTAGCAGACTTCTTTCTCAACCGAAAGTTGTCTGCTAGACTTCGAAATGAGTACTGATTTATTGGACTAGAAATATTTATTTATCAACAACAGTCCTGATGAAAATGTTCAGTAACCCTAAATACCTATATAGCATGGTACACTTTTTCTCAAATTTGCTTGTTTGAGGTACTCTATTACATTCGATCATGAGAGCCAACTTGGGTACACACAGATATTCGCATCATACATACTATGCAAACACCACATGCTTTACAGCGCAAGCACATCTTTTGAGAATTTTCAAATCATGGTCTTTGGTCGTGTGATTGTGCATGCTCGGAAGTGAATGCTCTTCTGATTGAGAATTAGATATTTTGCCTATACAATACAACAGTGCGAGTTGTTGCAATAACTGTTGTACATAAGTGAACTCAATACATTCATTTCAAGGAGCAGTTACACAAAAGTGATTGGCCTTTTTAGTTAGCTCCTATAAAAATATGTAGCTGAGAATGCACACACACACCGGACCACATTATCAGCCCCCGGGGGGGGCACTCAACTTAAATTTTGGTAGGGGTGTGTGGCGCAGAGCCAAACTTTGGGAACTAAGAACTGATTTTCGGGCAAAATAGGGGCTTGAAGAACTGAAATTAGGGCCAAATTATACTAGGCTGTTGAGCTAAAAATTTCTAAATTATTTCCAAATTTGAGCTTAAAGAGCTCCAATTGTCAGAGTTTGAGGCTCAAAGAACTGGAGCAGATCCAAATGTGGGGCTTAAGGAACTGCCGGATAGCCTCAAAAAGGGACCCTTGACCGCCGCACATACCCGTACCACCTTAACATGCGAGTGCCACCCCGGTATGAGCCTACCAGAATTGGATATAAATGGGCAATTTAATTTCAGCAAAAAAGCCTGGTCATTCAACAGGGTCTAAAGTGTGGCCCTAGATAATAATATTCATTCCAGGGGACAGTCTACCCCCCTCCCTACCTTCTTCCTTGGCTAGAGCCATCTACATTTCTGGAAAAAACCAATAAGAAAAAGCAGATCCACCACCATCCCCAAATGGCAGAGATTAATTTTATGGCATCGGTAATGATGCTATGAGCTTAATTAGTTTCATATTTGATCACAAAGGTAAGATTTGATCACAACTACCAATACATGGATTGATGACAGATTTAATACAAGGATTACTTCTGAGATTTGATCATAACTGCCAATTTACTATTGTAGTGCACGTTTAGTAACCATTGGTTACTGCTCTAAGCCTGGGCTCATACACCTGTTCCGAATTTTGATATGCCATAGGCTTTGTTTTGTGATCATTTCGATCAGTGGTTCATAACAAAGAAAGCGTGATCCACTTGACCTAGCAACTGTCATAATCTAACGTGCACTATGACAGCAAATAATATGGGTTGATGACAGATCACAAGGATTACTTTTCTTTATGACAAGCGGCTGAGTTAGGACAGTTCACCTAGGATGGGTCATTTCCATTAGCATTGGGTACAAGAGTGAACGGAAACTAACTTTAAATAATTAGACATTCAAATTTAAACTTTAAAGTTTGAACTTTTATTGCAACAAATTGATATGTCCATCATTCAGATAAGATTGTTTTTTATGATGTTACAGTTATAGCAATGTATATGAAACAATTTTTTTTACTCTGTCACTATATTATGCTAGTCGTGTTGGATTTGGTTTCACACTTAACTTATTTCTCAATAGAATTTCCTCGACAGTGTATTTAAATAAATTGACATGTCCATCATTTTTTTTTACTCTGTTGCTATCTTATGCTACAGTCTTGCTATGTTTTTCTTTAAATGTATAGATCTCTATGTGGTATCTCTATGTGATACATGTACTGATGAATGGGTAAAAGTAGCTTACATTGTTAAAAAGCTCTGTATGTGAAACACAAAATAGATCAAAATCAAAGTTTTATATCTCATTAATTAGAAAGAATTAAGGTCTGTAAGTTGGTATATTTGAAGAGCTCCAAAAAAAATTGCTACACACCAATTTTCTCAAAAAAGTCAAAACTATCGAATAGAGCCGTATGTGATGGGTCCAACAACTTTTTTTCTTTAGTTTTTCTGTAGTATGAGTTCTGATATGCCTTTTAAGATGACAGTTCCAACTAAAACATGACATTACTCGCACTGAGAGGTTTTCTCTTCAGAGTGAGTTCTGATATGCCGTTTAAGATGACAGTTCTGACAAAACCATTTCTGTCAGTACTCCCACTGTAAGGGTTTCACTTTGGTACGAGTTCTGATATGGTTCACAGGGACATTTTTCTAGCAAAAAATCAGTACTCACACTGAAAGGGTTTCTCTTTAGTGTGGGTTCTGATGTGATGTACAAGGTAATTTCTATCAGCAAAACATTCCTAACAGTAAAATTTATAGGATTTTTATTTGGTATGAGTTCTGATATAATGCCTCTTGAGATCGCCGTTCTGACTAAAACATTTCTGACAATATTCACACTGAAAGGGTTTCTCTTTGGTATGAGTTCTGATATGGTTCACAAGGACACTTTTTTGAGCAAAACATTTCTGACAGTACTCACACTGAAAGGGTTTCTCTTTAGTGTGAGTTCTAATGTGGCAATCAAGATGACTTCTTATTGTAAAACCTTTCTGACAGTACTCACATTGAAAGGGTTTCTCTTCAGTGTGAGTTCTGATGTGGTGCACAAGGTAACTTCTGTCAGCAAAATGTTTCTGACAGTACTCGCACTTGTAAGATTTTTCTTTGGTATGAGTTCTGATATGCCTTTTTAGACGAGAGTTAAGACTAAAACATTTCTGACAATACTCACACTGAAAGGATTTCTCTTTAGTATGAGTTCTGATATGCCTTGTAAGATCAGAGTTCTGACCAAACCATTTCTGACAGTACTCACACTGAAAAGCTTTCTCTTCGGTGTGTGTTCTGATGTGGTGCACAAGGTAATTTCTGTCAGCAAAACATTTCTGACAGTACTCACACTTGTAAACTTTTTCTTTGGTATGAGTTCTGATATGCCTTTTGAGTTTCCAGTTCTGACTAAAACATTTCTGACAGTATTCGCACTGAAAGGGTTTCTCTTTGGTATGAGTTCTGATATGGCTCACAAGGACACTTTTTTGAGCAAAACATTTCTGACAATACTCACACTGAAAGGGTTTTTCTTTAGTGTGAGTTCTGATGTGGGAAACAAGATGACTTCTTATTGTAAAACATTTCTGACAGTACTCACATTGAAATGAGTTCTCTTCAGTGTGAGTCCTGATATGGTGCATAAGGTAATTTCCGTCAGCGAAATGTTTCTGACAGTACTCGCACTTGTAAGATTTTTCTTTGGCATGAGTTCTGATATGCCTTTTTAGATGAGCGTTACAACCAAAACATTTCTGACAGTATTCACACTGAAAGGATTTATCTTTAGTATGAATTCTGATATGCCTTGTAAGATCAGAGTTCTGACCAAAACATTTCTGACAGTACTCACACTGAAAGGCTTTCTTCTCTTCAGCGTGTGTTCTGGTGTGGTGCACAATGTAAATTCCGTCAGCTAAACATATCTGACAGTACTTGTAGAATATTTCTTTGACATGAGTTCTGATATGCCTTTTAAGATGAGAGTTACACCTAAAACATTTCTGACAGTACTCACACTGAAAGGACTTCTCTTTGATAAGAGTTCTGACACTGTCAGTTCTGATGTGGTGCAAAAGGTAACTTTTGTCAGGAAAACATTTCTGACAGGACCCACACTGACATGGTGTCTTTTTGTTCAAGCAGTTATTAAATTGATAAGATATTATGCTGTGGCTACTGAATTGTCTTAGCAGCGCACTACTTTTTGACATGATTTTCCGACAACACATACATTTGCATATACGGGCTCGTACATATTTAATAAGATGTCTGTTCATGTGGGTTTTCAAATTTGCCAAAGAATAATGCTCGAGTTGGCAATATGCACAAGTAAATGGTTTCAAACGTTTCATTTCCAATAGTGAACTTTACATGAAGCCAAAAATATTCAAATATGTAGATCAAGTGAATGTGTGCACCTTAAACCCACCCTGAAAGTCAACTCTAGCATAGATGTCCTGGAGTGAAGCAGCAAGCAATACAAGACCACAGTCCTCACTGGCTTTTGTCTCAGTGGATCAATATATCTGAAATGTTAAAACAACACATTTGACAAATGGTTAGTATATACCTCTTCAAACCACATATGTGACCTGCTACCACAAAATCAGCGTAAAGTCACCGCGACTTTGGTGATGTTCTTTATTTGCCGCCACCTGTACAAGCCAGTAGTATTATCCTTTGTGAATGGCCCATTGTGCCTCCATTCACAAAGGACATACAGACATACGCTTTAACAGGTGAGTGAACACCAACGCAGTAGCAGGTCGTGGTAGCAGCTAGGTCACATATTGATTTTAATACCTTAATTAATTTTCTGTTCCGAATGATCCATGAATTTGATATTATAAATACTAGTAGCTCATACTTATATATATATATATTCCAGCTGTAAGTAGTATTAATTACTCTCTATGTTTCTGAATTGTTCAGCCTTATTTAGTGACCGCTGGGGGGGCTTGCTTGACATTGATAAGGGATATCAGTGAACACTGGACTTTCAAAAACCGAACGCACAAGCATTGAAGTGAAAATGCAACGCAAATGCAATGCACCCCTAAACAGATATGGCAAGTTTCATTTCAATACCCTAAGGGAGTGTTCATAAATACTTTGTTGGGGGAGGGGACTGGTATAAAGGGAAGGGGGCCAAAAAAGTTTTGGACCTTAAAAGAGGGAGGACCTTAGTGTACACATATCTATTAATTAATATATCATTAGGGATGCACCATTAAACTTGAAGGGGGTTAGGAAGTTGGGGTTGGGGAATTTTATTTTTTAATTTCATGCATTTTGCATTTATACACAGTTAGGAGGGGAAGTTTGTTTTTTTTAGTGTTGATGGGGAAATGTTTTTTTTTTGCTCATGTGAGTGGGGGAAGTTTTTTTTTTTCAAAACTTCCTAACCCCCACCTTGAAGTCTAATGGTACATCCCTTAAAGATGATCAGTAACATATGTAACATCTGGGTTGGTCTAGGAAATACTGACATTTTTATCATAGAATTTTATATCTCTACAAAGTAGACTGCAAACATAATCATGCACCAATCTGATCAAAAACTGGGAAAAATACAACTATATCAAGAAATAGTAAACTGCACACTTCAGTTTACTATATTTCTCATTGCAGAATAATTTTGTACACATATAGGCCCATGGGTAGGTTTACCATAAGAAAGAGTGGGCACAGGCCCTGGTAGCTCCTGGCACCACGGTCTTAGGGGGCCAAACTGATGCCTGTGTACATTTGTGTGACTTTGTCCAAATTAATATCATACTTGACCATTTTAGCTTTTTGCATAAATTAGTTCCAATTTTATCAATATTCAAGCTTCAATATAGCCAAATTGTTTGCGTGGTTCACGCGCATTTGTACTATCATAATAGCCACGGATCCAAATTATGTTGCTGTGTGCCAATGACCCTCCAAATAAATCCTCTAATCATATCAGATAAACGCCCTGATTTGGGACAAATCTAAATTTTTAAGTATAAAATGAAAATTTCCTTGTGCTTGTATTACATGCAAAATTGTCCCACCAGGAATGTTTCAAGCATTTTCCTCCCTGTGACATGTGACCCAGATACCACACCACTGGAAACAGCATTATTAGCCCCCCCCCTCCCAAATAGGCTTTTCTCAAAGCTTGTGTGCCCATTTGGAAAATCGCACAATTTGAAAAAAAAAGGAATGCAGAAATTTTATTTCAAGAAAAAATCAGACACTAAATACCTATTTAGCAAGGTACACTTTTTCTCAAATTTGCTTGTTTGGAATACCCTATCACATTCAATCATGAGAGCCAACTTGGGTACGCACAGATATTTGCATTGAGTGTAGTACACAAAGACCACATGCTTACAGCACACACACATCTTTTGAGAATTTACAAATCATAGTCTTTGGTTGCGCGATTGTGTTGTTCCACAAAAAGTACATTAACACATGATTACGTAGAAGGTGCATGCTCTCCAGACCGAGAATAAGATATTTTGCCTATAAATACAACAGTGCAAGTTGTTGCAACACATAAGCTTCATATAATCAAGTGAACCCAACACATATGACGGAGCAGTTACGCAAAAGTGATTGATCTTTTAATTGACCCCTTCAAAATCATGTAGCTGAGAATGCACACACTGGACCACATTATGAGCCTACTAGTACTAGAATATTGGATATAAATAAATGTACAGCAATTTAAGTTAAGGATAAAGCCTGGTCATTTAACAGTGTCAAAAGTGTAGCCATAAAGCACTATGGAGCACAAACAAGATACAAAAGGCCTGATCAATAATATTCCTGCCAGGGGAGAGTCTACCCCCCCCACATGGCTAGAGCCATCTACATTCCTGGAAAAACATTAAAAAGTAGCACACCATTTATGGGGATTCAGTTTATCGCATTACCCCAAGAGTCAATTTAGTCTCATGGTCAATGGCACAGTTCATAAACCTCTAATGATTATCCAAAGCAGATCCACCACACCATTCCCAAATGGCAGAGATTAATTTTATGGCATCGGTAATGATGCCATGAGCTAAAATAGCTTCATATTTGATCACAAAGGTAAGATTTGATCACAACTACCAATACATGGATTGATGACAGATTTAATACAAGGATTACTTCTGAGATTTAATCATAACTGCCAATAATATGGGTTGATGACAGATTACAAGCCTTCCTTCACTTGTTATAATGTACATTCATAACCTCATTAATAAACGCGATTTGTGAAAACGCGAACGCAAATCGAGGTCATTAATATCTCACAATTGACCGCAAAATGCGTAATTGTTCCAATGTCGCACACAATTGACTTCTGCGTGCGCCGTGCCAGACAGCGTCCAACGAACTGGCGCTGGCTGGCTGCCGTATTTGGATTGCGCGCTACCATATTTGCACAGATTCTGATACGCACTTTTGTTATTGGTTGTTTTGTTTTAGCCTGATCGATTTTAGGAAAGGGAAGATGTAAAAATTGTTTATTTTTACAAACTTTTGAGGAAAATGTTGTGTTATTTTGTAAAGTTAAAAGATCAAAGTGACGGTTATGAATGAGGTTAATACTTTGCATCGGTTATATGTCGGGCATTGTGAAAAATCTAAACATTTTGCTTTGGACCTTGGAATATTCCTCGGTTCCAAAGGCAAAATGTTTAGATTTTTCACAATGCCCTCCAAATAACCGATGCGCAGTTATTAACCTCTAAATGACAAGCTGCTGTGTTAGGGGCCGTCCATAATTTTCGCCATTTTCACTTACGTACAAAGCGTACGTAAGAGGGAGGGAGGGGGTAAAAATCCTGGGCATGTGTACGTAAGAAAAATGGCGATTTGTTTGAGCAATAAAAAAAATGAAAGTGAAAAATTATGGTATTTTCCATTCTTTTATTCATTAAGTTACAACCAATTGACCTAAAATTGTTCATTTCGTTTTAACAATTTCTATAACATACCATGCAAACATTGCTTTTCTCTTTAATTTGGTCCTATTTTACATTGATACCAAAATACATTAAGAAAATATTTTCTATCTGCGCTTGGATCAATGGCAGCCAATGCTCAAGTGTGACACTGTTGCGACAAAAGACATGCATGAAACCCATAGTTTAATTATGCCAAAGGGATGTCCCCCTGGTTCCCCTATATGATGTGATCCTGGGGGTTCTTGAAAAGAGATAGCCTATTGGGGTGTTCGGCAGATTTTGGGGTGCAAGTTGGTCATTTAGTTTAGATTCGGGCTGCATTTTAAGCTATATTTTATTGATGGCTCTCGTTTTCATGAAAATATGTTTTGAAAGGAAGGTTTTTTTAGCATTTCTTAACTTAGCTGTAAAAATATTAATCCAGAACCAACTGTCCTCCTTCAATACTAACCCTAATCAAATCTTTAACCTAAACTCTATTACCACAACCCAATTGTGCTAGAAGTAGTACTCACAATACTTCGCCATTTTATTTGTACGTAACTCGAGGGAGGGAGGGGGGTAAAAGTTACGTACGCTTTGTACGTAAGTGAAAATGGCAAAAATTATGGACGGCCCCTTAGGGGACAGTCCATTTAAGATGGGTCATTTCTATTAAAATTGGGTACAAGAGTGTATGGAAACTCACTTTTAATAACTAGTCATTCAAATTTAAATTTTTAAGTTGGAACTTTTATTGCAACAAATAAATTTAAACTACAGCTTTTCTTTCATCAATTTTAGTATACCTTTCCTTGCAAACACATTTCTGATACTGTACTAACATAAAATCCCTTTAAAAAATTCTTTTTAAGAATCTGTCCTTGCATATATATAATTTATGCTCATGATTTCAGGCATGTGCAATAGCTGTGTGGAGCTAGCCTACAATTGCGATCCACCATGTGGTGGTATGTCGATAAACAAGGGTGTATATGAAAATGGTAATCAGGTTAGCACCTGACATTTAAGTCCCCCAATCAACAGGGCCTATTTTTATTGAGACACCCTGTATATGCTAGTCTTGCAGTCTTTCTTTATATGTATAGATATACATGTGGTTTGTGTGTATTGGTTACGAACATAAAATAGCTCTGAATAGATCTGTATACATGTGATGTGTCATTCACCATATAGATCTACATGTGATAATCAAAGTTTTATATCTCATTAAGGATGAGCGTTTTGACAGTATTTTTTGTGGGACATGAGAGCACATCAGACATATCGAATTGCATTCTGAATACAAAGAATGTCTTTCTGATATCAAATAATTATAATTTTTTGAAATTCACGATATAATACAAATTTTATGACAAATTATTAAAATTTGATATTTTTCACATTTTTGATATATAACAGTCCTTTTATTTTATAAATCTAATGACATATTCTTAAAGTGTATATGTAGCTGGGAGGAAAAGCCGACGATCAACTGAAAATTTTGACCTTTTATATTGAAGATATGGATTTTTTTCCCAAAAAGGCCTTAGTTTTTTTGGTGTTTTGGGAAAAAAATCCATATCTTCAATACGAAAGGTCAAAATTTTCAATTGATAGTCAACAGATAGGCAAGCATACATGTTTATGCACTAACCCCACCAACTGTACACTCAACCCATACAGTCCAACTGGGTAGCTCTATCTGGGTCAGGTAACATAAACATGATAAACCACAGCGTCTGTGCATGAACAACCAAAGCTGCATTTTTAATGAGATAGCATCATATCCAGTATTAGAGTGCGTAGTTCATTGTATATTCTAAATATATTAGACCATTTTTTTCATGGATGGTTAGCTGTTGGATCAGAACAGGTCATTGGTGGATTTTCCATGGTCAGAGCGATTAGAGGGGTGATAAATTAAAATAGTCTACTACAGTAGATTAGTATGAGTTCTGATATGGTTCACAACATTTTTTCTAGCAAAACATTTCTCACAGTACTCACACTGAAGGGGTTTTTCTTTAGTGTGAGTTCTGATGTGGCGTACAAGGTTATTTCTATCTGCAAAACATTTTTGACAGTAGTCGCACTTATGGTTTTTCTTTGGTATGAGTTCTGATATGCCTTTTGAGATCTTGGCTCTGACCAAAACATTTCTGACAGTATTCACACTGAAAGGGTTTCTCTTTGGTATGAGTTCTGATATGGTTCACAAGGACATTTTGTTGAGCAAAACTTTTCTGACAGTACTCGCACTGAAAGGGTTTTTCTTTAGTGTGATTTCTGATGTGGCATACAAGGTGATCTCTGACAGTAAAACATTTCTGACAGTAGTCGCACTTATGGTTTTTCTTTGGTATGAGTTATGATATGCTTTTTAAGATCAGAGCTCTGACAATAACGTTTCTGACAGTACTCACACTGAAAGGGTTTCTCGTTAGTGTGAGTTCTGATGTGGAGCACAAGGTGATTTCTCATAGCAAAACATTTCTGACAGTACTCACACTTATAGGGTTTTTCTTTGGTATGAGTTCTGATATGACTTTTGAGATGACAGTTCTGACCAAAACATTTCTGACAGTATTCACACTGAAAGGGTTTCTCGTTAGTGTGATTTCTGATGTGGAGCACAAGGTGATTTTTAATAGCAAAACATTTCTGACAGTACTCACACTTATAGGGTTTTTCTTTGGTATGAGTTCTGATATGCCTTTTGAGATCACAGTTCTGACCAAAACATTTCTGACAGTATTCACACTGAAAGGGTTTCTCTTTAGTGTGAGTTCTGATGTGGGAAACAAGATGACTTCTGAGAGTAAAACATTTCTGACAGTACTCACACTGAATGGGTTTCTCTTCAGTGTGAGTTCTGATGTGGTGCACAAGGTAACTACTGTCAGCAAAATGTTTCTGACAGTACTCGCACTTGTAAGATTTTTCTTTGGTATGAGTTCTGATATGCCTTTTTAGATGAGAGTTACAACTAAAACATTTCTGACAGTACTCACACTGAAAGGGTTTCTCTTTGGTGTGAGTTCTGGTGTGCTGCACAAGGTTACTTCTGTTAGCATAACATTTCTGACAGTATTTGCACTTGTAAGACTTTTCTATGGTATGAATTCTGATATGCCTTTTAAGATGCCAGTTCTGACTTAAACATTTCCGACAGTACTCACACTGAAAGGATGTCGTTTTGTCCAAGCAGCTATTAAATTGATACCATATCATCCTGTGGCTATTGAACTGTCTTTGCAGCTCAGCAGTTTTTGACACGAGTTTCTGATAACACACACATTTGCATCTATGGGCACGTACATATTTAATAAGATGTCTGTTCATGTGGGTTTTCAAATTTGCCAAAGAGGAATGATTGAGTGTGCAATATGTACAGTGAAATGGTTTCAAGCGTTTCATTGCCAACATGTATTTAGTGAACTTTAGATAAACCAGACAATATTCAAAGATGTAGATCAAGTGACTGTGTGCACCTCAAACCCACCATGAAAGTCAACTCTAGCATAAATGTCCTGGAGTGAAGCAGCAAGCAAAACAACACCAAAGTCCTCACTGGCTTCTGTCTCAGTGAATCAATATATCTGAAATGTTAAAACAACAATTAATAAATGTTAGGTATACACCTTTTCAAACCAAGCATTGATTTTATACCTTAAGGGATCTAGAATGCGCGTTCATGGCGTTTCGACAGTATTTATTGTGGGACATGAGATTGCATTCTGAATACGAAGCATGTCTTTCTGATATCAAATAATTTTCATTTTTTGAAATTCATGATATAATACAAATTTTATGACAAATTATTAAAAGTTGATATTTTTCAATTTTTGATATATAACAGTCCTCGAAATAAATTTTATAAATCTAATGATATATTCTTAAAGTGTATGTAGCTGGGAGGAAAAGCCGACGATCAATTGAAAATTTTGACCTTTTATATTGAAGATATGGATTTTTTCCCAAAAGACCTTTTTTTTGGTGTTTTTGGGAAAAAAATCCATATCTTCAATACGAAAGGTCAAAATTTTCAATTGATCGTCGGCTTTTCATCCCACCTACATACACTTTATGTATAAATCATCAGATTTATAAAGTTTACTTCAAGTACTGTTAAATATCAAAAATATCAATTTTAATGATTTGCCATAAAATGTGTATTACATTGCTAATTTCAAAAAATCAAAATTATTTGATATCAGAAGGACATTCTTCGTATTCAGAATGCAATTCGATATGTCTGATATGCTCTAATGTCCTACAATAAATACTGTCCAAACGTTCATACCCCTTCCCGTAATGGGAAGGGACAAGTAGGGATCTTCTGTACAAAAAGTTGTCCAACTGTTCCATCAAATAATCACTTAATAGGTGCATATATTTAATTTATAATAGCTCATATTTACATGTACCATTCCATCTGTAAGTAGTGTTAATGGCCAGAGGCGTAGTGTGGGTCATCCGATTGGGGAGCACCGACCATGATTAAGGGGCACAGAGGCTGATTGGGGGGCACAACCCGTTATTTGACTATTTTCCTATGGGATTTTTAAAATTTTGCAATCGATTGGGGGTGGCACGTGCCCTCATGCCCCTATGACGCTACACTACTTAAAGCTATATTATAACATTTGCTGAGGAGGACGCCTCACTGAATTTTTTAATTCATTTTTACACGATTAAATTGTACTTTATTAAACCAATATAGCCTGCAAAAATCAAGACTCTAGGTGCTGTAGTTTTGTCAAAATCCGAGATTTTGAATAAAGCGCCGGAACCGGCGCTTTATTATTACGATGGAATTATTAGTCGAATGCATACACGATGTTAATAACACACAGTACGTACACGGCGTGCAGGACGGTGATATACACAACAAAAGGTCGTACTATAACATGACCGAAGGAGTGGTACGTATTGGCGACATGTGCGCTGGTAGTAAATTCCAATTTTATTTGCTTTGCCGTAGTTGTTGGCTCAAAAATAAAGGGATATATCTGACAGTAAAAGCTAACATTTTATGGCAAAGAAATGCTAATCTATTTTGTTTGAAAATGTTATAATATGGCTTTAATGGCAGTCTATGTTAACCAATGTTTTTTCAAACTTGACATTGACAAAGGAATATCATCCATGAACATGAACTTTCAAAAAGCAAGTATTGAACTGAAAATGCACCCCTTCACAAGTATACATGTACATGTACATTGGACATGTATGGCAACTTATTTAATTTCTATCCGAAGCAAGCATTGGCATTATCTTACTCCCAAAGGAAGTAAATTATAAACTTTCTTGACTCTATACTCTGCATTATATACAACTAGCAAAGCACTTAAACTCAAAAATGTCAAAAAGTTCACCTGATTTTGTAAAACTTTTTACTCAAAAGACCCTACATTTAGCAAGGTACATGTACCCGGTACCCCTTTGGCTTGTTTGGGATACCCTTTTCACATTACGTATGTACAGTGCTTTGATCTTGAGAATGATCCTCTTGCGTAATTTTTTGTTCACAGATTTTCAATGTGTCTACCTGTTCAGTATAAATTCCTCCTGTTTAGTAAACGCTCCCATTTGCTCATTGGTCAGACAATAATACAATGGGTTGTTGGGTAGCTTTGGGTATTATACTACTTTTGTACAGTGTGAGTTGTTGCAATAGAATAGGATATATATCACATGAACCTAATTACGATCATTTCATTTGATGGAACATTGGGGCAAAACTCGGGCCCTTTTAAGTAAAGTAATTACTACTATAAAATATGTAGCTGAGAATGCACACACTGGATCCAACTGGGTCTATCAATTCTGATATGCCTTTTAAGATGAGTTCTAAAACATTTCTCACAATACTCACACTGAAAGGATTTCTTTTTGGTATGGGTTCTGACACAAGGTAATTTATGTCAGTAAAACATTTCTGACAGTACTTACACTGACAGGGTGTATTTTCATTCCATCAGTTATTAAATCAATACCATATTACCCTGTAGTTATTGAACTGTCTATGCAGCTCACCACTTTTTGACAAGATTTTCTGACAACACACACATTTGTGACCATCCACCACAACTGAGCCCGGATGTCTCCAGTGCCACTATTGAGATATGCTCCATTGAACTTAACAATAAACAATAGGAAACAAAGGATTTATTGACTGTTTTATTGATTTTCACTACTTAAATGTCAAGTACTATAGACATGATATACATCATTTTAAAGCTAATTTCAAGCAGAATATTTTGGTTGAATATCTCAAAAAATGATGATTGGCGACTTCAGGGCTCAGTTGTGCTGGATGGTCACATTTGCATCTATGTGATCGTACATATTTAAAGTTTGTTCGGTTATCATAAGGTGGAAAAAATAAGACTCATAATACTGTGTATTGATATAGAATGGCGTGCACGCAGTTGGAGCAATGCTTACGCTAGTTATGCGTTGCATAATTCCTGACCGGCGCACACTTATGTAAATTTTCGCGAGTGTGAGTTGGGACTGTCTTGATGTGCGCAGTAACAAAAGGCAATTAATTTCCGCCTTATATAAGCCGAACAAACTTTAATATGATGTCTGCTCATGTGGGTTTTCAAATTTGCCAAAGACGAATGATTGACGAAACACTAGTAAATGGTTTCAAGCATTTCTTTTTACAACATGTATTTAGTGAACCCAACAATATTCAAAGGCGAAAATCAAGTTAGTGTGTTTAAATAAAACTCACCATAGAAGTCAACTCTAGCATACATGTCCTGGAGTGCAGCAGCAAGCAATACAAGACCACAGTCCTCCCTGTCTACTGTCTCAGTGAATCAATATATCTGAAATGTTAAAACATTAATAAATGTTTAGTATATCTTTTCCAATCGCATATTGATTTTACACCTTAATGGGCAGGACAACCAGTGATTTCTGTACAAAAAAAGAAGAGCCTGATCATTCCACAGGGTCAAAAGTGTGTCCATAAGAAGATGCCCCTGTGCACAATGGAGTGCAAACTAAATCTCAAAAGGGCTGATTTTACTTAATAATATTCTACCCAGAGTTAGGGCTGTCTACCCCTATGGCTAGAGCAATCTACATTTTGGAAAACTATTAAAAAGTATCAAGTCAACCACACCTATACTAATTGAATAATTGGCTGGGGAATAATTTATGGCAATGGTAATGACGTCATGGGCCAAAATAGTCTCATAGTCAATGGCACAGTTCCTTAACCTCTATTCAATGATAACAGCCGAGATATATGATAACTGCCAATAATAAATTAATGGCAGATTACAAGGATTACTTCTGAGATTTGATCATAACTGCCAAGACATGGATTGATGGCAGATTACAAGGATTACTTCTGAGATTTGATCATAACTACCAATACATGGATTAATGACAGATTACAAGGATTACTTCTGAGATTTGATCATAACTGCCAAGACATGGATTGATGACAGATTACAAGGATTACTTCTGAGATTTGATCAGAACTGCCAATACATATATTTATTGATGGCAGATTACAAGGATTACTTCTGAGATTTGATCATAACTGCCAATACATATGACAGATTACAAGGATTACCTGAGATTTGATCATAACTGGCAATATATGGATTGATGACAGATTACAAGGATTACTTCTGAGATTTGATCATAACTGCCAATACATGTATTGATGACATTACAAGAATCACTTCCAAGATTTGATCGTAAATGCCAATACATGTATTGATGACAGATTACAAAGATTACTTCTGAGATTTGATTATAACTGCCGATACATTTATTGATGGCAGATAACAAGGATCACTTCTGAGGTTTGATTAAAACTGCCAATACATGAATTGATGACAGATTACAAGGATTACTTTTGAGATTTGATTATAACTGCCAATACATGGGTTGATGGCAGATTACAAGGATTACTTCTGAGATTTGATCATAACTGCCAATACATGTATTGATGATACAAGGATTACTTCTGAGATTTGATCATAACTGTCAATACATGGATTGATGACAAATTACAAGGATTACTTCTGAGATTTGATCCAAACTCTAAATACATGTATTGATGACAGATTACAAGGATTACTTCTGAGATTTGATCCGAACTCCTAATACATGGATTGATGACAGATTACAAGGATTACTTCTGAGATTTGATTGTAACTGCCAATACATGGTCGATTGCAGATTACACGGATTACTCCTGAGATTTGATCATAACTGCCAATACATGGATTGATGACAGATTATAAGGATTACTTCTGAGATTTGATTTTAACTGCCAATACATGTATTGATGGCAGATTACAAGGATTACTTCTGAGATTTGATCATAACTGCCAATACATGGTCGATTGCAGATTACACGGATTACTCCTGAGATTTGATCATAACTGCCAATACATGGATTGATGACAGATTACAAGGATTACTTCTGAGATTTGATTTTAACTGCCAATACATGTATTGATGGCAGATTACATGGATTACTCCTGAGATTTGATCATAATTGCCAATAACATATGGATTGCTGATAGATTACAAGGATTACTTCTGAGACTTGATCGAAACTGCCAATACATGTATTGATGACCGATTACAAGGATTACTTCACTTGGGGTTTGTCTACAATGACAAGCAGCTGGCTTAGGTAGGCAGTCTATCTGAGATGGCTCTTTAATTGAGTACAGGAGTGTACGAAAACTTACTTGAAATAATTAGCCATTCAAATTCACATTTCAAGTTTGAACTTTTATTTCAACAAATGAATTTATACTGCAGCTTTTTTCTTTCTACAATTTCAATCGTATTTAAATTTATCAGTGACAAGGTTGTCTCTGAATTTGACAAATGCTAATTGATGCAATAACATTAAAATATCAATTAGCACCTGTCAAATTCAGAGATAACCTTGTCATTGATTAATTTGATAACCAGACAGGTTTGGATCACCCCATGGTAAAGCTTCCTATTTAACATACTAAACATCAAAGCCTGACTTTGACTTTGAGGAGAAATTTGATGAGTATTTGTCACCTAGATTTGCTAGTTTCTCTTGTTCAAACTCCAGGGACTGCCTTTTGAAGAGAGCAGTGCTGGTCACCTTAAATCTGATAGAGGAGAGTGATTTTTAGCTCTCCTTAGTTGACCATTCTCTCCTTACATTCTATTGGAAATGCTCTAAACAGCTCTCCTTGAAGACTCCAGAAGAACTATTCAATGCTCTCCTGCAAAGACAGTCCCTTTCAAATGTCCTTTCATTTGCAGTTTTTGTGCATCCAAATCCATCTTTAGTTTTTCAAGTTCCAATTTTGTTAGTTTTCTTTTTCTTCAAGTGCCATCTTTTCTTGGTGTGCATTTTCTTCAAGCAACATCTTTTTTTGGCTTAACTTTTCTTCCATATCTAGTTTTTGCATATCTAACGGCATTTTCATTTTTTCCATTTCCAACTGAACTTCTATTTCTTTCAATTTAACTCCATCCCCACCAATTTCAAGTTGAACCTCAAGTTTCACTTCCAACACGGATTCATCAAAAATGTTTTCCCCGACCAAAACATCAATCAAGCCATTTTTGATTATTTGCTTTCTTGTAACTTGTTTTACTTTGAAGTCATATTTGGCAAATGCTAACAAATCAAGCTTCTCTAACTCATCAAACTTCCTCTAAGTTATAGTTTTAAGAAACTCTTCTGCATTCAACACCATGTACGTTTACTTTGAGACTAGGTAAATTAATATCAACTTTTCCTTTCACAGCGTAATCCTGGACAAAGCCCGTAATGAATCAAGCCTAAAACAACCTGTTACCCAAATTCACACGAATGCATAATACACTGTTTGTTAACGAAATCCAAGTCTTTAATTAAGAGTAAAATTATACACTTGCATTTATATATCCTTTGCATATAAAATCCTTGCCAGGAAACAGACTTCTTTCTCGACTAATCTACTTTATTGACAGATGTGTTGTTTTATAAACCATACTCCAGCAAATCGACAGAAGAATTTTAATCACTTGGGAAGGAGGAGCACCTTCATGTACTCAAAATCTTCTTCATTGCTATATTAAATAGCACATTATTGGCCATACAAACTGGGTTAAATGTACCTCTTTTTGAAGAACGACGACCAACATAATAGAGCCTACAAACTCTCTTCATATTCTGTAAAGAGCAAACTAAATTGCTTTTTCCTTTCTTAGTCACAAAAACCCACAATCTGTTAATAGACCATTACTTCTTTCATAACATTTGATGTTAATTTGGTAATTCCCTCAATTAATTATAAACATTAACCTTTCATATAATATTCAATTTCTGTGGGTTTTCCCAATATGTGACCGTACACAGCGAATGAATCGTAAATTCCTCCCACGGTCAATTTTATTTTGTGTTCAGAAAATATACATCATAAGCTTTATAATGGTATATCATTTGACTTCAACAATATCCAGAAGCGGGGTTATGGTGTTTTTAAACGTTGTTCCTTCAACAAAATGGTAGCTTCTTTTGTTTCTACATGTGTCTCTTTTTCCACATTGCTGGCAATAAATATCAAACAGTCATAATTAGCGGTCATTTCAAATCATCCTCAAGTCTACGAGGTTTAAGAAAGTTCTCTCATTGTTAATTGTTGGTTATACATACCTATACAAAATACTTTGCCTGGTAACCCATCACTTGAACAGGATTTAGCCAAAACAAAGACCAGCGGTATTAAAAAAATTCTATAGCCATCTAAGGTAGAAGCTCATTATCCACTTCAACAATATGATTATTGATTGGTGTTCTACTATACAAATGAGATAGATTTCGCGCCAGCTAAAGTAACTGATGAATACGACCTTCATACATATTTTACACAGTAACTCAGAATACAATTTAGGGAATTTACAGCTCATTCGTGCTTTACGGTCATATATAATATCTATTTTACACTCTTGAGGATTTTCATATTGGTGCAATACAATGAATATTCACAATGAACATTCTAGAGCACAGGATACCCAACAATCCAAAATTAGATAGGATTCGAATTTGTTTTTGATCAAATTGATGCATGAGAAGGGATTCCCAAAAATGTCGCAACTCTCATGAAATAACTTAAGTATGAGTCCTGATATGGTTTACAAGGCCATTTTTTCTAGCAAAACATTTCTGACAGTATTCACACTGAAAGGATTTCTCTTTAGCATGAGTTCTGATATGCCTTTTGAGATTTTTAGTTCTGACCAAAACATTTCTGACAGTACACACACTGATAGGGGTTTCTCTCTAGTGCGAGTTCTGATGTGAAGCACGAGATGATTTCTACATTTTTGACAGTACTCGCATTAATAGGGTTTTTCTTTGGTATGAGTTCTGATATGCCTTTTGAGAACACCGTTCTGACTAAAACATTTCTGACAGTACTCACACTGAAAGGGTTTCTCTTTGGTATGGGTTCTGATATGGGTCACAAGGACATTTTTTCTAGAAAAACATTTCTGACAGCATTCGCACTGAAAGGGTTTCTCTTCAGTATGAGTTCTGATATGCCTTGTAAGATCAGAGTTCTGACCAAAACATTTCTGACAGTACTCACATTGAAAGGGTTTCTCTTTAGTGTGAGTTCTGATGTGAAGCACGAGATGATTTCTATCAGCAAAACATTTTTGACAGTACTCGCATTTATAGGGTTTTTCTTTGGTATGAGTTCTGATATGCCTTTTGAGATCAGAGTTCTGACGAAAACATTTCTGACAGTATTCACACTGAAAGGGTTTCTCTTTGGTATGAGTCCTGATATGGTTTACAAGGACATTTTTTCTAGCAAAACATTTCTGACAATACTCACACTGAAAGGATTTCTCTTTAATATGAGTTCTGATATGCTTTTTGAGATTTAAGTTCTGACCAAAACATTTCTGACAGTACTCACACTGAAAGGGTTTCTCTTTAGTGTGAGTTCCGATGTGAAGCATGAGATTCTTTTTATCAGCAAAACATTTTTGACAGTACTCGCATTTATAGGGTTTTTCTTTGGTATGACTTCTGATATGCCTTTTGAGATCACCGTTCTGACTAAAACATTTCTGACAGTATTCACACTGAAAGGGTTTCTCTTTGGTATGAGTTCTGATATGGTTCACAAGGACATTTTGTCTAGAAAAACATTTCTGACAGTATTCACATTGAAAGGGTTTCTCTCCAGTGTGAGTTCTGATGTGGTGCACAAGGTAACTTCTGTTAGAAAAACATTTCTGACAGTACTCGCACTGAAAGGGTTTCTCTTTGGTATGAGTTTTGATATGCCTTGTAAGATTAGAGTTCTGACAAAAACATTTCTGACAGTACTCACACTGAAAGGGTTTCTCTTCAGTGTGAGTTCTGGTGTGGTACACAAGGTAACTGCTGTTAGCAAAATGTTTCTGACAGTACTCGCACTTGTAAGGTTTTTCTTTGGTATGAGTTCTGATATGCCTTGTTAGATGAGAGTTATAACTAAAACATTCCTGACAGTACTCACACTGAAAGGGTTTCTCTTTGGTATAAGTTGTGATATGCCTTTTTAGATGAGAGTTATGAGTTCGTATATATTTGATAAGATGTCTGTTCATGTGGGTTTTCAAATTTGCCAAAGATGAATGATTCAGTGTGCAATATGCACAAGTAAATGGTATCAAACGTTTCATTACCAATACCTATTTATATAGTGGTGAACTGTACATAAACCTAACAATATTCAAAGATGTAGATCAAGTGACTGTGCACCTCAAACCCACCATGAATGTCAACTCTAGCATAGATGCCTTGAAGTAAAGCAGCAAGCAATACAAGATTGTGCAGTCATCACTGGCTTCTGTCTCAGTGGATCAATGTATCTGAAATGTTAAAACAACATTAAAAATATTTAGTGTATCTTGTCAAACCACATATTGATTTTACACCCTAATTGGAAGGGACAGCCAGAGATTTCATGTAGAAAATATGTTGTCTAACTGTTCTCCGTTAGGTGCATTTGATATTACAAATAGCTCATATTTATATATTCCAGCTTAAGGCCAAAAGAAACAAGTTTGCTTCCTGTAGCGCACGCATTGCTTTTTTGATGGCTTATTTTGCTCATTTTTTTTTCACTTTTCAAAAAATAAAATAAAAAACAGAAAAATCGCAAAAAATAATATCAAATACTATTGGAATAAACATTTACACATCACACAACAAAAAAGCGTAGTGAAAAACTACTGGAGAAGACATCACATATTTTTTTGATACTTTTTCAATCTGCAGGTTGAAAGGGGATCATAAATATTCTTGAATATCGTCACTGGGCGGGAAAAACCTCATATGTATATTTTGCCCTTGAACATGGATGAAGCAAACCATTCAATATAAAGTCTACACCCTCAAGTCTATATCCATTTTAAAGGGCCAAAAGTAAATATGAGGTGTTTCCTGCATGTACTTTTGGCTTTTGAACATGGATGAAGCAGCCTCTTCAATATGAAGTCTACACCTACAAGGCTTTATCCATGTTCAAGGGCCAAAAGTACATGAGGTTTTTCCCACCCAGTGACGATATGATTTTGTGTGTGTCGGGGAGACCATGGAAATACTTGTACTTCCATTTAGAGACCCACTGTAAATTCCCATTCCAATTCGCAGCAAAAAAGGTATTTTTGTCATTTGAAGACATGGATTAAAAATGATTATTTAGCAAGGTATCATTTTTCTCAAAGTGCTTCAGTCTTGAAAATGACCCTTTTTACATACATGTAATCTTTGTTCACAAATGTTACCCACTGCCTAATGACCATTGGCCCTTGGCTTGGCGTGGGTAGTTACTACATTCTATAAGTACAGTGTGAGTTGTGAGTTCATTTGATGGGGTAGTTAGGCAAACTGATAGGCCTTTTAAATTTTACACTTAAAAAATAAGTAACTGAGACATTGGATCCGCATTATGAGCCTACATTAGAAATGGATATAATTTTATGCCAATCTAATTTCAGTAAAAGGCCTAATCATTCAACAGGGTCAAAAGTGTGTTCATATGGTGTCCCTGTGTCAAAAGTGTGTCCAAAAGAAGGTGGAGTGCAAACAAGATCTCAAAAGGGCTGGTTTTATAACAAAATTCTTCCCTGAGCTAGAGCAGTCTACCCATTCTCCTATGGCTGGTGCCATCTACATCTCTTGAAAAACCATTGAAAAGTATCAGGTCCACTACACCAATCCTAATTGAATAATTGGCTGGGAATTAATTTTATGGCATTGGTAAGGACACCATGAGCCAAAATAGTCTCATAGTCAATAACACAGTTCATACACCTCTATCCAATGATAACAGCCGAGATATAATTATATAATTACTGCCTATAATGGATTAATGGCAGATTATATGGATTTCTTCTGAGATTCGATCATAACTGCCAATACATGTATTAATGACAGATTACGAGGATTACTTCTGAGATTCGATTATAACTGCTAATACATGGATTGATGGCAGATTACAAGGATTACTTCTGAGATTTGATCGTAACTGCCAATACATGTATTGACTATTGATGTCAGATTACAAGGATTACTTCTGAGATTTGATCATAACTGCTAATACATGGATTGATGGCAGATTACAAGGATTACTTCTGAGATTTGATCGTAACTGCCAATACATGTATTGACTATTGATGTCAGATTACAAGGATTACTTCTGAGATTCGATCATAACTGCTAATACATGGATTGATGGCAGATTACAAGGATTACTTCTGAGATTTGATCGTAACTGCCAATACATGTATTGACTATTGATGTCAGATTACAAGGATTACTTCTGAGATTCGATCATAACTGCTAATACATGGATTGATGGCAGATTACAAGGATTACTTCTGAGATTTGATCGTAACTGCCAATACATGTATTGACTATTGCTGGCAGATTACAAGGATTACTTCTGAGATTTGATTATAACTGCCAATACATGGATTGATGGCAGATTACAAGGATTACTTCTGAGATTCGATCATAACTGCTAATACATGGATTGATGGCAGATTACAAGGATTACTTCTGAGATTTGATCGTAACTGCCAATACATGTATTGACTATTGATGGCAGATTACAAGGATTACTTCTGAGATTTGATCATAACTGCTAATACATGGATTGATGGCAGATTACAAGGATTACTTCTAAGATTTGATCGTAACTGCCAATACATGTATTGACTATTGCTGGCAGATTACAAGGATTACTTCTGAGATTTGATCGTAACTGCCCATGTGTGGATTGATGGCAGATTACAAGGATTACTTCGGAGATTTGATCGTAACTGCCAATACATGTATTGACTATTGATGGCAGATTACAAGGATTACTTGTGAGATTTGATTATAACTGCCAATACATGGATTGATGGCAGATTACAAGGATTACTTCTGAGATTCGATCATAACTGCTAATACATGGATTGATGCCAGATTACAAGGATTACTTCTGAGATTTGATCGTAACTGCCAATACATGTATTGACTATTGATGGCAGATTACAAGGATTACTTCTGAGATTTGATTATAACTGCCAATACATGGATTGATGGCAGATTACAAGGATTACTTCTGAGATTTGATCATAACTGCCAATACATGGATTGATGGCAGATTACAAGGATTACTTCTGAGATTTTATTATAACTGCCAATACATGGATCGATGGCAGATTACAAGGATTACTTCTGAGATTTGATTATAACTGCCAATACATGGATTGATGACAGATTACAAGGATTACTTCTGAGATTTGATTATAACTGCCAATACATGGATTGATCACAGATTACAAGGATTACTTCTGAGATTTGATCATAACTTCCAATACATGTATTAATGACAGATTACAAGGATTAGTTCACATGGGGTTTGCGTACAATGAAAAACTGCTGGCTTAGGAGGACCTGAGATAGATGGCTCTTTAATTGGGTACAGGTGTGTATAGAAACTCACTTCAAATAATTAGCCATTCAAATTTCAATTTTAAGTTTGAACTTTTATTGCAACAAATGAAATTAAACTACAGCGTCTTTCCTCAATTTCAAGTGCAAACAGTAAAATACCTTATCTAATGTGTTGGTAAGGCGACATTACAATTAAATGTGAATGTACACACAAAGATCAATCAGATTTATTTACATAATAATTGTTGCTGGCAGATCATACATTGTAGTGCTGAGATTACATACAAATGTATGTGTGTATGTGCAAAGGTCAATTGGGTAAACTATCAACAATGATAACAGGCAATCAGTAATGAATTTAGTATATGGTCAATTCCATGCCAAAAGTACGGAGCCTCATGGGTGACATGTAACAAATATTTTTTTTGAAAATTATCCCGAGATAATCAGGTTATCTCGGGATAATTATCCCGAGATAATCATGTTATCCCGGGATAGTCAGGTTATCTCGGGATAATTATCCCGGGATAATCAGGTTATCTCGGGATAATTATCCCGAGATAATCATGTTATCCGGGATAATCAGGTTATCCGGGATAATTATCCCGAGATAATCAGGTTATCCCGGGATAATCAGGTTATCCCGGGATAATTATCCCGAGATAATCAGGTTATCTCGGGATAATCATATTATCCCGGGATAATTATCCCGAGATAATCAGGTTATCTCGGGATAATCATATTATCCCGGGATAATTATCCCGAGATAATCAGGTTATCCCGGGATAACATGTTTATCTCGGGATAATTGTACATGTGCTATCTCTTTAACATGTACAATTATCCCGGGATAACATGTTTATCTCGGGATAATTGTACATGTCACAATCTCTTTAACACAGCAATGTTACGCAAATAGCGTCAATTATGTAATAGACGTCCGTACAGGATGTACGGCGATGGAGTGTACATCTGGGTAAGAGACTGTATAACCCCTTCGTACATATTGTGTACAATTGTATACATGAACTTCTATTGCCACTGGCTACGTGGTGCGCAACCATCCAGGAAATGACATTTCGGACGTAAACATTGCCGAAGTTGAATGACAATAGTCACAAAATACAGCCTTTTATTTTCATCAGAAGTACAGTCGGATAAAACCAATAACATATTCATGAAAAGTGAAAACAAAATTATATATGTGCCGAATGATTTGGCTTGATTGGGTTAAATAAAGATAAAATCGACAGTTTTCCTCACACGAATCACGCCGAAAAATATTACAAAATTTCGCTCCAAATTTCAGCGTGAAATTGCCCACCAAACTGGTCGATTCTGGCCTCCATTTTTGATTTTGAAACCTTAAAATTAAAAATCAGCTTTAATAAGGGTTTTTATTTCAACCATAACTTGAAACGCAGGACTGGACAATTATAAGTAAAGTTACGAAGCAAAATGGACTGCAGGGTCATTTCAGATCACAGCACCCGAGTTTAACGCGAGAGTAGTCGAGCGAGCATGCACACATGATACATCGTACGGGGACCGGCCGGGTAGTTGCCCTCGCGGGCTGCCGGCTAGAGTGCCGTTACACTTCTTACTTTTGCTTTTTACACCTTTGCATCAGGCACATTTTTTACACCAAGACTTAAAAACTTGGCTAAATTTTGGTTCCGAATTCCCTGCATTGATTCGAACACGATTTGAACAAGTACGCTTAGGCCTATTCACAAGTTTGATCACAGCCATAGTGTATGATCTTAGGCCTATAGGCCTAATATAAACTGGGTTATTTTTTGTTATAGGCCTATTTGTAATACATAGGCATAAATGAAATCAGCCACATTTATTGTGTCTGTAGGTCATGTTGTAGGCCAACCAGAGCAATTTAAACAGCCAAAATAGCCAGTGGGTTTTTTTCCACTTTACCTCGTTATCAGCTTAAGGAATAAAACCCTTCCCTATTGGGCCTAATAGCAGATTAATATCACTAGGCCCTATCTTCAGTAGAAAGCAGTTTAATATATCTTCAGTAGATAGCAGATCAATATAGCTATCTTCTGTAGATAGCAGATCAATATAGGCCTAGGCCTATACCGTAGCTATCTTCAGTAGGCCTAGAAATAGCAGATCAATAATTATCGTCAGTAGATAGCAGATCGACATAGGCCTAGCTATCTTCAGTAGATAGCAGATTATTATAGCTATTTTTAGTAATTAGCCGGTTAATATGCAGTTATCTTCAGTAGATAGCAGATCAATATAGCTATCTCCAGTAGATAGCAGATCAATATAGCTATCCTCTTTAGATAGCAGATCAATATAGCTATTTTCAGTAGATAGCAGATCAATATAGGCCTAGGTGACTAACTATCGTCAGTAGATAGCAGATCAATATAGCTATCTTCAGTAGATAGCAGATCAATTTAGCTATCTCCAGTACATAGCAGAAAAATATAACTATCTTCAATAGACAGTAGATCAATACCGCTATATCCAGTAGATAGCAGATCAATATAGCTATCTCCAGTAGATAGCACATCAATGTATCTAGGCCTATCTTCCGTGGATAGCATATCAATATACCTTGGTAGCTACCTTTAAATCAATATAGCCATCTTCAGTAGATAACAGATCAATATAGCTATCTTCGGCAGATAGCAGATCCATACAACTATCTTCAGTAGATAGCAGATCAATATAGCTATCTCCGGTAGATAACAGATCAATATAGCTATCTTCGGTAGATAGCAGATCAATACAAAAATCTTAAGTAGATAGCAGATCAATATAACTATCACCAGTAGATAGATCAATATACCGGTAGCTATCTTCAGATCAATATATCTATCTTCAGTATCAGTAGATAGCAGATTAAAATAGCTATCTTTAGTAGAAAGCATATCAATATAGCTATCTTCAGTTGATATCAGATTAATATAGCTATCTTTAGTAGATAGCAGATCAATATATACTTATCTTCAGTAGTTAGCAGATCAATATAACTATCTATTTTCAGTAGATATCAGATTAATAGAGCTATCTTCAGTTGATAGTAGGTTGATATCTATCAACCGAAGATAGCTATATTGATATGCTTTCTACTGAAGATAGCCATATTAATCTGCTATCTACTGATACTGAAGATATATATATATATATATTGATCTGAAGATAGCTATATTGATCTATCTACTGGTGATAGTTATATTGATCTGCTATCTACTGAAGATTTTTGTATTGATCTGTTATCTACTGAAAATAGCTATATTGATCTGCTATCTACTGAAGATAGCTATATTGATCTGCTATTTACTGAAGACAGATATATTCATATGCAATCTACTGGAGATAGCTACATTGATCTGCTATCTACTGAAGATTGCTATATTAATCGGCTATCTACTGAAAATAGCTATATTGATCTACTATCTACTGAAGATAGCTATATTGATCTGCTATCTACAGAAGATAGATGTACATTGACCTGCTTTCTACTGAAGATAGCGATAGTAATCTGCTATCTACTGAAAATAGCTATATTGATCTGCTATCTATTGAAGATAACTATGTTAATCTGCTATCTACTGACGATAGTTATATTGATCTGCTATCTACTGAAGATAACTATATTGATCTGCTATCTACTGAAGATAACTATATTGATCTGCTATCTACAGAAGATAGCTATATATTGACCTGCTTTCTACTGAAGATAGCGATAGTAATCTGCTATCTACTGAAAATAGCTATATTGATCTGCTATCTACTGAAGATAGTTATATTCATCTGTAATCTACTGGAGATAGCTATATTGATCTGCTAGGCCTACTAAAGATAGCTATATATTAAAATGCTATCTACTGAAGATAACTATATTAATCTGCTATCTACTGAAAATAGCTTTCCACTGAATATAGCTATAATTGATCTGCTATCTACAGAAGATTACTATATCGATCTGCTACCTACCAACGATTGTTATATTGATCTGCTATCTACTGAAGATAGCTATATTGATCTGATATCTATTAAAAAATAGCTACATTGATCTGCTATCTACTGAATATAGCCAGAAAATGGCCAGAAACGGGTTTTCAGGGTATAGAAGGGGTCGAAAATGGTCATGGTGCTGTTTAAATGCCCATATCTCGAAAATTAATTACAAGACTACCCGTAAATTGAACATATATTAGATTTTCATCGATTTGCAATCGATTGGTATTACATTTATAGTCAATTTGTTGCCGAAAATGTCTAAAATCGCGCAAAGAAAATGCGTGTTTTCCCGTGTGTTTCAATGGGACGCTGAATTGATGGTGTTCGCCCTGACTGTACGTAACCAGTAGCACAGTTCGTCGTATAAACAGTCTCCTACCCAGATGTACACTCCATCGCCGTACATCCTATGATATGAACATCTATTACAAAATTGACGCTATTTGCGTGAGCAACATTGCTGTGTTAAAGAGATTGTGCATGTACAATTATCCCGAGATAAACATGTTATCCCGGGATAACATGATTATCTCGGGATAATTATCCCGGGATAATTTGATTATCCCGGGATAACATGATTATCTCAGGATAATTATCCCGGGATAATCTGATTATCCCGGGATAACCTTATTATCTCGGGATAATTATCCCGGGATAACCTGATTATCCCGGGATAACCTAATTATCTGTGGATAATTATCCTGGGATAATCTGATTATCCCGAGATAACCTGATTATCCCGGGATAACATGATTATCTCGGGATAATTATCCCGAGATAACCTGATTATCTCGGGATAATTTTCAAAAAAAATATTTGTTACATGTCACCCATGAGGCTCCGTACAAAAGTGCCTTCTGTAACGTCCATAACAAAATTTTGGAACGTTATTGCTCAAAACAAGAGCATTTATTTCGTTCCATTAACCGCCCAGGGCGCTTAACAAAGTCATTTGTGACCCGGCAGCACAAACATTTCTGACAGTATTCACACTGAAAGGGTTTCTCTTTGGTATGAGTTCTGATGTGGTTTACAAGGACATATTTTTGTGCAAAACATTTCTGACAATACTCACACTGAAAAGGTTTCTCGTTGGTATAAGTTCTGATATGCCTTTTTAGATGAGAGTTATGACTAAAACATTTCTGACAGTACTCACACTGAAAGGGTTTCTGTTCCATATGAGTTCCCGTATGAGTTCTGATATGCCTTTTTAGATGAGAGTTCTGACTATAACATTTCTGACAGTACTCACACTGAAAGGGTTTCTCTTCGGTATGAGTTCTGATATGCCTTTTTAGATGAGAGTTATAACTAAAACATTTCTGACAGTACTCACACTGAACGGGTTTTTCTTCGGTATGAGTTCTGATATGCCTTTCTAGATGAGAGTTCCGATTAAAACATTTCTGACAATACCCACACTGACAAGCAGTTATTAAATTGATACATTACGCTGTGGCTACTGAATTGTCTTAGCAGCTCACCACTTTTTGACAAGATTTTCTGACAACACATACATTTGCATCTATGGGTTCGTACATGTCTGTTCATGTGGGTTTTCAAATTTTCCAAAGATGAATGATTGAGTGTGCAATATGCACAAGTAAATGGTTTCAAACGTTTCATTGCCAACATGTATTTACATAGTGAACTAAACCCAACAGATGTAGTTAAAGTGACTGCATGCACCTCAAACCCACCATGAAAGTCAACTCTAGCATAGATGTCCTGGAGTAGAGCATGCACCTCAAACCCACCATGATATCAGTACTAATAAATCACACTAAAGTAAAATGACAAAATCTTTTAAAGCATCCGTCCTCATATTTAGTCCGGTATCTACCAGATTTTAATGTGCATCCCCCCCAGGACTCTACCAAACCAACTTTTTTAGTTACCTTTCATGGTCCTATAACACATTCAAGATGTTAACAAAAAATATTTCTCGGCACTCCGGCCATATTCAAGGTTAAACGTCAACACAGTGGTCAAATTTCAATGTTGCTCTAATCTGGTTAACAAGCACACCAAATTATTCTTCTCATTGCAAGGATTCAGAAAAAGTATAGTTTGACCTACCTACAACATACCGTTCTTGAGTTATTAGCAAAAAGGTCAAATTTTGGGCGGTGGTCAGTTTTTTTTGCCACACTAATTGATGTCAAGGGCTAAACTACAATCGCAATATACCATGTGGAGGTATGGTGACATAAATGTGGGTGTACAACTGTACATGCACAATGTCCATTGCACAGGTCAATTGAGTTAGCAACAGTGAATTTTGAAAACACAATTTAAACATTGTGATTTCTTATCCTACACTAACTGTTATGCCTACACCAGTTAAATGAATACAAATTGTGAGTTATGAATGTCTTTTAAGATGAAAATATCTCTGACAGTACTCACACTGAAAGTATTTCTCTACGGGTGTGAGTTCTAGTGTGGCGTGCAAGGCCACTTCTGTCAGCATAACATTTCTGACAGTATTCACACTCAAAGGGTTTCTTTTTGGTATGAGTTCTGATATGGTTCACAAGGACATTTTTTCGAGCAAAACATTTCTGACAGTTCTCACACTGAAAGGGTTTCTCTTTAGTGTGAGTTCTGATGTGGAGTACTTCTGTAACCAAAACCTTTCTGACAGTATTCACACTGTGATGAACTCTGATGTCCACAAGGACATTTTTATTAGCAAAACATTTCTGACAGTACTCGCACTGAGAGGGTTTAGTGTAAGTTCTAAATGTGTTGCACAAGACGATTTCTGTCACCAAAATATTTCTGACAGTACTCGCACTTACAGGGTTCTTCTTTAGTATGAGTTCTAAAATGGCTTTTAAGATGACAGTTCCGACTAAAACATTTATGACAATACTCACACTGATACGGTTTCTCTTTAGTGTGAGTTTGATGTGGCGTGAAAGATCACTTCTGTCAGCAAAACATTTCTGACAGTATTCACACTGAAAGGATTTTTCTTTGGTATGAGTTCTGACATATTAATGTCTGTAAGTTGGTATATTTGAAGAACATATTGCTACACACCAATTTTCTCAAAAAACTGTCGAATGGAACCGTATGTGATGGGTCCGACGACTTAAAGGGTTTTTCTTTAGTATGAGTTCTGATATGCCTTTTAAGATGACAGTTCTGACCAAATCATTTCTGACAGTACTCACACTGAAAGGGTTTCTCTTCTGATATGGAGCACAAGATGATTTCTATCAGCAAAACATTTCTGACAGTACTCGCATTTAAAGGGGTTTTTCTTTGGTATGAGTTCTGATATGCCTTTAAAGAACACAGTTCCGACTAAAACATTTCTGACAGTACTCACACTGAAAGGGTTTCTCTTTGGTGTGAGTTCTGATGTGGAGTACAAGATGATTTCTATCAGCAAAACATTTCTGACAGTACTCACATTTATAGAGGCTTTTCTTTGGTATGAGTTCTGATATGCATTTTCAGATTACAGTTCCGACTAAAACATTTCTGACAGTATTCACACTGAAAGGGTTTCTCTTTGGTATGAGTTCTGATATGGTTCACAAGGACATTTTTTCTAGAAAAACATTTCTGACAGTATTCACACTGAAATGGTTTCTCTTCAGTATGAGTTCTGATATGCCTTGTAAGATCGAAGTTCTGACGAAAACATTTCTGACAGTACTCACACTGGAAGGGTTTCTCGTTAGTGTGAGTTCTGATGTGAAGCACGAGATGATTTCTGTCAGCAAAACATTTTTGACAGTACTCGCATTTATAGGGTTTTTCTTTGGTATGAGATCTGATATGCCTTTTGAGATCATAGTTCTGAAGAAAACATTTCTGACAGTATTCACACTGAAAGGGTTTCTCTTTGGTATGAGTCCTGATATGGTTTACAAGGACATTTTTTCTAGCAAAACATTTTTGACAGTAGTCGCACTGAAAGGGTTTTAATTTGGTATGAGTTCTGATGTGCAATTTAAGACTGCAGTTCTGACTAAAACATTTCTGACAGTACTCACACTGGAAGGGTTTCTCTTTGGTATGAGTTCTGATATGCGTTTTTAGATGAGAGTTATGACTAAAACATTTCTGACAGTACTCACACTGAAAGGGTTTCTCTTTGGTATGAGTTCTGATATGCCTTTCTAGATGAGAGTTATGACTAAAACATTTCTGACAGTACTCACACTGAAAGGGTTTCTCTTTGGTATGAGTTCTGATATGCGTTTCTAGATGAGAGTTATGACTAAAACATTTCTGACAGTACTCACACTGAAAGGGTTTCTCTTTGGTATGAGTTCTGATATGCCTTTGTAGATGAGAGTTATGACTAAAACATTTCTGACAGTACTCACACTGAAAGGGTTTCTCTTCGGTATGAGTTCTGATATGTCTTTTTAGATGAGAGTTATGACTAAAACATTTCTGACAGTACTCACACTGAAAGGGTTTCTCTTCGGTATGAGTTCTGATATGTCTTTTTAGATGAGAGTTATGACTAAAACATTTCTGACAGTACTCACACTGAAAGGGTTTCTCTTTGGTATGAGTTCTGATATGCCCTTTTAGATGAGAGTTATGACTAAAACATTTCTGACAATACCCACACTGACATTGTGTCCCGCATGGTGTCTTTTTGTTCAAGCAGTTATTAAATTGATACAATATTATGCTGTGGCTACTGAATTGTCTTAGTAGCTCACCACTTTTTGACAAGATTTTCTGACAACACATACATTTGCACATATGGGCTCGTACATATTTAATAAGATGTCTGTTTATGTGGGTTTTCAAATTTACCAAAGATGAATGATTGAGTCTGCAATATGCACAAGTAAATGGTTTCAAACGTTTCATTGCCAACATGTATTTACATAGTGAACTAAACCCAACAGATGTAGTTAAAGTGACTGCATGCACCTCAAACCCACCATGAAAGTCAACTCTAGCATAGATGTCCTGGAGTAGAGCAGCAAGCAATACAAGACCACAGTCCTCACTGGCTGAGTGGATCAATATATCTGAAATGTTAAGACAACATTAAAGAATGTTTCAGATATCTTTTCATATTACATTGATTTTATACCTTTATGGGTAACTATGCCTAACTGTTCTGTCAAATGATCACTTCACTTCATACATGCATTTGATGTTATAAATATCTCATCTAAATATTCCAGCTGAAAGTAGTGCTAATGGCAGTCTATTTAAACCAATTATGTTTCTGACTTGTTTGTCCTCATTTGGGGCCTCTGACATTGATATGAGGGTATTAATCATGAACATGAACACTGAACTGAATGTACACCCCCAAAACAAGTATACATGGCAACTTTTATTTCTGTACCTTAAATAAGGACGGGGATGATCTTATTCCTAAAGGAAGTAAATTACTCTGCATTATACACAACTGAAAAGCACTTAACTCAAAAGGGCCAAAAGTCCCCCTGATTTTGGACCACTTTTTTCTCAAATGACCCAAAATATGTTTGATTTTTTTGGCAAGGTACCCTTTTTCTCAAATTTGCTTGTTTGAGATATCCTATTCATGCTAAGTAAATACGTACAGTGCTTTGATCTTGAAAATGACCATTTGTACATTAATCTTTGTTCACAAATACCCACTGGTCAATGACCAATGCCCCCCCCCCCTTGGCACAAGAACAATGGGTAGGTACAAGAATACAACAGGGTAATTTTACAATACAAGTGTGAGTTGTTGCAATGTATTAAGCATGATATCAGATTAACCTAATACATTCATTTGATATAATGGAGCAGTTGGGCAAAGTTAATTTAAACTCCTATAAATATATGTAGCTGGGGCTGGGAATGCACATACTGGATCTGCATTATGAGCTTACATTAAAGAGTGGATATAAAGTTATGGCAATCTAATTTCAATAAAAAAGCTTGATCATGAAAAGGGGCATAAGTGTACAAAGATATCCCTTTGCACATTGGAGTGCAAACAAGATCTTATAAAGCCAGATTTTAATCAACAATATTCTTCCCATAGGACAGTCTACCCCTTCTCCCATGGCTAAAGCCATCTACATTTCTGGAAAAAACATAAAAAGTACCATTACTAATAATTGGCTGGGATTCATTTGATGGCATTGGTTATGAAACAAGGAGCCAAAATAGTCTAATAGTCAATGGCAAAGTTCATAAATATCCATTGAACATAGCGAAGATTTGATTGTAACCCCAAGGTCGGATTCACCATCACGCCAGATGGTACCAGGCCTGGGCCCCAAAATTAGCCTGAAAAAACACCACGTTTTGGCCCAAAATAGGGTAATATTGCAATATTTCCTGTGCAGTGGCTCTTTATACAACAGAGTTCCAAATTATAATGCTTCCACCGCCACTTTGATGGTATACATAAACCAAAATTTGGTCATTTCAGTGCACATGCCTCCCTCACAGTGAGTTTGGGGCCTCCTTATTTTACAAGGATCACTTCACTTGGGGTTAGTGTACAACAGCAAGCTGCTAGCTTAGGTAGGCAGTGTACTCATGATGGCCCTTTAATTGGGTACAGTAGTGCATGGAAACTCACTTTAAATAATCAGCCAATCAAATTTGAATTTCAAGTTCGAACTTTTATTTTAACAAATGAATTTTGAACTACAACTTTTCTTTCTTCAATTTCAAGTGTAAACAACATCTCTAGAATAATCATATCTGATATCAGTACTAATAAATCACACTAAAGTAAAATGACAAATTCTTTTAAAAGCATCCGTCCTCATAAAAATATCAAGCATGTGTCATCTGTGCAGGGCTAAACTACAATCGCAATATACCATGTGGAAGTATGGTGACATAAATGTGGGTGTACATACACAATGTCCATTGCACAGGTCAATTGAGTTAGCAACAGTGTGTTGTCGGCAGATCATTATTGTAGTGGTACCATGACATAAAAATTATGTGTGTGCAAAGGTCAACTGGGTTAATTATCAACAGTGACAGCGGCCAATCAGCAACTTTTTAGTCTGTGTACATGTCAACACAATAATGGTCGGGGCATGAAGAGTATGCCAAATTTGTTTAAGGATTTTGCATTTTACATGTACTTTAGTGTTGATGATATTGCCCTAGTTGACTTCTAATTTCAATTGAAGTTTGGAGCAATATGATAATTATTAAGTTTATCTTTTAGTAAAAGTTCTGTGAATTTTGAAGACACACTTTAAACATTGTGATTTCTTATCCTACACTAACTGTTATGCCTACACCAGTTAAATGAATACAAATTGTGAGTTATGAATAATAATACTACAGCTCAACTTACCGTTCTTACTTTGCCTAACCAGACAGTCCATGCCAAAATTGTTACTACACCTTTACATTTCATCGAATCTCTTTTTGATGTCTGTCATTTTGAACATCACACTTGAAAGATGTATGCTATGTAGAAACTTTATTTTGCAATTTCATAATTTCAATTCCAAAATGTGTAAAAATCAACATTTTTTGGATGACCTATATTTTCTTTGAATATTTATCAAATTTCTTAATTTAGGTATAATACAGTGCAGAAAAAGATGTCAAAAAAATCTGTTAAAACAGATTTCCAATAAATTGTTCCATTTTCCATTTTGGGTTAAATACTCAATTTTCATGCTGGATATTTGAAACATAAAATGAAAACATGTCCATTGCACTTTTTCCTCGAGATGTACTATAATATCAAGGTTACGGATATATTATAATCCCTTCTTATCTTCACTGATCCATCAGATACCTATTGTTATGAATGATCAATGAAAAGGTTCAGAACTGGGCTACTAATGGTCTGTCAAGTATCTATAGTTATTTTCATGACTGTGTCAACTCAAAAATCATGCAAGGTCGAATGTAGGAAAAGTATGATCAGTTGAGCTGTATAACTACAGTTTCAACTAGACTTAGCTGTGGTCTAAGACCACGAACACAGCCGTGTTGTGACCCCTTATTGACCCCAAAATATATGAAAGTCCCATAGACATTGGCTAGTGTCAATGTACATTTGCATGTGGCATCACTATGCCATGTAACTTGTGGCAGAAGGGGCATTTTGAAGGTTTTTCGTCTCAGACCGGAAGTGACCCCTTGATGACCTTTGACCCAAAATAAAAAATACCACATATACACTGGGTAACCACAATTCATATATGAACATACCGTTACTGACCTTTTATTTTTCTTAGATAATAAAAATTTTTGAAGGTATTTCGTTTTATACTGGAAGTGACCCCTTAATGACCTTTGACCCCAAATCTGTGTACACCCCATATACACTGGGTAACACCAATGCATGTGTGCAAGTGGTATCACTGTCCTACGTAATTTGTGGAAGAAGATGCATTTTATAAGTATTTCGTTTTATACCGGAAGTGACCCCTTAATGACCTTTGACCCCAAATTAAAAAAATACCACATATACACTGGGCAACCACAATTTATATGTGCATATACCGTTACTGTCCTACGTTTTTCTTAGCTAATAAAATTTTTTGAAGATATTTCGTTTTATACCGGAAGTGACCCCTTAATGACCTTTGACCCATATAAAAAAATCACATATACACTAGGTAACTGCAAATCAGATGTGAACATTCCGTTACTGCCCTATATTTTGTTTAGCTAATAAAATTTTTTGAAGGTATTTCGTTTTATACCGGAAGTGACCCCTTAATGACCTTTAACCCCAAATCTGTGTACACCATATAGACACTGGATGATAACAATGCATGTGTGCTAGTGGAGTCACTGCCCTACGCAAGTTGTGGGAGAACATGCATTTTTAGTTGAAATCACGTTTTTGACCCCTATGACCCCTGCGTGACCTTTGACCCCACAAGTTTCATGTGACATGTAGGGGCATGGTCAATGATCATTGTTACCAAAAAAAGACACAGCCGTGACTAACGTCACGGCTGTGTAAAAAGGTAATTTCTGGCTATTAGTAGGGATGACCAGCACAAGAACCCACTCCTTTGCACACCTTTTATGTTTACCATGCAAGACTGAACACACACACAATCTCAATGGAGCTACATGTATGCACACAGAGACATCTCCCTACGCTGACCAATGGATTTGATTTGAGTGCACACACAGTATATCAGTAGTACCTCATATTAGCCTGTTTGTAACTTTGGCAAAAACATCTTTTGCTAAAATCCAAATATACACCCCTAAATATCAATTAATAAATCTATAACTTGGCCAATCATCTAACAGGAAGTTCCCATCTACTGTAGCCAAGTTTATGAATTGAGATACCCATAGTTTTCCCTCCACAGCAAGCTGAAGAGAAATCTGCAGGTTATCTGCATTAAAGTGTGGTTTTACTCCAAATTCCAAGTTATATTAGTTGAGTAAACTTTTTGTATACTATACTATATATATTATTTATCTAACTCCATGTGCAATTTCATAAAATTTCCTTACTATTTATGGGTGCATATTGGATGATGAAATTTAGACCCTCTTTAATCGGATTCAGAGGCACGGTGAAATTGGCTCGAGATTAGATATTAGAGATTAGACATTCGTTATTATGTTGAATATTACACTTTTAATCCTTTTTCTGCATCGATCGAGGGTACTGGAGTCATTTGAGACCGTTTTTTGACTTTCAAAAATTTTGGCCCAAAAATTTCAAAATTTTTGAACTTCGTTATTTGGGCGAATTTCGACCTAAAACCCACTTTAATGTATCGTTCAAGTGTTCTCGAGTATTTTTACACCATTTTTGGGCATTCATAAAATTTGGCCAGATAATATAACGAAGATACAAAATTTTGAGTATTTTGGCCAAAATTATCGGATGTCCAAAAATGGTGTCAAAAGATTGTAGAAGACTTAAACTATACACAAGAGTTTGATTTTAGGTCGAAATTTGGCCAAATAACGAAGATTCAAAATTTTGAATATTTTGGCAAAAATGTTCCAATGTCCAAAAAGAGTGTCAAAAAACTGTAGAAGACATATGTGACCATCCTCCACAACTGAGCCCAGATGTCACCAGTGCCACTATTGAGATATGCTCCATTGAACTTAACAATAAACAATAGGAAACAAAGGATTTATTGACTGTTTTATTGATTTTTCACTGCTTAAATGTCAAGTACTATAGACATGATATACATCATTTTAAAGCTTATTTCAAGCAGAATATTTTGGTTGAATATCTAAAAATGATGATTGGCGACTTCAGGGCTCAGTTGTGCTGGATGGTCACATATAAGTTGTTTTTAGGTCAAAATTCATAAAAATAAGGAATTTCAAAAACTTTATACTCAACATTATAGAATTATTCAATTGCGAATGTCTAATCTCTAATCTCGAGCCAACTTCACCTCGCTGATTCAGAATTATGCAGTACCTTAGGCCTACATGCACAATGTACTCTGCAATGAACCATGGTAATATCTTAATATTGCACATGAAATTGGTTCAATATTATTATTATAATATACAAAACTTGACTCATACAATATAACTTGGAATTTAGAGAAAATTTGCAGTAAAATCAAATTTTGATGCAGATACACTTCAGCTAGCGGTCATTAACAGTCACATAGTTCATATGTCTAACACTCCATGGGAAACTGAGCACATGGCTGAGTCTCATGTGTAAAAATTGTATCACCAAATTTTGACAACTTGTTATTTAAGTCACAAAACATGACTTTTGGGCCTTGGATGCAAAATTCGGAAACCTCGCACAAAAAATCGTCACTACAAATCAACTTTATTATATGTTTTGTGATGTAAATAACAAGTTGTCAAAATTTGGTGATACATATTTTTGGTCAAATTTGTTCATAATTTTTCTTCCATGACTGCCATCTTGGATTTGTACAAAGAAATATAGAACAAAAAGGCAATTTCACAAGACCAAATCTCCGAATGCATTTATGAAAATCCGTATTATCAATGATTTATTCTTGTTAGTATTTGTATAAATCATGTAATCCATTTTCAAGGGTTACTGAAAAGGTGTTTTTTTTTCGAAAATACTGAATTTGAAACTGGAAATTAGTCAATTTTGTGCCAAACTGCCTATTCAAAACATGCATATAAAATTGGCCATAACTTCAGAACCATTTATTCTATGGAGGTCATTTAAAGACTGAATAATATAAGGTATGATTCTACAATACAGGAGAAATTTCAAATTTTCATGGTCATCCCTACTATTAGTTCCCTGATCGAAGGGTTTCTCTTTGGTGCAAATTCTGATATGCCTTTTAAAATCAGAGTTCCAAAACATTTCTGTCACACACTGAAAGGATTTCTCTTTGGTATGAGTTTCTGATATGTCTTAAGATAAAAGTTCTGACCAAAATATTTCTAACAGTACTTACACTGAAAGGATTTTTATATGAACGTGAGTTCTATAGTGGCGTGCAAGGCCACTTCTGTCAGCATAATATTTCTGACAGTATTTACACTCAAAGGGTCTCTCATTGGTGTGAATTCTTATATGGTTCACAAGAACATATTTTGTAGCAAAACATATATGACAGTATTCACATTGAAAGGGTTTCTCTTTGGTGTGAGTTCTGATATGGTCCACGAGGCGATTTTTATTAGCAAAACGTTTCTGACAGTACTCACACTGAAAGGGTTTAGTGTGAGTTCTGATGTGTCTCAAAAGGCTATATCTGTCACCAAAACATTTCTGACAGTACTCGCACTTAGAGGGTTTTTCTTTGGTATGAGTTCTGATATGGCTTTTAAGATGACAGTTCCGACTAAAACTTTTATGACAATACTCACACTGATAGGGTTTATCTTTAGTGTGAGTTTTGATGTGGCGTGAAAGGACACTTCTGTCAGCAAAACATTTCTGACAATATTCACACTGAAAGGGTTTCTCTTTAGTGTGAGTTCTGATATGGTTCACAAGGAATTGTTTTTTAGCAAAACATTTCTGACAATACTCACACTGAAAGGGTTTCTCTTTAGTGTGAGTTCTGATGTGGAGCCCAAGGTGATTTCTTTCAGCAAAACATGGCTGACAGTACTTGCACTTATATGGTTTCTCTTTGTTATGAGTTCTGATATGCCTTTTTAGATGAGAGTTCCGACTAAAACATTTCTGACAGTACTCACACTGAAAGGATTTCTCTTTGGTATGAGTTTTGACACTGTGAGTTCTGATGTGGCACACATGGTAATTTATGTCAGGACAACATTTCTGACAGTACTCACACTGACAAGGTCTCTTTTTGTTCAAGCAGTTATTAAATTGATACCATATTAAGCTGTGGTTGTTGAACTGTCTTTGCAGCTTGCCAGTTTTTGTCAAGATTTTCTGACAACACACACGTTTGCATCCATGGGCTCGTACATATTTAATAAGATGTCTGTTCATGTGGGTTTTCAAATTTGCCAAAGATGAATGATTGAGTCTGCAATATGCACAAGTAAATGGTTTAAAATGTTTCATTGGCAACATATGCAATTTCATAGTGAACTTTATATAAACTCAACAATATTCAAAGATGTAGATCAAGTGACTGCATGCACCTCAAACCCACCATGAAAGTTGACTCTAGCATAGATGTCCTGGAGTAAAGCAGCAAGCAATACAAGACCACAGTCCTCACTGGCTTCTGTCTCAGTGGATCAATATATCTGAAATGTTAAAACAACATTAAAAACGTTAAGTATATATCTTTTCAAACTACATTGATTTTATACCTTTATAGGTAGAGACAGGCAGAGATCTTCTGAACAAAATGTGTTGCCTAACTGTTCTATCAAATGATCGCTTCATACATGCATTTGATGTTATAAATAGCTCATCTAAATATTCCAGCTGAAAGTAGTGCTAATGGCAGTCTATTTAAACCAATTATGTTTCTGACTTGTTTGTTCTCATTTGGGGCCTGTTTGACATTGATATGAGGGTATTTATCATGAACATTGAACTGAAAATAGATACATGACAACTTCTATTTCTATAACCTAAATAAGCATGGGCAAGATTCAAACTTTCTAGAGTCTAAACTCTGTATTATACACAACTGGAAAAGCACTTAAACTCAAAAGGTCAAAAAGTCCACCTGATTTTAGGCAACTTCTTTCTCAAAATGTATATGATTTTTTAGCGAAGTACCCTTTTTCTCAAATTTGCTTGTTTGAGATACCCTATTCAAGCTATGTACATACGTACAGTCCTTTGAGCTTGAAAATTACCCTTTGTACATTAATCTTTGTTCACGGGTACCACTGGTCAATGAACAATCCCCCCCCCCAGTTTGGCACAAGAATACAATGGGATACAAGAATACATTATACTACGAGTTGTTGCAATGCATTAACCATGGATTATATCAGGTGAACTTAATGCGTCCACTTCATATGATGGAGCACTTAGGCAAAACTGATTGACTTTTAAAAGGACTCTCCGGCAATCATAACATTATGCCTTATATGTTAGAAAAATAATTTTCAAGCACATATCACATGGTTTGATTGAAAACTCATAATGACCATAAAAACTAATAAAAACAGTCAGCTCTCAACACGCGATATTCAAAAATTCCTGCGCCGAAATTGTCTAAGCACAATGACGTCATGGTTATTTGTGCTCAATTACCATCAGTTGTCAATGTATTCCTGGGATGTCATTGCACTCAATAATTTTTGGCGCCTGGGACACTACGAGGTTGTTTTAAATAAAGACATGTGATTCGTGCTTGATAATTATTTTTCTTGCATATAAAGGCAAAATGTTGTGCTTGCTGGAGACATCCTTTAAATTAACTCCAAAAAAAGATATGTCACTGGGAATGCTCAATGGATCTAACATTATGAGCTTACATTAGAGTGGATATAAAGTTATGGCAATTATCTAATTTCAACAAAAAAGCTTGATCATGAAAAGGGTCAAAAGTTTAGATACCCCTGTGCACAATGGAGTGCAAACACAATAAGCTTCATAACGCCTGATTTTTTTCAACAATATGCTTCCCAGAGGGTAGTCTACCCATTATCCCATGGCAAGAGCCATCTGCATTTCTGGAAAAACCATAAAAAGTTACAGTTTATGGTCTTACCCCATGAGTCAAATTAGTCTCATGGTCAATGGCACAGTTCATAAACCTGTATCCAATGACTATTCGTGCTGGATCTCAGACTGGGCCATATGGACCAGGGCCCCCAAATTACCCTGCACATCTTCCTTTTAAGCCCCAAACACAATTTTTTGGCCGAAAATAGTGTAATATGGTAAAATTTTGCAAGCTTCACATGCACTGGCTCTTTATATAGCAAAATTCACCTTCATTTTGAGCTCAATTAGTCTAAAATTGAAATGTCCTACATGTAGTAAAATCGGAACAAAATACCCTGATCTCCCTCCAAACTATAATGATTCCACCGTCACTGTGTCATTGGCCATTTCAGTGCACATGCCTTCCTCACAGTGAGTTTGGGGCCTCCACATTTGGGTAAATCTGGTCCTGGTAAATACATGAATTGATAACAGATTACAAGGATGACTTCACTTGGGGTTTATTTACAATGCCAAGCTGCTGCCTTAGCATGGAGTAGACAGTCTACCTGAGACGGCTCATTAGGTACAGGAGTGTACGGAAACTCACTCTAAATAATTAGCCATTCAAATTTAAATTTCAAACTTTTATTTCAACAAATGAATTTTAAACTACAAATTTTCTTTCTTATAATAAAGATTTCTTATAATAAAGATTTCTGATACCAGTAGTAATAAATCACTCTCAAATAAAAAGCCAAATTCTTTTTAAGCATCCATCATCATATATTACATGGACAATTTGATATGGTAATGAGCGAAATCGAGGCTTGTTTTTTGACCCCTGTATAACCCTATGTGGTCATTTTGAAGGTCATAGACTAAAAAGTATATTTATAACACATCAGAAGTCCCCGAAAATCCCCATAGTGGAACAGTGCCTAATTTGCATAAGTCCAAAATGGCCGCTTATGCAGGGGTAAAATTTGGTCCAATCTTATTAACAACCATACCAATGTATTGTTTTGTTCTCCTCATAAGGATTCAGAAAAATATAGTTTTACCTGTCTCCGACATATAGTTCTTGAATAATCTATAGGCAAAAAGGTCAAAGGTCAAATTTTGGGGCCCACATGCATTTCCAATTGCAAAATGCTCCAATTTTAATCCAACTAGTTTCAAATTGTTCCTTTGGCAAAACAAAATCAAAATGGTTAAAGTTGCATTGTTTTGGATGTTTTCTTACAAAGGTAACATCGCAAAATAGGTCAAGGTCAACACAGCTTGATAGAATTTGATCTTTGCTATGCTACCAAGGCAACAAACCACCTGAGATATGGCAAACTATTCATTTTATTCAATGATTTTGCAAGTGGAACATGGGACCGTTTTTATCATTATTATGTTTTGATGAATCCAAGTGTGTGAATATATTGGATCCAAAATATATTAATGATAAAATTGATGCTTTACGCCCAATTGAGTCTCGCTATGAGTTTTAAAATATTTTAAAACTCATAGCGAGACCAATTAATATGTGCTTAATCGATCCAATTTTATATCAAAATAGGAGAATCTTTCACTTTTTGTACCCCTGTAGAGTCCAATTTTGACATTTGACCGCTCCCCTATGTTCATTGGAGATAGGTCAAACTATACTTTTCCTGAATCCTTATGTCGAGAAAAATGCAATGTATGGTTTTTAGCAAGATTTTACCTAATTTGAAATTTCACCCCTGCATAAGTGGCCATTTTGGATTTATGCAAATAAGGCACTGTTTCACAACTTGGATTTTTGGGGACTTTTGATGTTTATGTGTTAGCTTTTGGGAGATGGATGCATGTGAAATGGATTCTGTTGCAATCAGTGGTGGGTGATTTGTTTAATTTGATTGGCCTAGGACCCTTTTAAATCCAGAAGCTTTTGTATTCTATTTTTAGGGGATCTTATTTGTAACACAAAAAACTTTTTACCCCCATCAACTATGAGATTTAGCATATTAAACAAGTGAGCAGGAATTCTAACATTCCTGAGTAAGATGTCTACTACCACCAACCAAAACTGGAAAGCATTAAAGCCATCACTTGAAAAAATAGGCTTGGAAGTTGTCCAGTTGTAGCCCTATTTTAGGCCAGATCATTCCTCTAATTTATAAAACCAAAAGATTATGTAGAACAACTTTTGTTACTGTGTCCAAAAGGTTTCAAGTGCATGTCACTTGTTTCCAATATAAACATGCATTCAGTTTTTTGTGTCCATATGAAATGTTTGAAATTGGAGTCACTGAAAACTACAAGCAGGGGTTTTTAATTTGCTCAATTTGGTCTTCAAATTTGCTTTATAAAAAGGGATGAATTTGATGAAAAATCATTGCAAAGTTAGGGATGTCTTTGAAAAAATCTAGTAACACCCATGATTACAAGATTACAAACTGTTGTGTTGAGTGGGAACAGGGTAGGGATTAAATATACATCATAATAACTCAGCCTTACAAAAACCAAGCAGAAATTATCACATGACTCCTCCCAATGCAATCATTTTCATTTCACTTTGGTATGAGTTCTTATGTGGTATGCAAGGGCATTAGCAAAACATATTTGACAGTTCTTGCACTTAAAGCCATATTGTAACATTCGCTGAGGAGGATGCCTTAAATATTTTATATATTATATACACCCTGCAAAAATCAAGACTTTTAGGTGCTGTAGCTTTGTTTGAATAAACCGTCTTATATAAGATGGTTTAATATTACGATGGAAATATTGGTCAAACATGTGTGTGATGTTTATAACACAGTACATAGACGGCGTGCGGGATGGTTGTGCACACACATCAAAGGATTGTAGCACAACCAAAGGAGTAATACACACTGGCGCTGGTAAATTCTAATTTTCTTTGCTTTACACCTCAGGTGTTCTGTTCAAAATTAAAAGGAGACATTAATATTTTATAGAAAAGAAAACTAATATTTTTACAGAAATGTTACAATATGGCTTTAAAGGGTTTCTCTGTGAACTATGTGGGTTCTAGTGTGGCGTATAAAGGCACTTCTGTCATCAAAACACATCTTACAGTATTCACGCTGAAAGGGTTTCTCTTTGGTGTGAATTCTGATATGGTACACAACAATCACAACAGGAAAACATTTCTGACAGTATTCACACTGAAATAGTGTCTCTGGTGAGTTCTGTTGGCACATAAGGTAACTTCTGTCGGCAAAACATTTCTAGCAATTATAGGGTGTTTCTTTAGTATGAGTTCTGATATGAAGTTTAAGATGGCGGTTCTGACAACATTTCTGACAGTACTCATATTGAAAGGGGTTTTTCTTTGATATGAGTTCTGATATGCTTCTTGAGAGTACACTTCTGACTAAAACATTTCTGACAGTATTCACATTGAAAGGGTTTCTCTTTGGTATGAGTTCTGATATGGTTTACAAGGTCATATTTTCTAGCAAAACATTTCTGACAGTACTCGCATTGAAAGGGTTTTTCTTGAGTGTGAGTTCTGATATGGTGTACAAGGTGATTTCTGATAGCAAAACATTTCTGACAGTACTCACACTCAAAGGGTTTCTCTTTAATGTGAGTTCTGATGTGGCGTGTAAGGTTACCTCTGTTAGTAAAAGGTTTCTGACAGTACTCGCACTTGTAAATTTTTTTCATTGGTATGAGTTTTGGTATGAGTTTTGGTATGATTTTTTAGATTAGAGCTACGACTAAAACATCTCTGACAGTACTCACACTGAAAGGGTTTCTCTTTGGTATGAGTTCTGATATGGATTTTGAGATCACAGTTCAGACTAAAACATTTCTGACAGTACTCACACTGAAAGGGTTTCTCTTTGGTATGATTTATGATATGCCTTTTTAGATGAGAGTTATGACTAAAACATTTCTGACAGTACTCACACTGAAAGGGTTTCTCTTTGATATGAGTACTGATATGCCATTTAAGACTGCAGTTCTGACTAAAACATTTCTGACAGTACTCACACTGAAAGGGTTTCTCTTTGGTATGAGTTCTGATATGCCATTTAAGACTGCAGCTCTGACTAAAACATTTCTGACAGTACTCGCACTGAAAGGGTTTCTCTCTGGTATGAGTTCTAATATGCCTTTTAGCTGAGAGTTATGACTAAAACATTTCTGACAGTACTCACACTGAAAGGATTTCTCTTTGGTATGAGTTCTGATATGCCATTTAAGACTGCAGTTCTGACTAAAACATTTCTGACAGTACTCACACTGAACGGGTTTATCTTTGGTTTGAGTTCTGATATGCCTTTTTAAATGATGGTTACGACCAAAACATTTCAGACAGTACTCACATTGAAAGTACTTCTCTTTGATAAGAGTTCTGACACTGTGAGTTCGGATGTGGCGCACAGGGTAATTTATATCAGGAAAACATTTCTGACAGTACCCACATTGACATGGTGTTCCGCATGGTGTCTTTTTGTTCAAGCAGTTATTAAATTGATACAATATTACGCTGTGGCTATTGAACTGTCTTAGCAGCTCACTACTTTTGGACAAGATTGTCCGACAACACATACATTTGCATATATGGGCTCGTATATATTTAAGAAGATGTCTGTTCATGTGGGTTTTCAAATTTGCCAAAGATGAATGATTGAGTGTGCAATATGCACAAGTAAATGGTTTCAAACGTTTCATTGCCAATAAGTATTTACATAGAGAACTTTAAACCCAACAATATTCAAAGATCTGGATTAAGTGTCTGTGAGCACTTAAAACCCACCATTAAAGTCCACTCTGGCAAAGATGTCCTGGAGTAAAGCAGCAAGCAAAACAAGACCACAATCTTCACTGGCTTCTGTTTCAGTGGATCAATATATCTGAAATGTTAAAACATTAAAAAAAATGTTTAGTATATTTTTTTTTCAAATTACATTGATTTTATACCTTTATGGGTAGAGACAGGCACAGATCTTCAGAACAAAATGATATTATAAATAGCTCATATTTAAATATTCCAGCTAAAAGTAGTGCTAATGGCAGACTATTATGTTTCTGACTTGTTTGTGCTCATCTGGGGCTCTTTGACATTGATATAAGGGTATTAATCCTGAACATGAACTGAAAATGCACCCCAAAACAGGTATATATGGCAACTTTTATTTCTCTTCCCTAAATAAGGAAGTAAATTATTTTTTTTTTTTAAACTCTTAACCCAGTGTTATATACAGCTGGAAAAGGACTTAAACTCAAAAGGTCAAAGAGTTCACCTGATTTTGGACAACTTTTTTCTCAAGAGACCCAAAATTTGTCTGATGTTTTAGAAAGGTTCCCTATTTCTCAAATTTGCTTGTTTGAGATATCCTATCCGGTATCCTATTCATGCTACGTACATACGCACAGTGCTTCAATCTTGAAAATGACCCTTTGTATATCAATCTTTGTTCAATAATTTCTACTAGCTAATGCCCAATGCCCCCAGGCACAGGAATACCGTGGGTAGGTACAAGAATACAATAGGTATATATAAAATATGTAGCTGGGAATGCACACACTGGATCTACATGAGCCTACATTAGAGTTGGATATAAAGTTATGGCAATCTAATTTCAGTAAACAGTGTCAAAAGTGTACAAAGATATCCCTGTGCACAATGAGTGCAAACAAGATCTCATAAGGCCTGATTTAACTCAAGAATATTCTTCCCGTAGGGCAGACTGCCCCTTCTCCCATGGCTATAGAGTAGAGTGGCAAGTTTTCCGTGATTTAAAACACTGAATTCCGTGATTTTCTGTGAGTGGTTTTAAATACTAAATTCCGTGATTTTCCATGATGTAATTTCACTTCCGTGTTCACATTCGGGGTAAAAAAGTAACTTGCATTATCTTCTTAGTTGTTTTAAGCCTGATATCTTTGAAGATGGACTTCATTTTCATTGTTTTGTAACCTCACATCTCATTATTTTTTCTTCATTTTATTTTTCTCAAGGAAAAACATGTTTTCCATGAATTTCGTTTTCCGCTTTTTAATTCCATGAAACTTGTCACTCTACTATAGAGCCATCTACATTTCTGGAAAAACATAAAAAGGTACCATTACTATTAATTGGCTGTAGGCTGACACAATGAGCCAAAATAGTCGAAAAGTCAATGGCACAGTTCATAAACCTCTATCCAAAGATTTGATTGTAACCCCAGGGCCGGATTTATCATCGCTACCAGATGAACCCGTGCCTGGTCCCCCAACATTACCCTGTGCATCTTCCTTTTAACACCACCTTTTGGCCCAAAATAGGTAATATTGCAAAATCCTGTGCGGTGGCTCTTTATACAGCAAAATTCCAAATTATAATGCTTCCACCGCCACTTCGATCGTATACATAAATCAAAATTTGACCATTTCAGTGCACATGCCTTCCTCACAGTGAGTTTGGTAAATCCAGCCCTGGTAAAAGGCAATACATGGATTGATGATAGATTACAAAGATTACTTCACTTGGAATTTTGTACAATGCAAAGCTGCTGCCTTAATACCTTGGGGTAACAGTCTAACCGAGATGGCTCTTTGGGTACAGGATCGTATGGAAACTCACTTTAAATAATTAGCCATTCAAATTTAAATTTCAAGTTCAAACTTTTATTTCAACAAATGAATTTTGAACTACAACTTTTCTTTATTCAATTTCAAGTGGACACAACATATCTAGAATAAATATTTCTGATACCAGTACTAATAAATCACACTAAAGTAAAATGACAAATCCTTTTTCATCATCTGTCCTCACATATTACACTTACAATGTAAAGCATGTGCTATCTGTGCAGGGCTAACCTACAATAGCAATATACCATGTGGCGGTATTAAATTTAAGCTGACCAAGGGACACTTTTCCTCAGAAACTGGCCCCCAACACCCAAAAATTCAATAAATTCCCATAGACTCGCTTGCCAGTCCTATATACGCCGCGCCTATGTATAATATTAAGGACTGGCTTACGCCATTTTGGATGTCAATGGGAAATACACACTTAACGATTTGCGCAGGTCAGAAATTTGAAAAAAAAAACTTGAAAATTTCATCAATGTATATAAAAATGGTACCAACTTTATTGTGCTTGCTAATTTAAGACTCGGTTGAAACAAAATTAAGGATCAAATGCATTTTAGTGTCCAAAAGGCAAAATTATCGTCAAAGAAGTTCTGTTTAATTCTGCACCCTTGAAGGGTTCAGAATTGAATCGAATTAAAATATCCTATCTTTGCGATCAAAAACACAAAATTACAACTTTAAACATAATATTGGCAAAAGACATTATTACCAAACAATATAGAATAAAAAATTCGACGTCAACTTCTCAAGATATTGGAGAAATATGCTCACTAAACATTGGGAAAGTATGCAATCCAATTCCCATTCAAACGCGTGAGAAACTGAAAGTGCATAATCCCCACTAGCCATTAATGCATTTCAAAGATCGTGATTTCTGTTAAATCAATACAAATTGTGAGTTATGAATAATTTACTATAACTACAAAGGTAATTTCTGACCATTACTTCCAGACTTTTTTGGTACCGTTTTCAAATGTAGTTAGTAAATTAGTACATTATTTGTGGATTAAACTAGGATGTGTTTGCATTAATTCAGTCAAACAGATTGAAGGTCTAGAAGTGTTTCTCGTTGGTGTGAATTGGAATGTTATTTTTCATATTAGTGTCTCAAACATCATTCTGACAATACTCACACAAACAGGGTTTCTCTTTCAGGTGAATTTGTTTTTAATCAGATTACTAAATTTTCTAATTAAAACATTCACACTGATCAGGTGTGAGCTCTGATGTGGTATGCAAGGCCATGGCATTGAGGAAAATAATTTGGACAATATTCATACTGACGTTCCTATGTGACAAAAATAAGACTCATAACACTGTGTATTGATATAGACAACTTGACATGTGACATAATTGCCCGCAGTATGCATGCGGATTATGTCAATTTCTATTGTTCTTTTCCCCTGCAGTGTGCGTACACATCGTAGTTTGCTCAGGGCATGTGCATTTTATATCGCCCACCACATTTCATATAGTACAAGAAAGCCATTCGGTTCATTCAAGCATATCGATAGACCAGTTCCTCGCCTTGGTTGATAAACAATGATGTTAAGTTGTCTATAGTCTAGTGCATGCAGTTGGGCGCAATGCTTACGCTAGTTGTGCGTTGCGCAATGCATGACTGGTGCGCCCTTATGTGAATTTACACAAGTTGGGACTTTCATGACGCACGCAGCAACAAACGCCGAATAATTTCCGCCTTATATAAGCCGAACTTTAAATGATATGAGGCCATAAATTTAGCAAAATATTTCTGTTTCTATCTGCTATGTTTTTGTGTTTTTTCCAGATCACACTTCTGCATAAAAAAAATTCGGACAATTATTCCCACTGCTACGATTTCTCCTTGGTGTGCATTTTAATGTGTTTTTTCAGACGGTTTTCAGAAAAACATTCCTGACAATATTCACACTTGTACGTTTTTTTGTTGTGAGTTTTCATGTGCCTATTGACATCAGAATTGCGACCAAAACATTTCTGACAGAGCTTGCACTGATAGGGTTTCTCTTTGGTGTGAGTTCTGATATGCCTTTTAAGATCAGAGCTGTGAATAAAATATCTCTGACAGTACTCACACTGAAAGCGTTTCTCCTTACTGTGGATTTTGATGTGCTTTACAAGGGTACCTTTTTGTGCAAAACATTTTTGACAGTGATCACAGTGAAAGGGTTTCTCTTTGGTGTGAGTTCTTATGTGGTTTTTCAGATCAGTATTCGCTTTAAAACATTTCTGACAATAGTCACAATGATAAGGTCTATTTTTGGTGTGAGTTTTGATGTGGTATGCGAGGCCAGACTCATTAGCAAAAAGTTTTGAACAATATTTACACTGATAGGGTTTCTCTTTAGTATGAGTTCTGATGTGTCTCACTAGGTCTACTTTTTGGCCACAACATTTCTGGCAGTACTCGCACTGAAAGGGTTTCTCTTTGGTGTGAGTTCTGATATGCCTTTTAAGACCAAAGTCATTACTAAAATATTTCTGGCAGTAATCACACTTCTTTTTGGTTTTCAAATTCTTATTACATTGGTACCATACATGTAGCTTCCCATGACCATCCAAACGTCTCTCAGGTTCATTATTTCTTGACGAACTGTTCTGACAAAGTTCACTTCCGAATTTATGAGCTCCCCCATATTTAATCAGATGTCTGTTTATGTGGGTTTTCATTTGATCAAAAGTATGATGCTTGACTCTGCAATATGCACAAGTAAATGGTTTCAAACGTTTCATGTTGCTGCTTGCAAAATGTAACATATGTTTACAGTGTGAACCCAAGTTAGTTACTGTGTGCACATTAAACCCACCATGGATGTCCGTTACTGGAACAGCAAGCAATACAAGACCACAGTCCTTCTGTCTTAGTTCTGTTCAATTCTCACTGGCTGGTTTCTGTTGTGTTTCTCCTTTCAGTAGTTTCAACACCTGCAATGTTAAAACATTTAATTTTATTGTTATTATTGCCTGTTGCATCCCTAACATTTGTGACACGATCTGGTCCATGGGGCCAAAGGCGGCAAATTTGAAATTGAGATAAAGGTAAAAATATGGAGTAAAAAACGATAAAATCAATAAGAAAATAGACATCAAAAAGCTTCATAACTTTAGAACCAAGTATGCTAGACCTTTGGTGTTTTCAGTAAATGATTGCCTATTGTTTTTCAAAACTGCCTCCTTTGGACCCCATGGACCAGATTGTGTCACATTTATAAGTTAATAAATGCATATTACTAGTGTTGGGAGAGAAATTGTACGAAATAATGCACAAATCTCATACCGGGCACTCACTTAAGCTTCTCTGATACTTTTTAAAAGTTAAGTCATGACTAGAGCATTTTTGACAGTAGTCGCGCTGATGTTTCTTTTTGATGTTCTAGCAGTTATTAAAGGTCGGTATCCTGATTGACAGCCTCATCCCCCCACTTTACCCCATCAAAATACAGATTTTGGTATCAGGTTAAAGCTCATATTTTTCTCATTAACATATTGCATTTAGGTGTTCCAAATTGGTATATTTTCAAAGAAATTATCAAAAAACTTTTGAATTAGTTTTAAGTGTGGTAATTATACCACGTTTGAGATTAATTTGACAGTTTTTTGATGATATCTTTGGAAATACACTGATTTGGAACTCCTAATTCAATATGTTAATAAGAAGAATAGGATCTCTCCTCTGTAGACTGTATTCTCATGATTACCACACCATGCTGTATAAATGTCAATAATTCCATAAGGATTTAATCCCATTTAAAAGAAACATTTACCTGTTCGTTTTGCACAAATGCTTGAAAGGGACAACATTTTGTGCTATATGTAAATTTTAAAGAATTTTGTTTTCCAAATATTTCAGGTAACTTCCTTTAAATTGGTACCATAGTATCCTGTGACTATTCAAGTGTCTTTCCAGCTAACCAGTTTTTGACTAATTTTGTAGTGATCTATTTAATAAGATCCCTGTTAACATGGGTTTTTTGTCCGAAAAATGGTAACTTTGGTTTCAAGCGTTTCATTGCCAATCTCTTGCTGTTTGCAATATGTATATACTATAAAACTTAAAAAACCCAACAATAATCAGAAATGTAGTGCAAGCTACTGTGGTAGTCCAAGCTACTGTGGTAGTCCAAGCTACTGGGTGCATCTATAACCCACAGTGGAAGTCAATTCTAGCAAAGATGTCCTGGAGAAGAGCAGAAAGACCAAAACAAGACCACAATCCTCAATAGTATAGTATTAGGCCAAAAAAAATAATGGTTTGTCTCAAAGCTCACGAGTGGTTTGAAAACAAATGCGAAATGCAATTTTTTTTATTCCCGACTTTTTCATGGCATTTGGAGAAAAAAATCTGAATTTCGCGAATTTTTCTGGAAAAACTAAAAAAATAATAATTTTGAAATAAAAAAAAAATTCTGCATTTCTTTTTTGCCCAAATCTCACGATTTTTCAAATGCGCGCGCGAGCTTTGAGACAAACCTTTTGGGGGGGCCTTAGGTCAAAGATGGTACATTAGTCCAGGTCAATAGTTAGGTCATAGGATATTAGCCCAGGTTGGAAGGGAAACATGATCCCAAAAGGGCATAATTTTCATACATTTTCATATTCTTCCCAGGGTCAGGTGGAGACTGCTCCTTTCCTATGCCCTACTTTGGGTGGGCGCAGGAGTTTATGTGTAAACTATGGGATTCACTTTAAATAATTAGCCAATCAAATTTTAATTTTAAGTTTGAACTTTTATTGCAAGAAATAAAATTACAATTTTTCTTCCTTCAAGCAGTAAAACTTTCCTAGTAAAGCATATGATACTAGAATAATGGTACAATATTATCAGTAGCATTACTCAATGTCTCTTTAGGGGTTCTAATATTAAATTTTGAGACACATTTAAGATATTGTGATTTTTCACCCAGCACAAACTTCTACACACCTTGGTCAGTTAGAGTCAAATAATTAGAGAATATAAGATATGATTTTGTCTTTTGCCTAGATCCAATATTGTGTCATGATGGACGGGCTGGCCAATATTTGAGTAGGGGATGCTGGTGCAACGATGATAAAAAAAATATTGGCCAGTCCATCCATTAGGCCTTAAAAAAAGGTTTGATTGGCAACCCTAAAAGTAGCCCGACCCGACTTTATAAAAATGCAATTTACAGCTTTTAAAAGTTAAAAAAAAAAAGTCAATCAATCAATTTTTTAGACCTTATGACAATTGGATAGGCAAAAGACAAAATTATATCTTGCATTTTTACTCAGTTAAAAGTATAATTTTTAAAAAACTGGTGTTTTTTTTCCAGAAAAAATAAAGTTCTTTTTGTGAGCCGCGGAAGCACGTTCTTAGTTTGCACATGTGTATTATTCAAGCGTGATCATTGATGATAAACAAGCATGCCGCCGTTGCATGGCAGTGGGCGCGCAGTCTTATCCGCTATCCACCATCGTGTCATAACATATGCAATGTACAATATACGAGGGGGTATCAAAAAGTTTTAGAAATCGCCCAGAAGTGAAAGAGCTATATCAATGAAATTTTGTCAGTGCAATCACTGGTCCTTATGTACACTATGGTGCAAAAATGGTCTCATAAGTATGTTTACTTTTTTTTACAGGAGCTAGATGTCACTACCTGCCTATGTAACCGTATAACCAGCAAAATGGAGAAAATTGAGGCATGCAGCATGATTAAGTTCCATTTTAAAGGGTACAGTGCCCAGAAAATCTGTGATGAAATAAAAATTCCTTTTCCAAAAGCGACAGTGACATATCACAATCCCCACGAAGATAACTTTCATTTCATCATCAATTTTCTAGGTACTGCAACCCTTCAAAAGCAGTATCTTAATAATGCTGCTTGCCTCAATTTTCTCAATCTTGCAGTTTATGCGCAGTAACTGGGGCAGCGGGTTATTGGCATCTAGTGCCACCTGTAAAAAAAAGTAAACATAACTATGAGACCATTTTTGGACCATAATGTACATAAGGACCAGTGATTGCACTGACAAAATTTCATTGATATAGCTCTTTCACTTCTGGGCGATTTCTAAAACTTTTTGATACCCCCTCGTACAATGTAGGTGAAAACCAATCAAATTGTGTTTATTCTTGACAAGTTGCCAACTGAATAAAAATCTACGATCTTGATATATGATTTTTCTGGCATATTTGTAATGTAACCTCATGTCCCAAGTAACACATCATTGGCATTTAGCTAAATATCCACATTGCTAAGGTTCATCTTTGATGTAAATTCTGATGGGGTTTACAAAAAGTAATTTTTGGCACATAATTTGTAACAGTACTCACATTACGGGGCATTTGTTGTGTGTACATGTGTTTAATTTGCTTCTTCAACATTTCTGACAGTATATTTCCCACTGCTACCAGTATGATATCCCTGTCACATGAATTTTGACATGTCTTTTTTTAGATACAGCATAGAGTACAGCATAGAGTACAACATTTCTCAGTCCTCACACTAAATGGACTTTCCTGTGGTATGAATTCTAATGTGGTTTTTACAAGGGTACGTTTTTGGGCAAAACATTTCTGACAGTAATCACGCTGTGGTTTACATGTACCAGAAAAATTTTTCCAGCAAAATACTTCTGACAGTTACATTTGTATCACACTGATAAGTTTCTTTTTTGTGTGAATTCTGGTGTGGCTCACAAGGGTGCTTTTGTGGGCAAAACGTTTCTGGTATGAGTTCTGATATGCCTTTTAAGATTACTGTTCTGACTAAAACATTTCTGACAGTATTCACACTGAAAGGGTTTCTCTTCAGTGTGAGTTCTCATATGCTTTTTAAGATCACCGTTCTGAATAAAACATTTCTGACAGTACTCACACTGAAAGGGTTTCTCTTTGTTATGAATTTTGATATGTCTCACAAGTAAAATTTTTCTAGCAAAACATTTCTGACAGTACTCACATTGAAAAAGTTTTGCTTCAGTGTGAGTTCTGGTGTGGTCTACAAGGACCCTTCTGTCACCAAAACATTGTTGACAATATTCACACTGAAAGGGTTTCTCTTTGGTGTGAATTTTAATATGCTTCACGAGGGCACCTTTTAGGCAAAACATTTCTGACAGTACTACGCACTGAAAGGGTTTGTCGTTGGTGTGAATTCTAATGTGGTATTTGAGACCATGCTTTGAGGCAAAATATTTCTGACAATATTCACACTGATAGGGTCTCTCCTTGGTGTGAATTTTGATGTGATTTTCTAGGGTAATGTTTTGAGTAAAGTATGTCGGACAATAGTCGCATTTAATTGGTTTCTCTTTGGTGTGAATCATAGTGTGGTTTGCAAGGGCACTTGGTTCAGCAAAACATGTCAGACAATAGTCACATTTAAATGGTTTCTCCTTTATGTGAATTCTCAGATGGCTTTGAAGAACACTATTCTGTAAAAAACGTTTCTGACAATACTCACACTGATAGCGTTTCTCTCTGGTGTGGTATCTACTCATGTGTCTTATAAGAGCACTGTTTTGTGTACAATATTTCTGACAGTATTCACACTGAAACTTTGAGTCAAAGGTGTCTCTTTGGTGTGAATTCTGATATGGTTCATAAGGACATATCTTCTAGCAAAACATTTATGACAGTACTCACACTGAAACGGTTTCTCTTTGGTATGAGTTCTGGTATGCCTTTTAAGATCACAGTTACGTCTAAACAATTTCTGACAGTACGCACACTGATAGGGTTTATTTATGTTGAAGCACTTCTTAAATTGATAACATAGTACCCTGTGGCTAATCATGTGTATTTCAGCAGCTCACGCATTTAGACAACTTTTTCTTACAAAACACACATTTGCATCTACAAGCTTGCACATATTTAATAAGATGTCTGTTAACATGGGTTTTCAATTTGTCCAAAGAATAATGCTTGAGTCTGCAATATGCACAAGTAAATGGTTTCAAATGTTTCATTGCATGTGTTGCCATTTGCAACATGTATTACATAGTGAACTTTAGAGGAACTCAACAATTATAAAGATGTAAAGTTACTGTGTGCAACTGAAACCCACCATGAAAATCAATTCTAGCAGAGAGGTCCTTTAGTGGAACAGCAAGCAATACAAGACTACAATCCTCACTGGCTGTTGTCCTTGTTCTGTTTCTACTTTGAGTAGTTTGAAGATATATATCAGTGGATCAAAACACCTGTAATGTTAAAACAACATTAACAAATGTTTGTTATATTGCTTTTATGTTTCCAAAATATATATTTCATTGATAATGACTGCAATTAAAAACTTTGATATGCCACCATTCCCAGTTTCTAAGGGACCATTCACAAACACTTCCTAAGGGGGGCCTGAAAAAAAAGACCACAAATTTTCCTGGAAATATCGAGTTTATATGCTTTTCTATGGGGTTGGCCCATAATTTTCATGTCAAAAAGGGGCCCTGAAATTTTTGAGGTCTGTAAAGGGGGGGGGCGAAAAATGTTCGCGATGAATTTTTTTTGCATCAGCCCCTTACAAGTGTTTGTGTACAGTCCCTAATGAATGCCTTTTAGTATGACTGGTTGGATTCACCGACAGAATGACGGACAGTTTTCTAGAAAATGGCGGAATGTAACACAGCATAATCTTGATAGCCATATCAGAACTCATACCAAAGAGAAACCCTTTCAAAGAGAATAACCGTGCAATTCTAGTTGTATGGAAGAGGATTAGCCAGCACATGAAATACTTCTTGAAGTATTGATTGATCTTGCCTATTGTCTGCAGGATTGTACACTCTTTCAGTCTGCATGTGACCAAAGCTGCTAATAATACCAATTAGTAGGGTTGGCTGGTTTCAGACGAAGCAGACAAGTAGTACAAAACAAGATTGATAAGAAAAAGAAAAAAGGCATTCAGCACATAAGCACACCGTGTCTCCATGCATATATGTGACATTCCACCACAACTGAGCCCGGATGTCGCCAGTGCCACTATTGAGATATGATCCATTGAACTTAAGGTTAGCGAAAGGTTTTTCATGCGCTTGATTTCAGAGGGCGTAAGTTCATAACAGAAACAGCCATGCAGAAAATGAACAAGCGTGCATCGGGAGGTATAAGCCTACTTTAATAATTATAATAGAATATCGATCCACGGTCAAGACATGAAACTTGGCTCAGCTCGTGCCCGGAGCTCGTGATGCTCGGGGGCACAAGCCGTTTCGGCAATTTTCATGAGGTTTTTATAAATTTTAAAATCGATTGGGGCACTTTCTCTGCCCGGGTTCCTCTGGCCCTGAGACCATAATACCTAAATGCCCCTATGCCCACCGTCTAGAAAATGTGTTGATATTAAATTTATAGAGCCTTGATATCTCTGATGAAATAAATAAATAACATCAACAGCAACATCACAAATATTTGTAAATCGAATTTGGGAATATTCAACAAGACAGACTTAGCAGGCCTACAAACTGGGAAAACAAAAGTGAAAAACAATCAATCACTGTAGTCAGCGAATCAATCAAATATACAAAAACTATAAGAGAAAGGAGCAAGAAAGAATAAAGAAATAGTGAATAAGAAAGAAAGAAAGAAAGAAAGAAAGGAAAAGAAAAGAAAAGAAAGAAAAGAAAAGAAAAGAAAAGAAAAGAAAAGAAAAGAAAAGAAAAGAAAAGAAAAGAAAGAAAAGAAAAGAAAAGAAAAGAAAAGAAAAGAAAAGAAAAGAAAGAAAGAAAGAAAGAAAGAAAGAAAGAAAGAAAGAAAGAAAGAAAGAAAGAAAGAAAGAAAGAAAGAAAGAAAGAAAGAAAGAAAGAAAGAAAGAAAAAAGAAAAGAAAAAGAAAGGGAGAAAGAAAAGAGGGAAGAACAGAAGTAAAAATGAGAAATGAGGAAAAAACGAAATTTCACCCACACGGGGACTCGAACCCACAAAAATTTATCATATTAGATTCCCAGTCCAATGCTCTATCCGCTCGGCCACACATCAGCTTACGCAATTGATTGTCCTCGAAGGGGATATATAATCATAATTTGACGCAATGACGTGATGATTACAATTGCGTCCGCATAATGGCTCTTAGAATAAACACGCATGTCGGCGCTGAAATTTTGGACGAACCCGATGGAGAAAACCTCGTTTTTTGCAAAACTAGCTTCAAGTTGGAGTGAAAATCAAATGGGATAGCAATTGGCAGAATGTTGAGAAATAATGTAGGTATTCAGATGTCTAAATTAACGTCCCGTAATCAAGATATCGATAATTTCACAAACCAGCTTTTTCTCAAGCAAATTCTCCAAAATTTTCCCCAAAAAACGGGCTTTTAAAATTTAATCGGTACTGTATTTGGTTCTTCCCCATGGCAACATTATTTCTTTGGTCGATTTGTAGTACAATACAAAAAAGGAGAAAACAATCACTCGGGCGTGGTTTTATACGGAGCGAATATTTGAAAAAAACTGCATGGAAGCGTGTTTTTGATCTTGTGAACATGGTGCGTAAAAAATGATTTAAACGAAGGATTTTCAAACGGATTCTAACAATTTGTATAAACACACAAAAATAATGTTAAGATACATCCATGCACCAACATTTGACTCACTGTGATATTTGATTGCTGAGAAAACGCGGTTTTAGAGAACAACTTTATACGTCTTTTATACGTTTTTTATACGTTTCTTCGTGTAACCTTAACAATAAACAATAGGAAACAAAAGATTTATTGACTGTTTTATTGATTTTTCACTACTTAAATGTCAAGTACTATAGACATGATATACATCATTTTAAAGCTAATTTCAAGCAGAATATTTTGGTTGAATATCTCAAAAATGATGATTGGCGACTTCAGGGCTCAGTTGTGCTGGATGGTCACATATGGTCTACAGAAAATTCACAAAGAAAATATGCCACTTGCACCTATTGTCAGTTCTATTAATTCACCGTGGTACAATCTAGTGAAACATCTAGCTGATGTATTGACACACTTATTAGGGAAAGGCACTTCCTATATCAAGAACTCGCAACATTTTGTTGAAAAGGCAACACCAATATCTATTCATTTCAACCTGGTGACTTATTGGTCAGGTTTGATCATTGTTCACTAATGTACTAATTGATGATGCTAGTAAGCAGGGCATAATATAACCAGTATCGCATTGCATTTTGCTACACAATGTAGCCAAATTGCTATGAAATCACACAAACATATGTCATTGCTATACATAATTATTGCTATAAACAAAACTTTGTCTGACACTAAATTATGCCCTGCTAGTAAGATTATAAGAGATATTTTGCGTGATGATGATACACTTTAACACAGAATACACATGACAAGTGTTGAGATTGTAGAACTTATGAAGTTATGCCTCACATCTACGTATTTCAAAATGGCATGGGAATTTCTATGAACAAAAAGAAGCTTATGCAATGGGTTCACCCCTCTCCCCAATAACATCGAATATCTTCATGGAACACTTTGAAACTAAAGCACTGGAAACGTATCCTTTGAAACCGGTTGCTTGGTTCAGATTTGTTGATGACACCTTCATCGTCTGGCAACATGGCAAAGACAAACTGGTCAAATTCAACAATCAACAGAAGTGCATTCAGTTTACCATTGATGAGGAAGGTCGCATACCTTTCCTTGATGTCAAAGTGCAAAGATCTGACACTAGCTTGAGTTTCTCCATATGAAGAGCTTTGATTCAAAACCCTTACATCCACTTGCTCAATTTTGAGAACACATCAAAAATTATCAAATAATCACTGATATAAGGTGTTTTTCAACAAAAAAGCAGTTTTTGGCAGGATGCTCATCCTACCCAAGCATCCCGACAATAACTGATTTTGTTGCAAAGCCCCGTATATCAGCAATTTTTTGATGATATTTTGACGTGTTCTCAAAAAATGGGCAAGTGGATGTAAGGGTTTTGAAACAAAGCTCTTCATATATACCAAAACCCACTCACACTGATCAATTCACTTCACCTCTAGTCATATGTCTGCGCAGAACATTGCCAATATGCTGGATCACAGAGTACTGACTCTGTGTGATGAAGAACATAGAAAAGATGAACTCAAACACATTGAACAAGAATGGCTATCCCTCATACAGAAGGCGGTCAAGAAACAGACAGAACAATCAAAAGATGTTTTGGACGATGAACACAAAGGCATAACCTTCATGCCATATGTGACACGATCAAGGGAAATGAGTCGGATGTCGCTATAGTGTGAATTTTTGATGTGGTTTATAAGGGCACCTTTTTGGGCAAAACATTTCTGACAGAACTCACACTGGAAAGGTTTCTCGATGGTGTGAGTTCTGATGTGGTTTATATGTACCAGAACAATTTTTCCAGCAAAACACTTCTGACTAGTCTGTTATCACACTGATAGTTTCTTTTTGGTATGAATTCTGGTGTAGCTTACAAGGGTGCTTTTGTGGGTAAAACGTTTCTGGTATGAGTTCTGATATGCCTTTCAAGACTACCGTTCTCACTAAAACATTTCTGACAGTACTCACACTGAAAGGGTTTCCTTTTGGTGTGAATTTTAATATGCTTCACGAGGGCACATTTTCTTGCAAAACATTTCTGACAGTACTGACACTGAAACGGTTTTTCGTTGGTGTGAATTCTAATGTGGTATTTGAGACCATGCTTTGAGGCAAAATATTTCTGACAATATTCACACTGATAGGGTCTCTCCTTGGTGTGAATTTTGATATGATTTGCTAGGGTACTCTTTTGAGCAAAGTATGTCTGACAATAGTCGCATTTGAATGGTCCCTCTTTACGTGCATTCTCAGATGGCTTTGAAGAACACTATTCTGTAAAAACGTTTCTGACAGTAGTCACACTGATAGTGTTTCTTTCTGCTGTGAATTCTCATGTGTCTTGCAAGATTACCATTTTGTGCAAAACATTTCTGACAGTACTCACACTTATAAGGTTTGTCTTTGGTATGAGTTCTGATATGCCTTTTAAGATCACAGTTAAAGCTAAAAAATTCTGACAGTACTCACACTGAAAAGGTTTCTCTTTGGTATGTGTTCTGATATGCCTATGAAGATTAGAGTTATGACTAAAACATTTCTGACAATACTCACACTGAAAGGGTTTCTCTTTGGTATGAGTTCTGATATGCCTTTTAAGATCAAGGTTCTGATTAAAATATTTCTGACAGTACTGATCAGGTTTCTTTATGTTTGAGCACTTCTTAAATTGGTACCATACTACCCTGTGGCTAATCAAATATCTTTCCAGCTCACTACTTTTTGACCGAGTTTCCTGACAAAACACACATTTGCATCTACAAGCTCGCTTTATATTTAATAAGATGTCTGTTAACATGGGTTTTCAATTTTTCCCAAGAATAATGCATGAGTCTGCAATATGCACAAGTAAATGGTTTCAAATGTTTCATTGCCATGTGCTGCGTTTGCAACATGTACATGTATTACACATGAACTTTAGAAGAACCCAACAATATTTAAAGATGTAAAGTCACTGTGTGCACCATGAACCCACCATGAAAGTCAATTCTAGCAGAGAAATCCTTGAGTGGAACAGCAAGCAATACAAGACCACAATCCTCACTGGCTTCTTGTCCTTGTTCTGATTCCGCTTTCAGTAGTTTCCAATTGAAGAAATATATCAGTGGGTCAAAACACCTGTAATGTTAAAAGAACATATATGTTACAAAAATAACCATGCTATTCCAGTCATAAGGTAGATGATTAGCCAGCACATTAAAAACCTCTTATCAGTCCGGTCCGACTGCCTGATCAGGAAGTACTGCCGAATCAGGCAGTATGTTGCCGAGTCAGGCAGTATGGTATCCCACAATGCCATGCTCTATTTCAAATAGAGCATCTTTTAATATACCGTTATTTCTTGGTTTAGAGTAAAGAAGTAGGTAAAATATACAAAATTATCAATGAATGTACAATTAGTAGTAATTTTTCATCAATTTTAGTTAAAATAAAGTTAATTTGCATATTTAAATCAAATTTTTAAAAACCGTTAGTAATTGTCTTGTTATCTAAATTATTTTTCTCCCGGTGGAATTTGTTTTCGCCCGGTGAAAAATTGTCAACTTACATGTAGCTCATGTGTGTCAAAGTAAAATTTCCCCCGATCTTTTATAAAATCACCATGAACAATTTAGTCCTTAGTCTGTCGAATTCGGAAGGGTTACCAAAGCCTGTGTTGGCAACTCGGCAACATGCTGCCTGATTCGGCAGTACTTCCTGATCAGGCAGTCGGACCGGACTGCTTATCAATCGACCAATATGATTGTAAACTCTGCAATTTGCATGTGGCCAAAGCTGCCAATTAACCAATTAGTAGGGTTGGCTGGTTTCAGAAGTAGCAGACACTCATGCTTTGAAGTCACTCTTTACTCATGGAGTTAGTACGTCCATGCTTTACTTAAACCAGAGAAGATATTACTACGTATGCCTTTGAAAAATAAAAGCAATAATAATAAATAACAAAAGGGATGGCAGTCCCAGATAGGTTGTAATCATGTGAAACATTATTTTTGCATTTTTCTGCAATCCTTTTTTGTTTCATTCTCAGCCAATTTGTCAAGTTGACCTCAAATGACCTTTGATCTCAGGCATTGTTGCAATTGGATGTGAACTGTTCGTGTGAGACCAGATTTTGTATTTTCAGCCTATTTACAAGTTTACCTTAAAAGACTTTTGACCTCAGCGTATGAACTTGAACATCACCATTACATGCAAGCTCCAATAATGCAGATTTAGCTCAAGTTTGGTAGTTGCAATTGGATGTAAACTGATCATGTGAGATGAGATTTTGTATTTTCAGCCCATTTATTTACAAGTTGACCTCAGATGACCTTTGACCTCAGTACATGACCTTGAACACCACCAATAGATGAGGGTGCCTGAAGTGCAACTATGACCCGAGTTTGATATAAAATTGGATCGATTGAGCTCATATTTATTGGCTATGAGTTTTAAAATACAAAGGTTTCTAAGCGCTAACTACAACTTACACTACAACTTAAACTAGTGGCAAATGGTGGTCATAGACCACAAACCTAGCTAGGGCATGTTGGTGTTTTGGAGGTATCTGACCCCAGCAAAATGTTCCAAAAATGTTCCCCTGGTCATCGAGGTTTATTTTCACCAAATTTGAGCCCCGTACTCTTTGCAGATGTCCAGAAAATGCAATTCTAAGATTGGACCCCAGATAACCTTTGACCTGACCCCTGCACAGTAGTCCAAAATGTTCCCCTGGTCATTAAGTTTGTTGTCAAAGAGTTTGAGCCCTGTACCCCTTACAGATACCCAGAAAATGCGTTTCGAAAAATTTGACCTCTGCATGAGCTTTGACCTGACCCCTAAAAAATGTTTCCCTGGTCATGAGATTTGTTGTCACTAGTGCGTTTGAGCCCCATACCCCTTACCAAGGGTGAAAATAAGAGAGCTTGAACTAGGGGCCACTTTGGCAAAAAATGGTCCCTGGTTCACCAAGATTGGAAGGATCCAGGGGCCATTTCCACTTAAGAGGGTCAATAAAAATAAAGATGTCCTGGATGAGTAAAATTAAGCACTTGTTGCTTTGAATTTAGTTCACTATCCAGGGGGCTAGTTTTGTGAGAAAAGTGTCCCCTGGTCAACTACAATTGAGATAGAACCAGGGGCCATTTCAGAGCTTCTGGGGGCCAAACGGCTCCCATCACCCACTTAATTTCACCCTTGCCCCTTACAGATATCCAGAAAATCAAATTATGAGATTTGACCCCAGATAACCTTTGACCTGGCCCCTGCAAAGTGTTCCAAAATGTTCCCCTGATCATTAAGTTTGTTCTCACCAAGTTTGAACCCTGTACCCCCGACAGATGTCCAGGAAATATACGTTTAGATAGCAAACACATAAATGTATCAATGTGGCCAAAATCTTGTGGCCACATGTGGATAAATACTACACGATGAAACATGAGGACACAGACACTCACAGGTTTGTTATTATATCAGCTATATCTTTTTTTCTTTCTTCATTTAAAGGGTTAATATTATGCAATCACCAGCACAAAAGTTTATAAAGCCCCAGCTGATAGGATACTGTTTCACCCGCTGACCCCATATGACCTTGACCCCAGTTGACCTGTTGGATGACCTTTGACATTAATTAATTACCGGTAATTAATTTTATTTATTTATTTATATATTTATTTATTTTACTGGCTACTCTTTCTTCCTTCATTTAATGGGTTAATATAACCCTCCCCCAAGCCATTGGATTCATAGAGCAAGTGTAATTTACCCTACTCATACATACAACATTAGCATAGTTAGACTGCTTTGCATTCCCTTTTAAATAAAAGTTCACACTCCTATGCCATTCCATGCATAAAACACATCCCCCACTGAGTGATTGCTCTGCCCAGAGAAAAAAGGCGTTTTTCTCGGTGGCGTAACTCTCAGGGTACAGCGGTTTTCGGAGTGGGCTACCAAGATTTATAGCTGTTGGATCAGAAGAGAATACAGGGATGATAAATTAAAAAGGTCTACTAAAGTAGACTAAGTTATAATCAATGAACTTTCAGATAGGAAACATAACTAAATATCCATTTGGCCAATACTATTAACTAAAGACCAACTGGCACTTGGGATACATGATAACAGGTGTTTTAAGTACTAAAGGCACATTCAAGAATTAATTTTCGCTATTTAATAACTGCACTGTCCATACCAAGCTTAAATTAGCATGACCCGCCAACATGAAATAAGTACAGCTTGTCTGTAGTCTGTACGCAGTACGATAATACTCAAACATATGAGGCCAGCACTAATAAGGAAGAAGAATTTACCACAACCATTTTGTCTCAGCATTTTGTGCCACATTTTCCACCCCCTCCAAGTATTTAATTTATCATATTTATCAAATTGTTTTTTACCAACATTCTTTTTATGGACAATTGTACATGACTCAATTATAATAATGTAAATACACTTTAATATCATCCTTATCATCCTTTATACCCGGGCTTTAATATAATACACAAGTTTTAGCATTATGTTAAAACTTCAGCAAGTTATAACTGTGCCTTTAATGAAACCACTTCTCTGAAGTGTCAAGGGTTAGCCATCTAACAGGTGATAAGAGATTTACTATGACATGTGATGTAGTACACAAAAGCATAATTCTGGGGTTGATAGCCAGAAATGCTCCCACAAAATGAGCACAAACTCGCCAGGGCACTATAGAAGATAGAGTCCATTATTAATTACAAAACACATTGTGGAGGAAATATATTTTGAAGTACCAAAGCAAGGAGCCAACTTAATGCTCATTTTGTGAGAGCTGGTCATACTGAGTTACAACTTTCTGGTTCTGAACCCTGGATAGTGGATATGAAAGTTTAGATTACCCAAGTTTGTCCCTTGCATGTGGAAAGCTATGATTCCTATCTACAAGGTGTCCTGAGGTGTCACAAAAAAAATTGCAGTAAGCAAAAACGGATAAATGCTTCAAATACTGTCTTTAACAAGTGGCTATTGAAAAATTTAGCCTTTGACCACAAACACTGGCCAGTGACCATGCATCAGTGCAAGTTGTTATCAACATACTATGTTGCATGTAGCAGATATAAATTTTTAAAGCTTTTTTAAACATTGACCGGAAATGACCCCTTAACGAACTTTAACCCCAATTCTGTGTGCACCCTTTAGACACTGGGTATAGCCGATACATATATGCAGGTGACGTCATTGTGCTATGTAATTTGTGGCACAAGAAGCATTTTACAGGTATTTGGTTTTATACCAGTAATGCCCTCTTAATGACCTTTGACCTCAATTCTGTGTGCACCCTATAAACACTGGATATAGCCGATTCTTATGTGCAAGTGACGTCATTGTAGGATGTTGTATGTAGGAAGAAAAACAATTTTAGCTCAATTCACATTTTTGGCTTATTTGACCCCTCAGTGACATTTAACCCATTAAAAGTCAGGTGACATGTATGGTTGTGGTCAATGATACTTGTGACCAAGTTAGGTCAAAATCGGCCGAAGCATGTCTGAGCTAGAGCAAAAAATGTGCATTTTGTTGCCAGAAAGAAGAATCGGATAGCATAAGAATACCTAGCGGCAGGGTGTAAACCCCCCCAGCTAGGTAACTACTACAAAATGACATGAAAATGATAAGCAAGAAAAGCAGAGTCAATTAATTGAACAAGAAAGTTTTGAGCTGAGTCTTGAACTGATAAGTTTAGACAGCAGAATGGATGGTGAAAGGGAAATTGTTCCAGAGCAAGGGTGCTGCCACTGCAAAGGCCCGGTCACCATAGGAAGATGTTTGAAAAACGATCTGGGTTTTAAAGCGAGCTGGGTGAGCGGAGCGAAGAGTGGATAATGATATGAGGTTGCAGATGTAGTTGGGTGCATATCCATTAAGAGCTTTGTACATGTATCTTAGCACTTAGCAGCAGAATCTTGAAACAAATTCGTTTCTCAACAGTCAACCAATGAAGTTCCTCTTATAGGAGAGATATGTTCATAGCGCTTTGTACATGTGATGAGACGGGCGGCAGAATTTTGAATTCTCTGAAGTGATGACAGGAGATTGTCAGGTAAACCATACAAAAGATCATTATCATTATTATGTGTTGGATCCAATATTTGCACACACTTGGACTCATCAAAACATAATAATGGTTGCAATAGGATTTGAACTGTTCATATTAGACCAAAAAACCTTACATAATTTTTTTGTAGCTAAGTTCTATAAAGCATATCCATGTACAAAGTACTCACATTTTATGGAGACTCAACGTTTCGAACCCTTCTTGTCTGATTTCCTAATCATGAATGATGACTTGATCCAGCAACACTGGTGGACTATACTGGCTCCATTGGCTATGCTACTTCAAGATCCGTGTCAGATATATTGTCCCCCCTCATCGGCCAAACAGAACATCATGTTAACAACTCCCAACAACTGGCCAGTGATCTCACAGAAGTGCTTATAGAAGATGGCGAAATGTTTAATTCACATGACGTTGTCTCCTTATACACCAACGTTCCCATCAAAGACACTCAATATCATCAGAAAAAGGCTTGAAAACGACCGCAATCTGAACCAACGCACCAATTTAAGTGTTGAGGACCTCATGAAAATCCTCGAGTTTTTATGCACCACCACTTACTTTGTCTTTCGCGGCCAATTGTATAATAGACAAAATTTTGGAACGCCATGGGTAGTCCTGTGTCGGCAATCATTGCAGAATTTTGCATGGAGTTTTTAGAACAGAAAGCCATGGCTACAGCACCCATTGATTGCTGTCCCAAGTTATGGAAGCGCTATGTCGATGACGTTTTGGAGATAGTCAAACAAGGCAGTATAGATCAGCTTAACTGAACACTTGAACAAGACAGATGACACAGGCAGCATCAAATTCACACACGAACCAGAAAAAGAGAAACAAAACCCATTCCTGGACACGCTCATAATTTGCAAACCAGATGGCACAATCAAACTCCTCATCTATAGAAAACCCACTCATACCGACCAATATCTGAACTTCAACTCACACCACCCATTACAACATAAACTTGGCGTAGTCAGAACATTATTGGACAGAGCTGAGCGGATGTCACAGATCCCAAAGACAGACAAAAAGAAGAAGACCACATCTGGCAAGCACTCAAAAAATTTAACTATCCTGAATGGACAATAAGTAAACTCAGCAAAGAAACAAAACTTCCAAAACCAAGAAAAAGACTGACCAGAACAAACAGTCAAAAAGCATGGTAGTACAAGATCCATATGTGCAAGGAACTTCAGAAAAACACTTGTGCATCCAAAAGACAAATGCGAACCCACAGATACCACGGGCTGCGTATACAAAATAGGCTGTAACAAGTTCTGTGACTTCGTCTATGTGGGCGAAACTTGAAGACTCCTTAGCACACGCATCAAAGAACATAGGAAGGAAGCGGACAAAATCATCAACAAAATCCAAACCAGAGCAAATAGACTCTCTTCAATATCCTAAAGAGGAATGGAGTAGGTTTCATTCTATCAAGAGAAACAGCAAAATGTGTCCTCGGCTACAATCCAATCAGTGACAGACTGATAACCATCCGTCTCCAAGCAAGACCTGTCAACATCTCAGTAGTTCAGGCATATGCTCCAACCTCGACAGCAGATGATGAGACAATTGATTCCTTCTTCCATGAACTCCAAGAAACCATCAACAAAATTCCTAATAGAGATATTACCATCATCATGGGGATTTCAATGCCAAAGTTGGAAATGACCTGGTTAACAATGATGCCGTTGGAAAGTTTGGACTGGGCAAAGCTAATGAGAGAGGGAAAGACTAGCTGATTTCTGCGAAAATGAGCTGATCGTAACAAACACGCTTATTCCAACAGCATCCTAGACGGCTTTACACCTGGATATCTCCAGATGGGAGGACCAGAAATCAGATAGATTACATCTTAATCAAACGATGATGGAGGTCGAGTGTGAATGTAGCAAAAACATACCCAGGAGCAGATTGTGGCTCAGATCACCAGCTTCTGGTTGCTGAAATTCGATCAAAGCTTAAGTCAGTCAAACGGGACACTCCTCCACGTAGATATGATGTTAATCGTATTAATGATCAGTACCGAGTGGAAGTCAGGAACTCTTTTCAGATACTCCTCGAACAGGAAGAAGAGTGGACACCTAATGAATTATGGGAACAAACCAAGAAGGCAATCTCTACAGCAGCACAGAACAACTTGCGAAACCAAAGAAAACCCGATCGCCATGGATATCAGAGGAAGTGGGTACAATGGCAGACGAAAGACGACAGGTGAAAGCAAGAGGCATACTAACGGAGAAGGACAAAAGGCAGTATAAAGACCTAAGCAGGAGAATTCAACGCAGAACCAGACAAGATAAACAGGATTTTCTTGAAAGGAAATGCAAAGAGGTTGAATCACATTCTTCTACCAACCACTCCAGGGATCTCTTTAGAGCAGTGAAAGAAATCACAGGGAAGAAAACACCAAAGCTGGATGTAATCAAAGATGAAGATGGTGAAATTCTAACTGAGAGTGATCAAATCAAACAGAGGTGGCAACAGTACTGTCAAGGGCTGTATGCAAGTAAAGATGGTTTAGGAGGTGCAACAGAACCAATTGAGGTTGATGAAAATGAACCTGACATACTGAGATCAGAAGTGGTGATGGCAATGAAGAAAATGAGGACAGGTAAAGCACCAGGATATGATGATATCCCAGCTGAATTGATCAAAGAAACCGAGAGGCGAAGGAGTGGATGTGATGCACAAATTATGCAATCTTCTATGGAAAGACAAGAGCTGGCCGATAGACTGGACCAGATCAATATTCCTACCACTCCCCAAAAAAGGGTGACACAAGAGAATGCAAAAACAACAGGACCATCTCTCTAATCTCCCATGCAAGTAAGATCATGCTGTACATTACGGTTGAGAGGATCAAACAGCACATGCGTCGTGAGATTCCCCAGAGCAGGCGGTTTTGTGGAAGGCAGAGGCACAAGAGACCAAATAGCAAACATCAGAAATATTACAGAGAAAGCTATTGAATTCAACCGTCCAATCTACATGTGCTTCATCGACTATTCAAAAGCATTTGATACTGTTCAATATCAAAAACTGTGGGACACCTTAGTATCAATGGGCTTCCCAAAACATGTGGTAGAACTGCTTAGGACACTCTATGACGATCAGGAATCAATTGTTAGAACAACATGTGGTGACAGTACCTGGTTCAAAATCGAGCAAGGGGTGAGACAAGGATGCATTTTGTCTCCTCATCTGTTTAATGCATATGCAGAGTATATTATGCGAATGGCCCTTGAGAGTTGCAGCATTGGAATATCTGTCGGAGGCAGAACCATCAACAACTTACGGTATGCAGACGACACTACCCTACTAGCAGACAGTGCTTGTGAACTTGAGGAGCTGATTGAAAGAGTGAGAATGGAGAGTGAAAACTTTGGGCTTTTTCTAAATGTAAGCAAAACCAAGGTGATGGTCATCAACCAACAAGAAGAGAACACCACTATTCATGCAGGAAACCAAGCAATTGAGGTTATCAAACAGTTCAACTTCCTTGGATCCATGATTTCAAACCAAGGCGGATGCTCTACTGAGGCAAAAACATCAATGTGCACCATGCACAAGTTATGGAAGGACAGAAGCATCAGCAAGTCAACAAAGATTAGACTTGTCTCCTCTTTGATTTTCCCGATCGCAACATATGCGTGTGAAACGTGGGTGATCAATGCGGCAGATCAAAGAAGGATTGAAGCGTTTGAGATGTGGTGCTGGAGAAAACTTCTATGCATCCCATGGACCGCCAAAAGGACAAATGAGAGTGTTCGGCATGAAATAGGAGAGAAAGTCTCACTCATCAACTCAGTGAGGAAACAGAAATTACAGTATTTTGGACATGTTGCCAGGCGAGAAGGAGTCAATCTAGAGAAAGTGATAATGTTCGGAAAAGTTGAGGGGAAGAGAAGCAGAGGAAGACAGAGACTCAGGTGGACAGATGGAATTGTTTCGTTAACCAAAATGTCAATTTACAGCTGTTACACCAAAGCACAAGATTGACATGAGTGGAGAAACTTCATCAGAAAGGTCACGAATACTCAGATATGAGTAGATCGACGACGACGACAATATCAGACCAACACAAATTGGCCATATCAGATCATGTCGCCATGTTATAGACTGGGAGGGAGCCCTCCTCCACCGAGAAGACGAAAGATATCCCAGATGGATAAGGGAATCCATATGGATTCGCCGCAGAGGCGACAAAGCAATGAACAACCAAGGGGGGTGCAGCATTCAACCTCAGTCACAGTTATGACCATTTGATCCAGAACAATTCTAGAAACACTACATCTTCTAGAAACACCACCAGTGTTGCTGGATCAAGTCATCACTCATGATTAGGGAAAAAGACAAGAAGGTTTCGAAACGTCGAGTCTCCATAAAATGTGAGTACTTTGTACATGGATATGCTTTATATACTGCGCCAAGAAAGTATCCTTACACTTGGAAAAATAATCACAATTTCAAAACTGAAAAATATTAGGGTAACTTTGTTTTTGTAATAGATGCACTATCTAATCCTGCACATTATGACACCACATTGAATCCAATGTGACATCCAAAAGTAAAGTTACAAGCAATTGAATAGACAAAGGTCCAGTTTTAAAAGTGACAAATTGGCCTATACAAGCGCAAAAAGATTCCAACAAGCGCCTACACAGTTTCTCCAATGAAACTTTATTTAAAGCAGTATTTATTTCAGTTTTTACTTCTCTGTACTTTTCATAACTTGCATTTTATTTGTCAGTTCTTTTGTTTCAGTATTCTTTTGTTCCTTTTGTTTTAAATTAAAGGCACACAAATTAGACATTTACCACTCTCAAACGAAATGTCTAGTCCGTGGAGTTTTGAATAGGCCAGTGTGTCACTTTTAAAACTGGACCTTCGTCTAATCAAATGCTCGTAACTTTGCTTCTTGAAGTCACATTGGATTCAATGGGGTGTCAAAATGTGCCGGATTAGATAGTGCATCTTTTAAAAAAACAAATTTACCCCAATATGGTTCAGTTTTGAAATTGTGATTATTTTTCCAAGTGTAAGGATACTTTCTTGGCGCAGTATAGAACTTAGCTACAAATCTGAACTTTGAACTATCCACATGAACCTCTTCTAGAAAGCCTCTGCGCTCGAGTGCTGAGAATCCACTATCGGAGTTGCTGCGCCCGGGCGCAGTTCCTTATATGTAGGGGTGGATCATTGCTGCGCTCGAGCACAGAGAATCCACTGTTGGAGTAACTGCGCTCGGAAGCAAAATAATATATTTTCTTATTAAAATAAAGGTGGATCATTGCTGCGCTCGGACGCAGACAATCCACGGTCGGAATTGCTGCGCTCGGAAGCAAAATAACATACTAATTATTATAATATCGATGGATCATTTCTGCGCTCGAAATAGCAATACGGCAAGTTTATTACCATTAGACCTATAATATAGGCATGCATATAATATTTATAACTCGAATGTATTGACATTATTATTACAATATTTATTGCTTTATTTTTGGGCAAATAGTGGCGAATCATTTCTGTGCAGAAGCTCCAACAGTGGATTCTCGGTCCCCGAGCTCAGAAATGATCAACCGCGTGCGAGCGCAGAAATGATCCACCGATATATTCTCTTATTTCCATGATTATAGTAAGAAAATATATTACTTTGCTTCCAAGCGCAGTAACAGTAACTCCGACCGTGAATTTTCTGCACCTGAACGCAGCAATGAATCACCGCTACATATAAGGAGCTGCGCCCGGTGCAGCAACTCTGACGCCCCGAGCGCAAAACATTCACTACTGGAAATTCTGCGGAGGGGCGCAGGAGCCCTCCTGGTGGATCACGTACATACATGCATCATCTGAATAAGTACCAGTAACTCAAGGTACCAGCAAGTAAATTCTTGCAAAGATAGTCTCTGCTAGTGTAAGAAGATATATATCCCCCCCACTCACACCAATGAATCATCATCAGATGAATGATGGAGCTTAAGGGATCTAGAATGAGCGTTTATGGCGTTTCGACAGTATTTTTTGTGGGACATGAGAGCACCTCAGACGTATCAAATTGCATTCTGAATACGAAGCATGTCTTTCTGATATCAAATAATTTTGATTTTTTGAAATTCACAATATAATACAAATTTTATGACAAATTATTAAAATTTGATATTTTTCAAATTTTGATATATAACAGTCCTCGAAATAAATTTTATAAATCTAATGATATATTCTTAAAGTGTATGTAGCTGGGAGGAAAAGCCAGCGATCAATTGAAAATTTTGACCTTTTATATTGAAGATATGGATTTGTTTCCCAAAAAGACCTATTTTTTTTTTTTGGTGTTTTGGGAAAAAAAATCCATATATACGAAAGGTCAAAATTTTCAATTGATCGCCGGCTTTTCATCCCACCTACCTACACTTTAAGTATAAATCATCAGATTTATAAAGTTTACTTCAAGTACACTGTTAAATATCAAAAATATCAATTTTTAATGATTTGCCATAAAATGTGTATTACATTGCGAATTTCAAAAAATCAAACTTATTTGAAGGACGTTCTTCATATTCAGAATGCAATTCGATATGTCTGATGTGCTCTAATGTCCCACAATAAATACTGTCCAAACGCTCATACCCCTTCGCTAAAGTTACCTGTGAGGAAATTAAGATGTCCATCGGTGGTGAGGAAGAAGCAAAAGACGACGAAGATACACAGACCTTACTAGGTTCCAACTGTATTAGTCTAATCCAAGGTGGCTCTTTTACTGTCCACTGTCCAGCACTTGTACTGCAGAATGCAGATCAGTTGATTACCTGAAATGGTAATTAATACAATTTAAATTAATGTTTTAAACACATGTACATGTACACATAGTGCTAATAACAATAATAATAAAAAGCGATTCCAAAGTTATACATCAATGTAATATTGTGGAAATTGTTTATGACTAAATTACAAATCTAGATATGCCAACTGGTTATAAGTGTGCTGAGGCTTGTGGAGCAATGTCTAGGCGTTGTGCCTGTGCGTAACGCACTATAAATCACTGCGCTTTTTTATAAACATAACACAGTGTATTGATATAGAATGCTGAATGGCATGCATCCTGTTGGGCGCAATACTTACGCTAGTTGTGCAATAGTGAATTCACACTTGCGTGAGTTGGGACTATATACATTGATGCGCGAAGTATTATAAAAACCAAATAATTTCCACCTTATATTTATAGCCGAACAAACTTTAAGCTTGTAACTTCCAGTGTATAATTCCCAGTGCAGTTTACACTACCACACCTCCACATCATTGACCAGTTTAAACTCCCCAGGAGTATTTTAGTCCGAATAATCAGACCCAGAACAAAACATTAATTTCTGACATGATCGTGTTCTGGGTCTGAACTGTTTCCATTCGAAATCTTGATGGCAAATTGGACAAAAGAAGCACATGGTCCTACTTCAGTTTTTTAATCCCCTATTCATGTTGCGTGAATCACTCTATTGTGGACCATCCTTTTGATGACAAGCGGAACAGTTTTGACAGGCCTTTTGTCTACCTCTCTGTTTGTAAACAAACGAGGAGGTCGAAATTGTCCTCCTCGGCGAATACGAAAGGCAGCGTAATAGTACAGCACTAGGAGTATTTAGGAGGTTTACCAATCCAAGAACTTGGGCATTCAATTTTTCCACATTTTCCGCCCAATTGGATGACTTTTCCTATTTTCTTTACTAAAGTGCTATAATGCACATTAATGCAACATTCATCAATATATGCATCAACTTCAAATTAACTCAAAATTAGTTAAAACCTGGCTAGGCATTCAACTTTCCACATTTTTTCAAGTTTTCCGCCCAATTTTACATTTCTTTTATTTTAAGTGCTAACATTGCAACATACATCAAATTAGTAAAGCTTGTAACCTTGCGCGTTGAATTTTTTCATATTTCATGGGCGACATTTTTTCCATTTTCCTAAATAATTTTTAAGCCTTAAGGGACCGTTCACAAACACTTGTAAGGGGGGCCTGATGCAAAAAAGGGGGGCCCTGAAACTTTTTGACCCTCCTAAGGGGGGGCCCTGATAAAAATGACAATTTTCCTGGAAAAATTGAGTTATATGCTTTTCTATGGTATGGGGTTGACCCATAATTTTCATGTCAAAAGGGGGGCCCTGAAATTTTTGAGGTCTGTAAAGGGGGGGGGGGCTGAAAAATTTTCGCAATGAAATTTTTTTGCATCAGGCCCCCCACTTACAAGTGTTTGTGAACAGTCCCTGATAACATGTATTTGTATAAGCTTAGTCCTAAACCTTAAACATCATTTTCCGAGGCGCGAAAGTACACCAAATTGGTGTCGGGTGACCTTTGACATTCTTTTGTGGCGAGTCACATGGTCTTTCAATTCACGCCGAGTGTCCTCAGACGTGGTCTAATTCTGCATAAAACCGGGCAACGTTATTTCTATAGATCTGCTGCGCATTCAAATTGCATTGTATTGCATCGTAATTTCATTTGTGTCCATGCTAATTATGTTTACACAACATGAACTCACATGTTTCCAAGCAAATTCGCCGATAATAGGTGATCAAAAGCGATCGGAATGTTACAAAAGTACAAATCGCATTCAGCTTACTTCATATGAGATGATCTTTGGAAAAATACGGCATAATTTGTCATGGTGCTTTGGAATGATGTGCAGTAAAATACTAAAACGTTGCAGCAATTCATGATTGACAACTAAAAATCAGTGTGTCGTTCAGTATCCTCCGCTGTCAATTTCTTATCCACTCACTAGTCCTCACAAAAGCTTTGTGTTGATTACGTAATGTGTGGAGGCAATTGCAAAAAGTACAATGAAATAATGAGTAGGGCGGGCTCCGGGCGGGTTTCTTCTTCGTCTTACGTAACAGTATTGTTCTCCAAATAAAACCCGGAAGCTTGTTGTTTGGTGCTCTAGCTGAAATACAGCAAGATAATGTAAACCTGTATTTTAGCTAGAGTATCTCTAAGTGTCCTTGACAGCAAGCCTTACATTAGGCAGGCGCCGGACGATTTTTACCCAGTGGTTCTAACCTTTTGGCTCCTGGTTCAAGTGAAAATGTATGGACCAGGAGCCACTAAAACAAGTGTTTGGCTCCTGGTATAAAAGCTTAAATTGACCAGTATAAACTATAATTGACTGGTTTTGTGCTCAGTTGGCAAGTCAACATACACGACAAACCACTATATTGCTTTTTATCAAGTTGATTTAATTAAAATCTAGTCAACTGGACTTACTATTTATTGACTGGCGACGTTTCACATCCTATCCTGGATGCTTCCTCAAGCCGTCTGATTTTTCGGGCGGCGATTGGTCAGTGACCAGCGTTTCTGGATTGCCTCGTCAGTATCCAAAGTAATGGTGAACTGATCACTTCTGTGTACAGAAAAGACACTCACATGGACCAATATCTCCTATTTGACTCTCACCACCCATTAGTCCATAAACTAGGGATTATCAAAACGCTATTCCATCGTGCGGACACTATTTCATCGAATGAAGACGCCAAGACCAAGGAACACAAGCATTTGAAATCTGCTCTTGGTGCTTGTGGATATCGCAAATGGACCTTCGAGAAAGCGCTTCATAAGCCAAAATCGCCAACAAAGGACGACGCTTCACATACTGCATCAGCAGGGGAAGAGAAACGACGACACAACGTCACCATCCCCTATGTGTCAGAGCTCTCCGAGAAAATTCGCAGAATTTTTAGAAGATACCAAATCCCTGTCTCCTTTAAGCCCACCAACACACTGAGGCAAAAACTTGTTCACCCTAAGGACAAAGTCCCGAAAGACAAACAGAATAACCTTGTCTACGCTATCCCATGTACAGACAATGGGTGTAAGGACTTATATATAGGGGAAACCAAGCGCATGTATCAGCATAGAAGAGCAAGCGATCCGGTTGTGGAGACTCGGCTGTATACTCAAGATCTCAACAGTACCAACCACACATTCGATAACAAGGACGTTGTCATATTGGACAGAGAATCGCGGTGGTTTGAAAGAGGTGTGAAAGAGGCTGTTTATGTGAAGCGGAGGAGCCATCTCTGAACAGAGGAGGAGGTCTGCGCCACAACTTGGCAGGGGCCTACAGTTCAGCTATCCAAAAGATCCCTCGACGTCTCAGTTCTGTGACCCCGTCACGGGTCACTGACCAATCGCCGCTGAAAAATCAGACGGCTTGAGGAAGCATCCAGGAGAGGATGTGAAACGTCGCCAGTCAATAAATAGTAAGTCCAGTTGACTAGATTTTAATTAAATCAACTTGATATTTTATTTACCTGGATGACTGAGAATATATACACAAATATATATTGCTTTTTAAAAAAAGAAAAAAGAATAGGCCTAGCAGTTTAATACAAGCAACTAAAATGCCCTTAAAGTCCTCAGCAAGTAAAGTATTAATAGTTCAGATGCAATTTAAATTGACCTTGGATGCCACTTTGACCTTGTTGAATCCCAAATTCCCAATACACTTGTTCATTGAAGTTAAATGCACTTTTTGAACGCAATTTTCTTATCTGGTTCAGTTCATGAAAAGAGTGGGTCACTGGGTTGCCAGTTTTATTCATTTGTATTACAAATTTAATAATTATATGGATGTTTTTTCTTTGATTTTGTTTGATTTAAGCTTGGTCTACCATGTAAAAATTATAAAAAATTATTATTATTGGTTTAATTTTGTTTACACTTTGGTATACACATAATGTATATGCTGGAATGGATAAAACCTGTAAAACTAATTAATTTCTTCATTTCTTGAAACTGCTCCTGGGTTTGCAAAAATGGCTCCTGGTTCAGCAAAAATCCCAAGGACCATGCAGGAGCCGCTTTTTGGCTCCTGGTCTTGACATACTTAATGTAAGGCTTGCTTGACAGGCTTGACTATGGCTGCTTCAGTGGTCATGAAAGAATTTAAAAGATAACCTCTGCCCCAATAATCCCAAGCTATTGTCTGAAACTGCACCTCGGAAGATGTATGGTAGCATATAAGTCCTCAAATGATAGTCATATAACGACCAAAAGATAAGTGACTATCATTGAGGACTGAGTTCTGCTTATTTATTTTTCGGCGATCTTTTCTTTTAGACCACCCGAACTATATAGGGCTAAAAGTCACTATTTAACAAGCTAATGTTTTGCAACAAGCTTAAACTGTTGCCATCAAGGTTAAAAAGCTTTAATTCACCTTTGCCATCAAGGTTAAGCAAGAAATTTTATTCATTTTACTCACCATTCTTTGCCATCAGACCAGGGGTATTTTTCCGAGAACAAGATCATGAAGATCGATGTCCCGATCGCGTCCAGGATCGCACTGCCGTTCTGCAACTTCCCCCCCCTCCGGAAATCTTGATCCGATAATAAATCCAAATTAGGGGTGGGCGATTTGATATGGCCTACTTTAACAATAAAAAATAAAGCAAATTAAACGCGAAATATTGTCGGAAATATAGATCAGTAAAATTAGGTAGGTCACTATATTAGCGATTTTTTTAATGATTTTTACGATGAAAAACAGGTTATTTTAAGCTTCTTTTCAAAAATTGGCGAAAATGTTTTAGCTTGTTACAAAATCGCTAAAAATCGTTTTTAGCTTGCTGGATATTTTATTCAAATAGTTTAAAGCTTGACTCCTTAGATGAAACTTTTAGTTTAAGCTTGTTAAAATATTAAAGCTTGATGAAATAGTAATATTTCAGCCCTATATAGCGCGGGTGGTCTAAAAGAAAAGATCACCCCTTTTCAAATCGGCCAAATCACATGGGGCCTCCAGCCAACAACAAATATAAACTAAAGACTCTCCTCTACATGTTGATCATGTTCATGTGTTCAGCTTCACATAAAATGCAATTTTTGCCAAGTCAAGTATTTAACCTTTATTTACCGAAATCGGCCCATAGAAAGTTGCTCGATTCGAGGTCAAAACAGAATGTAAATAAAATGAGTCAGCTCTGCTACACGTACTTCAAGTCTTCAACTGAACTAGTCGCTCTGCTCCACGATCTATTGTGGGTTGAAAAGCGTAAGGCCATAGGAATTGAAGTAGTAGATTTGCGCCCAGAACTTTTTGAAATCCCACACGGCTTTCATTATTCATTATTCATTATTTCTATTCTATTAGGCACAAAATGAACTACATGTACCCCCATTCACGCTGTACAAAGTAATAGAAGTAAAGGAGCCGGTTAGCACGCCAGGCACCACAAAGCATGCAAAGTGCATAGCATCGGAATTTTGGTGATCCCCGTCATCCTTTTTACCGTTTGAGGCAGTATCGCGCTGCTCATTAAATATTCATGAACCCAATCACGTCACATTCACATGGTCTTAATCGGTAGCTTGGAGTGGTTGGGATTGATCAGGCATGTTTTTATGAATGAAATTATGACCTTAACAGGGGTCAGGCAATAGCATATTCATGTGGTGTTTTTTTTTCAAGATGGCTGCTGGCTACCGGCGTTGCCTGGCCTGTCATGCTTGTTGTACTGAACTAAACGCCGGGACTCAAGGGTGAACAACATCATTGCAGACTCATTTTCACGGTTGTTACGACTGTTTTACCAACTTCAAACTTGCTGATTTTATGTTTGAAAGCCATTTTTTCTTGTTTCTGGTAAATAATGAAATTTTTTGCAAATAATGAAAAAATATGCGGTAGGTTTTGGAGCATGCGGCCGGCGGTGGACGCAAATCTACTACTTTTATTCCCATGGCCAGCCCTCGAATTAAGGATCTGAAGGGGCACGGCAACTTTTTTAGGGCAAGTTGATAATTGCCTTGGATTTTCACTGAAAAGGCAAGGCAGCACGGCAATTTGTAATATTTCAAAAGGGCATCACGGCAACTGTTGAAAATTTGAGAAGGGCACCAAGGCAATTTTTCAAAAGCGAATAGATGCATTGCTGTCAGCTGAATTCAACACCAAAGTAAAATTTGACTCTCAACTTTACACTAAAACTAACCTGATTGCTCAAAAAACCTGCTTAAATAATACAAAGCAGTCAAAAATCAACAGTTTAATTTACTTCAATTTTGCGATCCCTAGTTCTGAGCTGCAAAACGGACTCGAAACAGTGGTGAAACAGCTGTAACTTTGGTAATGATATTGATCAAATTCGCCGGGATAAAAATTATTTTGTGCAAAACATATCTAGAGATGGGCTCACATGTACAAGATACAAAAAATGTAAGACGATACCGGAAGGGTATCGCCATCGGTTTGCAATGGGAAGTCAATGTTTGCTAATCGAGAGATCAATTGATTTGCCCAGCACTCGGATTTTGTTCACGACACAAGGAAGCTTAGTTACTATTAAACAGCGTTTCTGATTGGTCGATAGTAAGCTGAAGGTATTTCTCCGACCAATCGAGAAAATGAAGTCAGATTTCTAGCAACCAGATAATGTAGCTAGCCGATGTGATTGGCTGAATATGTAAGCTTACGTACCCAGCGTGGTAAATAAGGCGGGCCCGGGGGCCCATAGCCTGTGAAAATCAATGCGGGCCCGACGAAAATGTGCCATGAGGGCCCAACTGGCCCATGAAAAAAATAAGTAAATAGATAAATAAATTTAATCTTACTGAAAAACGGGACTGAAAATACAAAAAATCTTCCAAGACATCGTCCATACTTACACTAATTCATAATGGAGATTCGCTTTTAAATGCTGATTTTTTTCAAAAATGTGTTTATTTTCCACTCTCAATTTATTCGGGCCCGCAAAAGTTCGTGGGGGCCCCTGAAGATTCAAGAACAAGGGCCCAAATGGCCCATGGTAATTTTTGCTTATATTTACCACACTGTACATACCTATGGTACATGTAATGAATATTAATTCACAACAAACTATTGATTGATAGCTGGGTTACGATGCTCAAAATAGCGATCGTGTTCAAGATTTTCCGATTTTAATTTTCCACAATTTTTCGGGGTTTTAACCAGTACCCGGTACTTGTTAATGATTTTATATAAATGAAGGGGCAGGGCTGGCTGGCTAGGGCACCCACAGCAACTTCATTAAAGGGCACGGCAAGTGACTGCTGTCGGTAAAGGACATATTTTGAGGGCATTACGGCAATGGGGCCGGGGGTGGGCACCCACGGCAATATGCCGTCGGTGCCGTGGGTTAATTTGAGGGCTGCCCATGGCCTAAGTGTAGCGTCATGCAGGCATGAGACTGCACTTTCCTAAAAAACCTGAAAAAACTGAAAATGCGCGTGAAATTGGGCAAAAAGTACCAAAAACAGGCTGAAATTAAATAAAGTTGCGGAAATTTTGACTATAAAAAAAACTGAATTCAGTTTTTAAACTGAATATTCTCATGCCTGGTCATGTAAAACAAGTACCCGGATGGCCGGGGTCACCTATTAGTACTTAAGATTTTTTTTTTCCACTTCCACCAGACTGGTGTTGTTAACTTGTGGTCCCAGTCCGGTCCCAGGTTGTGGCGCCAGCATTGCCTGCTTGGCCCATGAAATGGTTGACAGACAAAAAACGGATTTTGAAAAATTAAAAAAAATTCATAATCATAACTCCACCATTTCTTGGACTACTGAGCTCATTTTTGCACCATTGATTTTTTTATGCTCTTTACAGTGATACCAAATTTGTTGGGGTTTTATGAAAAATTCAAAAATCCACCGCATAAAAAAAAAGTTAAGCTTATTATTTTTCAACCGATTTAAACACGACTTTTGTTCATCATCTAACGATTATATAATCAGGAAAAAATCACCAATTATCCGAATGGTTTCTTAAGTTGATGATGCTACTAATTATGTTGCAAAATATTTATTTATTAACCGATTTTTCAACAGATTATAATGGCACTTCTTACCCTTCTTACCTTCTTATTCTGTGGAAGCGGTCATGGGATTGCGTTTGGTTTGGTTTGGCGTACTGAAAATCCTCTTTTTTGAGGAGCACCATACTGTGTCAAAAAGACGACAGGTGGTGAGTTCCGCATCGAAAAAAGTTCAAGTAACCTGGTTTGTCCCCGTGGTTTGTCACAATATAAAATATGCAACCAATGATGATACCAAGCAAAAAAGCTCTATTACTGAGCACTATTATACGACAGGTTGCAGCTCTAGGTTGCATCTATAAAAGAAGAAAAGTTATTCCTTCGGAGGAGGGTTCACTGCAAGAAAATAATTATGTGTCATCATGACTTTTAGCTACTTTTTACCTGAAGAAATAGGCTCCCACGCCACTGAATTCAATCTCAATGCATAGCTATGCATTGCACGGCAATTATACCTCTGCAATGATAGACTGGTCAAATCAGGGCAACATCCAGCCCTAATAGCTCCTAATCCGAAGAAGAGCATATGGTTGAGGTGAGTTTTTAAGCTTTTTACAGGGCAGGGTTACAAGATAATTACCAATTTGGCAGGCTAAAGCATGGGGGGGCATTTTGTGACGACAAAAAGTTTAGGTGTTGGATTAGGCTAGTCTTCGCAACTCAAACTTTAAAAAAAAACAGGCAAAACAGACATGCCATCGGTATGACATTTTTGTTATAATTGGTGCTGCCCTATGTAGTTTATTAAAAAGTGCCCATCTCAGTTTGTTTTTTTGGTGCGCCAACTTGAAGAAAATGCCAGCCCTCTTATTCTGGATAAATAATGGAGTATTAATTACAATTTCAAGCATAAGAGTTTAGGCAGGGCTGTCAACTCTCCGCACGCATTGGCCGTGAGTCTCACGCATTTGGTCACTTTCTCACGGTCAAAATGCTGTAAAATGAGTAAAATCTCACACATCGCCTAAATAATTTGTTGTCCCAGACACCGGACCCCCCCCCTCATTTTTTTATGATGAAAGGGGGTAACAGAATTTAGTTGGACCACTTCAATATTACGCCCTACACCATAAAAAGGTGTAAAGAGGCTGTGCAATTTATAATGAGCACTGGGGAGGGTAAAAACTCACTATAAAAATGGGTGATCAGTCAACATTAATAGGTAAATTTTCACGGGAAAATTTTCTGGACACGTGACCAATGCGTATCAATGTGAGTGTAACCTCGAGCCTGATCTCTGACCTCAAGGTGACCTCGCTATTCAAGTCTTAGTAATTTTGAATTGGAATAGTATTTTTCACCGCCATTTTGATAGAAATGTGTGCATTGCAAATTTATTGAATATTATTATGTTATCTTAATTTTTTCACAATATCATCAAAACATAATTTCAAAAATATCTAAAAAAAAAAAAAATATTTATCTACGGAAACTCTTACCATAACATTATTAACTTCGACAAGTAACTTATTTTGCCTCAAAGGAAGAATTCTTCCTATTCAAATACATTGAAGAACACCGCTGTGCTCGGGTCACATTCCATAATGCTAATATGTTCATGCCCATGGGTGTCACGTGTCCAGAAAATTTTCCCGTGAAAATTTACCTATTAATTCTGACTGGTGAGTTCTGGTGATGGGGATGTGTGGCCACATTACTCCTCATTTTTCAACTCCTTACCCAATGACCCCCTTTTTGTTTAACTCCTCTCACCCAATGACCCCCTTTTTGTTTCACTGAATTCCTCTTACCCAATGACCCCCCTTTTTGATATCCTGTCACAAAATTTTGATAAAATTTCTGATAATCTGTCACTGAATGACCCCATATTTTCATTATTTTTCAATTTTCAATTTTTTGATGAATTTTTAGAAATTTTGTATCAAATTTTATATTTTCACTGAATAGGCCTAACCCCCTTTTTTGGTAAGATTTTCCCCAGTCTCATGGAAAGACCCCCTTTTTGCGCACCTTCTCACTGAAAGACCCCCCTTTTTTGATGTCTAGGCTGCACTGAAAGACCCCTAGTTTTGAACTGCTGTCCGCACATCCCCGTCACTTTCAAAGTCAAGTGTCTTGTAGGGCCTATTGTTGTTTGTGCTTGTAACTATTGGTGGGGTGGATAATTGGAGCACTTGATGTAAATATTTTGTTGATCTGTCCCACTCCCCACTTTATGGTTTCACAAAAAACAACTTTTGTTGTCTCCCCCCTCCTTCGGGAAGTGGCATGCCCGGGTGGCATGCACAGCAGTGGCGTAGCCAGGATTTTGGAACCGAGGGGGCACAACTTGTAAATGTACCAACGGAAATATTTTTTGCCGACGGAAGTTGTGATTTGTTGACCCAAATTTTTTTTTCCATGGTTTGAAAAAAGTGAAAAAAGGATTAGGCCTATAGGCGGTACCAACATAAAAACACAAAATGTTTATGTAAAATTCAATTTCATTCACAATTTTTCATCATTTTTTTACAATTCTCCACTTTTTTCTGTCACCCCAGGTAAAAGATAGTCTATTGTTAACCCAATTTTTTTCTCCAATGCCTTCCGTCTACCGACGGCCTTACATGGACCGACAGCCATGACAAGCCCCCACTGGCTATGCCACTGATGCACAGAATTTATAAGTGGATGGGAGAGGTGGTAGGCTTTTGATTTCCACAACTTACTTCACACACTTTTCCCAATCTTTACTTTGTAGCCTAAAGCTCCAATATGTACCCTCCCTGAGGATGAGGGGAAAATTGCTGCCTTGTGCCTTTGTGAGACTAGTAGGCCTACATTTAGTTAGTGAGCCAAAAGCACAAATTGCTCACTATTTGATAATAGGTAGACGGGGTGGAGCATAATTTAATGATGCACCGTCAACACCCCTATGACAACTGCCCTAGTAGAAAGCAAGTGCCTTTCAAATACATGAATACTGCCACCACGAGAACTAGCTAGAACTGCAACTAACTATTTTCTTGAGCCATTAAAAACTTGACACTTCAAGTGCAGTATAATCCCAGTATGTGTTTGTTTGTTTGTTTGTTTACCCAGGTTGGTCCGTGAGGGACACATGCTAATCCATGTGAAATCCGTGGACCATTCCAAGCTCACACAATAAAAATGCACAAGCCTGGATAGCCAGTGTAGGCTAATAAGATGCACGCTGGCCTAGATAGCTTTAATAAACAAAGCAAGAAATGGAAGAAAATAGCAAGGAAAAGGAGAAAGGAGAGAATGCCACTCCCAAACACAATTGCACAATTTTACTCTTAGCCCTTACTTCATGAAAAAGGAAATTGAATTCCAATCTCAAGCCCCGATGCAAAGGCTATGTAACTGAAATGTATCTTTTATTCTGACTTCCTTAGATAGAAAAGTTGAACAAGATGTCCAAATCAAGTACAATACTACATGAGCCGAGGCTTAAACATTCCTTGCTTGTTTTAAAATATTTTTGAAGTGATTCTGATGAGATATTTTTGCTATTCATTATGTTCATAACACGATTTTCTTGTAATTGGCTGAGCTAACTCCAATCAGGCTGGAATTAGCAAACACAGGCTACACAATCGTCCTTGCTTTCAGTTTTCAGGCTATACACAATTGTCCTCACTTTCAGTTTTCAGGCTACACAATCTGCCCTTGCTTTCAGTTTTCAGGCTATACACAATCGTCCTCACTTTCAGTTTTCAGGCTATACACAATCGTCCTCACTTTCAGTTTTCAGGCTACACAATCGTCCTTGCTTTCAGTTTTCAGGCTATACAATCATCCTCACTTTCTGTTTTCAGGCTATACACAATCGTCCTTGCTTTCAGTTTTCAGGCTAAACAATCGTCCTCACTTTCAGTTTTCAGGCTAAACAATCGTCCTTGCTTTCAGTTTTCAGGCTACACAATCGTCCTCACTTTCAGTTTTCAGGCTATACAATCATCCTCACTTTCAGTTTTCAGGCTATACACAATCGTCCTTGCTTTCAGTTTTCAGGCTATACACAATCGTCCTTGCTTTCAGTTTTCAGGCTACACAATCGTCCTTGCTTTCAGTTTTCAGGCTACACAATCGTCCTTGCTTTCAGTTTTCAGGCTATACACAATCGTCCTCACTTTCAGTTTTCAGGCTACACAATCGTCCTCACTTTCAGTTTTCAGGCTACACAATCGTCCTTGCTTTCAGTTTTCAGGCTATACAATCATCCTCACTTTCAGTTTTCAGGCTATACACAATCGTCCTTGCTTTCAGTTTTCAGGCAGTTTTCAGGCTACACAATCGTCCTCACTTTCAGTTTTCAGGCTATACAATCATCCTCACTTTCAGTTTTCAGGCTATACACAATCGTCCTTGCTTTCAGTTTTCAGGCTATACACAATCGTCCTTGCTTTCAGTTTTCAGGCTACACAATCGTCCTTGCTTTCAGTTTTCAGGCTACACAATCATCCTCACTTTCAGTTTTCAGGCTACACAATTGTGCCCATCCACCACAAACTGGCCGTAAAGTCGGCATTTTCCATTTTGAGATAAATCAAAAACAGTATATGGATTTCTATGTAAAATATATTAGGAATTTGACCTTTGATGAACCATAACTTCACTTCCAAATGTCCGATGAAGCTGGTTGAGGTGTCATTTTAAAGCTGAAAGTGAATTCATTCAACATCTGCAATAAACAGAAAATGACCTAGACTTTGTGGTGGATGGTCACAATTGTCCTCACTTTCAGTTTTCTGTTTCACTAATTCTGGCCCGATTGGATGGAGTCAGCTGAGCCAAAATGCCATCAACGGCTGGATGGGCAAATTATAAGAAAACTATATACTATTCTTTTTTTACAGAACTTTACTTCATATGAACTGAAATGGTGGATTATTTTGAAGACCCACAGGATGCAGTGAATGTGGTTGTAGCTTGTTATAGCGAGGTAGGTCGATGTAGCAACAATGTTAATGTTTCTTTCATTTGACAAAATGTGTGGTTTTTTTTTAATACATGTGATGTAATCTGTGAAAACCCTTCACATGGTGATATGTTTAATTTGTGGGTTTTGCAAACAAAAAACATGGACATTTAGAACTCTTTTGAACTGTTTTCATTTTGTACCTGTCACTTTAACATCAAAAGAACATGAGCAAAGAAGAATTGGAAAAAAATAAAGAAATAGTTATGCGTTTAATTCTTTATTATCTTTATTATAAAGCAATTTGCCTTTTTGAAGACCACGTTGGTGAAATTTTATTTAAAAAATAGGGCCCTGAATTGGGCTATTCCAGTTGAAATCCATACACCTCCTATGGAAAACATGACCTTCATCTCCCACACAAGGGGTCCACCTGTGTGGTAGATGAAGATCATGTCTTCTATATGTCTGTATGGAAGGGGTGTAGGTAGATATTCAAATGGAGTCACCCATTCAAGTAACCCCATTTGAGATTCATTCTCCCTGTGTGGAAGATTAAGGTCTTGTCTTCCATAGAGGGTGTATGGATTTCAACTGGAAGAGCCCATTTTCATCTACCCTGGGACCTCAGCTAGCTTACCTAAAATTCACTTTGTACAATGGATACTAAAATTCTTACCAGAAATCTTGACCCAACAAAATTGTCCTCTTTTTGTTGACTTGGCAAATTTTCCTAAATTGTGTGTTGAGCAGATGCTATTTGGTGGAGTGGATTGTCTGTTCCCCCATATAACTAAACTGAGCTCAAAAAGAAACTTCTAATTTTTACAACTTGTGAATCACAAGGTCATATCTTAAAATACTGTCAATCAAAATGAACCAAAATTACACACAGGATTACCTTAATACTTACTCAAAACACATGTCAGTAACCAAGCAGTTGTCCAACTGACACAACAGCAAAATGCACTGTCATGGGACAGCTTCCTGGACTTCCTTCACTTTCACAGCCCAACATTTGGCACCCAGGACAAAAATATGTGAGAATGCACACAAGATCCTTGCACAGATGATAAAACTGTGCTGCTTTCTGCTTTTCATACACTTTTTGCATGAAACAGGTCTGGGCTGTGAATGTGGTCCAGGAAGCTGTCCCATGTCAGTGTATTTTGCTGTTGTGTCAGTTGGATAACTGCTTGGTTACTGACATGTGTTAAGAGTAGAGTATTGAAGTAAATCTGTGTGTAATTTTGGTTCAATTTGATGGACAGGATTTCAAGATATGACCTTGTGAAAAATTATAATAGTTTCTTTTTGAGCTCAGTTTACATAACTGTTTTTTACTATGTCAAATCCTCGGTAAGAAATAGTTGAAAGATTGTTTCAAAGCAAATAAGGAAGAACAGGAGTATTTACAAAATGAAATTCTTCTTTTACCAAATGAAATGTACTTCTTTTACAAAATGAAATGTACTTCTTTTATTACTTCTTTCTGCATGTAAAACTCTCTCTAAGGATTATGTTAGTTGCCTGAAATAGGCCATATCTATTCTTAAAATAGGCAATTTGCAATGTATTTGAGTATTATACACCAAGAAATCAATCAAGAAAAGAGAGGTAGTGACTGTTATGAATTGCAAAGTGAACTGTATAAGCTTAATTTGCCAGAGGGGCAAAGAATAAGAGCCAAGATGGACAGGATATAAATTAACCTTTCCCAAGTAGAAAGAGACTGAGATGGGAAGTAAGGATGATGATGGTGTAATTGTGTGGTATCAGCTGCATTTTGGAATCAACCATGTTTTGAGGAGGTTTAGTTTTAACAGATATGGTGATGTAATGATTTATGTGATTGGGGGAGGGAGTGGTGCTGGGGGCAGTGATGGTATAGGGGTGGTAGCTGGTGATGACGGTGGTGGATGCATGTGCAAGTGGTGGTGTGATGTAATTGTGTGGTATCAGCAATATTTTTTAGAATCAACCATGTTTTGAGGAGGTTTAGTTTGAAAAGATATAATTATGGTGATGTAATGATTTATGTGATTGGGAGGGGGTGATGATGGGGGCAGTGGTGGTATAGGGGTGGTAGCTGGTGATGACGGTGGGTGGTTGCATGTGCAAGTGGTATCAGCTATATGTTTTAGAATCATGCAACCATGTTTTGAGGAGTTTTGTTTTAACAGATACCGTAAACGTTCGCCTAATGGCGCTATGGAGTGCATGGAAATGAGAGAGCGCCATCCCTGTAAAAGCCTACTATTATCACTGATCATTAAGGGTACGATGTAGTTAAAGGGTGAAACCTATCGACACATACAATTATGAACAAGATCGAACAAACTTGTTCATGATAATGCGGTAATCATTCACCTGATACGTTGTAGGCCCAGTGAGCAGAGCATTAGACTATAGTGCGAGAATAAAGAGAACTTGTGGAGAAGATTGATGGTTCGAATCTCATGCAGTAATTTCTGACAGATTATGATGTCTGTCAATGTTTTTTTTTCTGATTTGAGGAAATTTTATTCTCTATTTTATCTTTAACATTGTTTATATAATTTTATTATTTTATCTTGTATGTGTCTTTTTTCATGCTTTGTTTTTATCGTTTCATTTTAATCAAATGTTGTAATGAACCTATTTAATTGTATAAGCATTTGTTATGTGTGTGAGACGAACTGTCATGTACTGACGACAAGTCTTTCAATTCAAGCGTGAGTGTCCTTGCCTATGCATCAGTGGTCATAAGAGGTATATCATTTTATTCGAAATGAGGGGGGTCCCAAATATACGGGGGTCATAAAGTCTTGGAAAGAATAATAGGAGGGGGGTCATAAAATGTTTTATTTTCTGATTTTATAAAATGTTTTATGACCAAAATGTAGGGAGTCACACGACGACCACAGAAAGTGTGTTATTTTATTCAAAAAGACAAATTTCAATACAATTTTGGGGTTTGGTATCATAAAATTTTTGTTGCCGAAATAGGGGTGCGCAATTTTATTGACGAGACTTTTTGTAAATTTGGGACCCCCTTCCTAAAAAAAAATGATAGCCCTCTAAGAGGATTCAAAAGATAACCTCTGCCCCAATAATGCCTAGCTATATTTGTTTGAAACTGTTCCACAGAGGATGTATCATAATAGGCTCAGTCTTCAAATGATATAAATAAAATTTGAATGAGTGAACGAACAAAATCATACAACGACCAACTGAATAGAGGCTGTGCATATGGCGTATCATCCCGTAAATATGGCGGACTACTCAAATGCATTCAACAAAAGCATGATTGCATCTACCGCGACAGTTTGTCTCACACACATAACAAAATGCACTACGATCAAATAGGTTGATGACAACATTTGATTGAATGGACTGCACTGCGCCATGATTACGGGAAGAAATCGGTTCAAATCCTTTGTTTGGAGCCAATCGACAAACGCAAGGCCTCTATAGCTATCATTGAATACTGGCTAGGGTTCAACGAAACAATGAAAACATGTTATAAGGCGCTTTGGAAGGCACACAATACCCCAATGGCTTTCCATATTATGTGCACTCAACAACTATTCAGTATCGAAGCCCGCATCGGGTTACGTAATGTTACTATGTCAACGGGATCGCGCGCTTAAGTAATGAGCCACGATCAAAACAATCAGTACACAAAAAAGGCATATCAAAATAGCGTGATCGTAATGATCGCCATTCAAACAGTGCTTGGTTCCGATACCATCACAGAGTTACGTAACTACTTCGTGGTCTGATAGTTATATGATCAATGGTCTGATCTACTTGGGTTCGATCCTTTTAATAAAAGAAAAAATAGCTGATCATTTATAATGCATAAATGAATAAAGTAATGTAGTTACACAATTTGAAACATTGAGGCCGTTCTATTTTGCAAAGGTCATTTAACTGTTAAATGTAGTGGAATATAATCACGCATTGATAGGTAGCAGGTGGAGCAAATTTTGTCAGCGGTTTTTGTTGCCGCTTGTTCGCAGTGCCTATTTATCTATAAAAAAATAAGAAAATTAAAATTAAATTTAAAAAAATCACAATATTCATTCGTAAAATGGGGACAAAATCCAAAAACATTTCTTGACCCTTCTTCACATAAAAGTGGGAGCAGAAGTCAAGATTCGAACAAGTACCAATCAACAATCAAGGCGCACCCACTACCGACTGAGCTAACGGGTCAGACAATAGAAGGGTGTAATTTTCAACTGAAGAATATTAAAAAAATATGAAGAAATTACAATGTTATAAAAAGATTTACCAAAATGAGGTATAACGATGAATCGATTTACAAATTAAGTCAAATGGCACTTTGAGAAAGAATACCTGAAGAAACCCCAAAACATCTGCTGCTCTAGCAACTAACCTAGTGACCTAAAGTATTGGGTCATGTCACGATATTTTTTTCTGAGGCATTATGTCCAGGTTGCTCAATTCCACATACATGTATCCTTAATGCTGTTGAGATTTTACAAGGATGGCGCTCTCACATTTCTAAGAATCCAAAAGCGCCATTAGGCGAACGTTTACGGTATGGTGATGTAATGATTTATGTGATTGGGGGGAGTTTTGATGGGGGCAGTGGTGGTATAGGGGTGGTAGCTGGTGATGATGGTGGGTGGTTGCATGTGCAAGTGGTGGTGTGATGTAATTGTGTGGTATCAGCTATATTTTTTAGAATCAAACATGTTGGAGGTTTAGTTTGAGAAGATATAATTATGGTGATGTAATGATTTATGTGATTGGGAGGGGGTGATGATGGGGGCAGTGGTGGTATAGGGGTGGTAGCTGGTGATGACGGTGGGTGGTTGCATGTGCAAGTGGTGGTTGTGATGTAACTGTGTGGTATCAGCTATATTTTTTAGAATCAACCATGTTGGAGGTTTAATTTGAAAAGATATATGGTGATGTAATGATTTGGAAGTGATGATGACGGGAGCAGTGGTGGTATAGGAGTGGTAGCTGGTGATGACGGTGGGTGGTTGCATATGCAAGTGGTGGTGTGATGTAATTGTGTGGTATCAGCTATATTTGTAAGAATCAACCCTGTTTAAGGAGGTTTAGTTTGAAAGATATGGTGATGTAATGATTTATGTGATTGGGAAGGAATGGTGGTGTAGGGGCAGTGGTAGTAATAGGGGTGGTAGCTGGTGATGATGGTGGTGGATGCATGTGCAAGTGGTGATTGAGATATTGGTTGTGCTGATAATGATACAGACGAAGATGAGGTAGACGATGGTGTAATCATGTGGTATCATCAGCTCTATTAGAATCGACCATATTTTGAGAGTTAGTTTTATGTGGTGGTACAATGATTTATGTGATGGGAAAGAAATGGGGATGGTGGGGACAGCAGTGGTAATTGGGATAGTAGCTGGTGGTGATGATGATGTAAGTGGTGGTTGTGATGTAATTGTGTGATATCAACTGAATTTTTAGAATCAACCATTCATTTTTTTCTCGTGTAGGAAATAGGTTAATAAATGTGTATTACTTGTTGCTCGGGGCTTGTGCATTAGACGCATTAACATCTCAGTACAAGTGCATTATTTTGTACAATTTCACTCTCAACAAGTAAGACGCATTCATTAACCTATACATAATACACAAGGAAATTATTATGAAATTGTCCATTTCCTTTTATCACACATTAGTGGCATGGCGTGAGTCATCCTATTGGGGGCACCGACCATGATGGGTGGGGGGGGGGCAGGCTTTTGTGTGATCTTTTTTAAGGTGACCATGGTCCTTGACATACTCACACACAAGTTTGCATAATTTTTCAGCCCATTTTGCGGGTGCTATACTTGAAATATCGCACATTTCCACCCAATATTATTGAATATTATTATTTGTTTCAAATTTTATCCAAAATTGGTTTGAAAAACTTGATTAGTGTAAAATTGGAAAAAAAAATGTTCGTGTTGGAACATTAACTTAAAACTAAAAGGGCTGAAACTAATGTTTGTTCTGGTCATGTTCCAAATTTGCCATGTCATCGTAAAATCATGGTAGCCATTTTCAAGTCACAGGAGTCGCCTAATTTGGATACCAAATTGCAGGTTTGCATATTCATAGAAGCTGTTAAAAGCCCCTATTATAGAGAAAAAAAATAGAATCCCCTGTGGCTGTAATCGCATTACTTGAATTTCATCATCATTACCATCATCAAAAGGTTAAAGATCCCTGCACCATTTGCATTGTATCTGTGACTGTGAGTCACTTTTAATTCTATCTGATGCAGACATAATTTAGTATTAAATAGATTAATATATCACCTGCTATTAATCCCTATCAATCTCATCCGCCCATCTTCTGGTAGTATTTGATTACACCTGACCACAGCAGAATGCATTCCCATCATGCATTGGAGAAATAAGTGACATAAGCATTACAAATATTGCATTGTGGGATGGTTTTGGCAGTTTTGGGAAACGTTGAACTCTGACCTATTGGGGAAATTGCTTTAATTATTATTCATTTATCAATAAAATATTTTAAATAATTAATTTGTGCCAGACTTCAGTGTGTCCCAAAACTGCAAAAACTGTCCCAAAATGCATTGCGAATTTTAATGCCAATTTGGCTTATTGTGCCAAATCACTTACGAAACCTTGCTAATACTTTGCTAAACAGAATATTCAACAACTCTTCCTATACCTTTGTACAGAAGCCAACCGTTGTTAATCCGTGATGAATCCACACTTTTACTGTAGCGTACACGCGAACTCGAGCAAGACTACGCGTTACGCGAGAGCGCGTAAAATTTGTCATGTCTGGAACCTTTGTGTGTATGCAAGCTTACAAGTTGCAGTCAGTATTTTTCAGGTAGCGGCTAAACATTGCCGTTTTATTCTGTTGTTTTATTGCTGATATCAACTGAGAAATCATTGAAGTTTTTGTAAGGCTGAGTGGCAATGATTAACTGACATTCCTCGTGAAATAATCATGAATTATACGATCTTTAGCTTCTTTACGTTGTTGCATAATTAAATTTGTTGATGTGCCATGGTAATGACTTGGGGATTCAATCATGTTTCACCATTGTTCATCACCGATTAACAACTCGCGTCCGGCGCGTCTGCATGGTTTTTGAATCCCCAAGTCATTACCATGGCACATCAACAAATTTAATTATGCACATATATTGCAAACTTGTATCTCAAGCCTCAATCAAAGCAATTGTCTTATTTTGTCATAATTATATGTTATGCACTGGTTGGTAGAAACACATGAATGAGGCATGATGGGAAGGCAAGATACTCTCCAAAGCCACCTGACAAGTTAATAGGGGGGATTTGATGCCTTCCCATGGTGCAATGCAGTAATGGTGAGATTAACAGGTGTGTAACTATCTTGGTCATTCTCAGGGGGTAAAAAAAACAGGTAATTGAAAAATCTCCCTGTTGGAGGAGAGAAGGGATTTCTGCAAAAGGGCTGATTTGGTTATTATAATTTCCATCAGGTGGGTAAGGGTTTCTTCAATCGAAAATTGTTTGCTGTCTGCTATCTACTGAAGTTAAAGCCATATTATAACATTTGCTGAGGAGAATGCCCTCAAAATATTTTTAAATTCTGGTTTTTACACAATTGTAATGTACTTTAGTCAATAAAGATACTCTGCAAAAATCAAAACTCTAGGTGCTGTAGTTTTGTCAAAATCCGAGATTTTGAATAAAATGATGGAACCGGCGTTTTATTATTACGATGGGAATATTAGTCGAACATGTATGCACAGTACATACACGGCGTGCGGGATACACATACACACACACCCCGAGGATCGTATCAGTACATACAACCGCTGGGAGTAACATGCATGGGCGCTTAGTAATAAATTCCAATTTTCTATGCTTTACCTCACTTGTTCGGCTCAAAATTAAAAGGGACATAATGCTGACAGTAAAAGCTAACATTTTATGGAAAATAAATACTAATCTATTTTTACAGAAATTTTATAATATGGCTTTAACAGATGGTAAGGTAGATGGGAAGGCCTAGATGCTGATGAGCATATCAGACTGGTCTATTCTATATGCTGTCTACTGAAGAAATATAATAATGATCAAAGTTGCTTTTTGCTATCTACTGAAGATAGCAGAATGATCCTGTGATTTCTGCTATCTACTGAAAATAGTGGACCAATCGTTTCTATTGCTGTCTACTGAAGAAAAAACAATCTCTGCTTTCTGCTTTCTACTGAAGATAGTGGACCAATCCATTCTATATGCTGTCTACGAAGAAAAAATGATCTCTGCTTTCTGCTATCTACTGAAGATAGCAGACTGGTCTGTTCAATATGCTGTCTTCTGAAAAATAACGATCTTGTGCTTTCTGCTATCTACTGAAAATAGTGGACCAATCTTTTCTATTGCTGTCTACTGAAGAAAAATGATTCCTGCTTTCTGCTTTCTACTGAAGATAGTTGACCAATCCATTCTATATGCTGTCTACTGAAGAAAAAATGATCTCTGCTTTCTGCTATCTGCTGAAGATAGCAGACTGGTATGTTCTATAATGTTTTGTAATGAAGAAAGAATGATCTTGCTTCCTGCTATCTACTGAAAATAGCAGAATGGTAATTTTTATACGATGTCTAATGAAGAAATAATGATCTTTGATTTCTGCTATCTACTGAAGATAGCAGACTGGTCTGTTCAATATGCTGTCTTCTGAAAAAATAACGATCTTGTGCTTTCTGCTATCTACTGAAAATAGTGGACCAATCTTTTCTATTGCTGTCTACTGAAGAAAAAATGATTCCTGCTTTCTGCTTTCTACTGAAGATAGTTGACCAATCCATTCTATATGCTGTCTACGAAGAAAAAATGATCTCTGCTTTCTGCTATCTGCTGAAGATAGCAGACTGGTATGTTCTATAATGTTTTGTAATGAAGAAAGAATGATCTTGCTTCCTGCTATCTACTGAAAATAGCAGAATGGTAATTTTTATACGATGTCTAATGAAGAAATAATGATCTTTGATTTCTGCTATCTACTGAAGAAAGCTGACTGGTCTGTTCAATATGCTGTCTTCTGACAAAAAAAATTATCATGTGCTTTCTGCTATCTACTGAAGATAGTGGACCAATCTGTTCAATATGCTGTCTACTGAAGAAAGAATGATGTTTGCTTTCTGCTATCTACTGAAGATAGTAGGCTGGTCTGTTTAATATGCTGTGTACTGACGAGAGAATGATCGATGTTTGCTTTCTGCTATTTACTGATGATAGCAGACTGGTCTGTTCTATAATGTTGTGTAATGAAGAAAGATTGATCTTGCTTTCTGCTATCTAATGAAGATAGCAGAATGGTAATTTTATATGCTGTGTAGTGAAGAAATAATGATCTTTAATTTCTGCTATCTACTGAAGAAAGCAGACTGGTCTGTTCAATATGCTGTCTTCTGACAAAAAATAATGATGAAGATAGTGGACCAATCTGTTCAATATGCTACTGAAGATAGCAGACTGGTCTGTTCTATATGTGACATGATCAAGGGGATGAGTCACATGTCGCACCCAGGTCAAAAATGAGGTTTACATATGTTTCTAAAGAGGACAATTAGGGCTTTCAGAAACTGAAAACCCCATCTTGATATGACTTTTCTTTGCAAAGTTACGTCAATTTGCCCCCAAATATTTTGCCCCCCCTGAAATTCACTTTGCCCCCCCCAATGTCCCTCGCAAAAAAATTCCTGGCGCCGCCACTGTCCGTCACACTAAGCCTTTGCATAATTAAGAAATATTGTATTTATAACTGCCATTTGCACTGTTTGCTGGACATCATCTTGAAATTGCATGGGAAAAACCTATTGTAAACCATTGCCTAATTTGTATGTAGTACAGTTTTAATTAAAGGTGAACCTCATTGAAAATAAAGTTATATATCAATGGAAAGCTTATGATATGAGGATATTAAAATAATTTTTTCCGATTTTTTGATGGCCAATAAAGCTGAAAAATTAAAAAATGAATGAATTTTTGGTCTTTTTAAGGCGCCCTAAAAAGCACCCAAATCAATCGTCTTTGACCTTGAGAATGCTCGTGACGTAAGCTCAGGGTTCGCAGTCACGTGATCCTACTCGGATACATGTAAACAAGGCTTGCTTCCTGTACTTTGCAAGCTGCCCGGCAAGTCTGATTTTCACAATAAAGCTTGAAATGAGAAGAATCTTCAAGTTGCTGATTTCTTCTATATATATTAGAAATAATAGAATTATTGTCAACACGAAAATGTTCCGTAAATTTTTGACACAATCAGTCATAACTGGCTGGGTATAACTGGGTAATTGAGTTTGAATTTCGCGCTGGGATCAATTCCATGCGCAAATGATTGCTGCTGCCGTATACCGTTCATGTCATGGACTGAATAAACATGATCGAATAACAAATTAAATAACTTGTTTGTGACATTCCCTATTCTTGATTCATTTAAAAATATCTGATTTTTAAAAATATCGTCTTGTAGTAATCAAAAAATTAATTTAAAAAACCGCCGATTTCATCAAATTCAGACCATAAAGGTTTTCACATTATACCGCATTGCGGTAATACATTCTCCCGGTACATTCTTTCCACACAATCACGATTGAAAGAAACGGATACTTTATTATAAAATAAATACAATTTCGGGTACAATTTAGGCTTAGTAGACCGTTATTTGATGGAATTCTGAAATCTGAATAAAATAAAAATATTGTCACTTGTGTCACGATTCTTTTAATGATACTACCATCAGTGTACTGAAAAAGTGAAACATTCATGTTTTATGGATTACCGAACACGATGCGTAAATTGCTGCTTTTATGCTGAAGAAATTACAGGCAGCAGCACGATCAAGGTGGGCAAACACAACGACTCGCTTCGTCTCTCCGGTAGCACAAGTTCAAGTTGCGCCGTGTTTCAGCAGATTTGATCAATCGTTCCCTTATATTTGGAACATCTACAGGAATAAATTTTGCTGATGAAGTAGCAATAAGTTGGAAATATCAGAATGTGAATATCAAATCGGTCATTTTGTCTGCAAGTACAGTACGTACAGTCGCGGATACGGAACACTCGGCGACTGAGTGAGTTCACCCCGCCCCGTATGTATGTACGAAGTTCGCCTATCATACATGACCGGTTGTAAAGTTAAGAAATAATTAAAAAATCCCGTACATGTACTTTATTCTATTCCTTCGATTTCTCATTGTGATAAGTTCATCTCAACTTGGTGTGACGATCTGAACTGGTAGCACTAGCAGTTATTTTTTGCAATCTGTTTTCATTCCGGTTCTTCGCTAATCTTCGCTCATGCGTGTTTTACTGTAATATTCCCTGCATATCGTGGATGGCTTGGCCTATCCCAAATCACCCCGGCCAGCACTTTTCCCATTTTTTAATCCACACACTTTATTCAGGAACTTCATTCTTGATTTGACCATGATGTTTCCTTCATGTTATTCTTATTTTATTGAAGATATTTTTCATGTAAAGTAAGTTGGCAATGACTGAGTTCGGGCATTGGCCCGATGCATGCCACAGTAATGCATGGACATTGTGTTTACAATCAAACCCGGAAGTAACTGTGTGTCCCGTGTTGACGCCATCATCGAAAAGCGCCCAATTTGAACGATTTCGCTTTTGTAATTTAGGGGGTGCCAATATCCAATCTTTGCATGGAGATTATGTCTATCCTGGTGCGTTAGGCAAATAAAAAATATTCTTTTCTGCTTCCTGGCATCATAAGCTTTCCATTGATATATAACTTTATTTTCAATGAGGTTCACCTTTAAATGAACTTAGCATCACATATTTGTACTTGTTCTGTATTATTACTCCCTATAATTGCGGTGCTTATATCAGCTGCATTTTTGAACCAGGAAGTAAACCAGAAATGAGTCGTATTTGCCCTGATGGCTCGTACATGGCAATTTTTTTCATTTTACCTTCTGGAAAGTGCAACACTCTGATAAACAATGGGTCCAATCTGGAGCAACAAACGAAATTATCCTAAGTCCTGGGTGAAAGAAGTCACCAGTATTTCATGAAAAAATAACCAGAGGCACAGAAGGCAATTGCCTTGGGTGCCCCATGCCTTTGCCTTGAGTAAGTTGGTGCCCCTCAAAATGTGTAACTTTAGATGTATTCTTTAATATGTGATTGCCTTGGTGCCCTTGCAGGCCTTAGCAGAATTGCTTGGCTGCCTTCGCAAATGCAAATGAACTTTTTCCTGGTGTTTTACTCCAAATTATTTTCATGTGATACACTACAACAAATTCTTCTAACAAGTTGTAATGTTTATGAAATTAATAATAATAGTAATAAATGTATAACATTCCCTCAATCATTTTTGCACCAGTGGCAGTAATTCATTTTTTTTCCTTCAAAAGAATTCCATTTTTAACTATTTACTTTAAATTAAATATTCAAATGATTAATCCAAACATGAAAACAAGCTGGCTTTTACCTGACATAACAAGTCCCATTGCAGGGCCTCGCGTACGTAATTATGAGTCTGCGACATGACTAGCTTTGCCGTATACCCAATCTTCTCCCGAGGCTGTCCTTGCTGTGTATTTCATGTAGGCACACCACTGCTACAGCTAGATTTATTATTGAGAGAATTGGTTGCCTCATGGAGGGTATATTTTCACCAAAATAAAATTTTGTGCACTTAAATGTTAGTACCCTTAAGAGGTATATACATTTATTTTCATCTACATAGTAATTTATTGTGTTCTTGAAAATTGGGTAAGGGTTTTCAAAATGGACCAACAATGAAGGAATTACTTCGATTTAGGATAATATTTTTTGCAATATTTCATTTGCAGTGGTTAATTACACAAATTTAATAAGACGCAGAAAAAAAGTGACAGCCGTCTTTGGTTGCACAATTATATTCTTGTACTAATAATGATATCTTCAAATTAGGCTATTCCATTTAAAATCCACACTACCCCTGCGGAAGATTTAGCTAAAATCTGCCACAGAGGGAGTATCAATTTTGAACAGAATACATAATTGAGTAACTTCCATTTGAATTACTCACTCCAGTTGTGGAAGATAAAGGTAAAACCATAATACAGGGGGAGTATAGGTTTCAAAAATATGATTAACTCTGACCAATTACATTTGAAAAATATACTCCCCCTGTGGAAGATATTTCCAAAATCTTCCACAGGGGAATGTGGATTTGAACTGGAATAGCCCATTGATATTTCAATATTTGATATTAACGAGAAGTAAACCACACTAAGATAAGTAGTACATTGCCAACGCCAAATCGGTTCATATTCAGAGACACAATATAACTGGCATGTCATGGCTTTAAGCATCCGTAATCAATACTTTGCAATGAAGTGTTTTTTAAAAAAAAAAAAAATGGTGAGCTATAGAGCAGCACTAGAATTGTATAGGAATGTTATGTTGTACTACAAAAATTTATATTCTGATTGTATTGGTGATATATGCAAATAACATTTATCATGATTATAATGTGCACATCAGAAGTACAGATGGATGATAGTATAGATAGATACACTAAAATACACAAAATTACATGTACTACCAGCCTAAAAGCCTTTTTCTTCTTTGGCAGGATAACTTCCTAATAAAATTCACAATTCAAAACTGGCAGGCAAACAAAAAGAACAAAAAAAAGCGCTGACATTTGGGACATTTTATACTAAGATTTAAGATTTTACGTAATAATATTATTGTGAGTCTGGTTTTTTTTCTGTGTGACCCATATTCAAAATGTAATTTCCGTCATCATTACATCTCCAGAACCAGTGAAGTATTGGGTCATTCCATTTAAAATCCACACTACCTCTGTGGAAGATTTAGTTAAAGTCCTCCACAGAGGGAGTATGAGTTTTGAATACAATAGACAATTGGGTAACTTCCATTAGAGTACTCATACCAGTTGTGGAAGATATAGGTAAAACCATAATACAGAGGGAGTATGGGTTTCAAAATGATTAACCCATACCAGTTACATTTGAAAAACATACTCCCTCTGTGGAAGATATTTCCATAATTCCACAACTGGAATAACCCATCGACTGGGGTCATAAGGCAAATCGTATCCAAATACTGGGACAATCTTGATCCAATTTTGTGCATGATGGACTGTTGTAGACTAAAATTAACACAATTATGGCCCATTTTAGTATTAAATTGCAAATTTGTGTGCACATTTTGTCCCACTTAAAGTCATTCTGGTCAGCATGACAACTTTTCAGCCAAATTTAAATACAAATTATGATTGTTTTTACAACTTTTCCCAAAAATGTTTCACAAATTTTGAAAACATTGGCTACAATCAGGCAAAATTTAGTTATTTTTCGGAACAAATAAAAAAAGTTTAAAAAAATGACTTGTCCATATACTGCAACAAAATTGGCCTTGAAATTTATATACCAAATGCCAAAAAAGCAACCCATGTATGCGGCACATCCCCGTATGGTCATTTATACTGAGTACCTCTGAACTGGTGCTTCCAGCTTTCAGCTGTAGTAAATAAGTGCATTTGTGCATAGCATTGGTGTGTCAAAAAGACCCTGGACAACTACAGCTAGACAATTTAAAATACAGACATTTTAAAAGTGCATAAGCTTATCAAGGTCTGAGCAAACAATTTCGCCAACACTTGCAAATTTGGACAGTCTACACAGGATACTTAATCCACATCAAAATGAACTTGTGTAGGAACATTTTAACTTGAATAGTTTACGTTTCTTGCTTGAACTTACACAGATCTGATGATTTAGAGAATAACGATAGGAATTTTTATTTTGCCTATCCTCTATCGTGTGATAGCGACAGGCAGGTCCAATATTTTGAGTAGTGGATGCGGCGCAGCCGGTATCCACTACGATAAAAATATTGGACCTGCCTGTCGCTCATCATAGGTAGAGGATAGGCAAAAAAAAATTCCTATCGCTTATTCTCATTCTTAGTCAGTTAAATATTATTTTAATAACTGTAAACAATTTTTTAAAGCAAAAACTAAGTTACCGTCATAAAACTCCCTCATTATAAAATGAACGAAACTTGTTTACAACTTCACGTATTCTGTTGCGGCGTACTGCTAGCGCTGTTCACAGATTCCGCACTAGTCTCACGCATCCAGCACGATACATACGCCGCATCTCTACACGCGTGTTCCGATTATCAAGACGCATGATGACGTGGGGTCGCTTCTACGGCCTGATAGACGGCACCAGAAATCATGCGATTGTCCAATCAGAAATGTGTCTACGAACTAGACCACTCCCACTGACTAAGAATACCAGCTATAACGATCAGAATCACAAAACATCAACTATTAGACACGAATTATTCCCTGACTGCAGGGATGGCAGGACTGTACAGGTAAGATGAAACGTGTCAAATTTATTGTATATATAATACACTGCAAAAAATATTTTACTCAACATTGAGGTCACAACTCAACAGTTGGGTAAAAAAAATACTCAACATTGAGCTCATATAGGTCACAACTCAACAAATGAGTCAAAAATGACTCAACATGAGCTCAATGTTGAGTAATTTTTTACTCATTTGTTGAGATAATTGTAATTAATACACTGGACCAATCATCCAATTCGGGGGGAAATGAAATTTGGCACAGCTTGATATGCTGTAGGGCTATGCCTATACTTTTGTGGGTATGGAGCCAAGTGAAAGTTTTTTTGGGTTGAAATGCCTTTAATCATGCAAATATCTTTTTTTACCAGCAAATGCTAATGTAAATTGAGTATAAACTTCATAGATCTGGATACATATCACCTGTATACAAAGACTTTCAACAATTACCCAAAGCAAGTATTTTTCATTTATGTAAAATGGACCCAAAGCAAGTATGTCATTATTTTCCTCCCCTTAGCAAGTTACGAAGAATGTCCTTCTGATATCAAATAATTTTGATTTTTTGAAATTTGCAATGTAATACACATTTTATGGCAAATGATTAAAATGGATATTTTGATATTTAACAGTACTCAAGTAAACTTTATAAATGAAAAGTCGACGATCAGTTGAAAATTTTGACCAAAGATATTGATTTTTTTCCCAAAACACCAAAAAAAATGAGGTCTTTTGGGGAAAAAATCCATATCTTCAATATGAAAGGTCAAAATTTTCAATTGATCGCCGGGCTTTTCCTCCCAGCTACATACACTTTAAGAATATATCATTAGATTTATAAAATTTATTTCGAGGACTGTTATCAAAAAAGTGAAAAATATCAAATTTTAATAATTTGTCATATAAAATTTGTATAATATCGTGAATTTCAAAAATGAAAATTATTTGATATCAGAAAGACATTCTTCAGTATTCAGAATGCAATTCGATATGTCTGATGTGCTCTCATGTCCCACAAAAATACTGTCGAAACGCTCAAAACGCTCATTCCAGATCCCTTAACTTAAGTATTTTACATCTATATGAGTTGCGATGAACACACCTAAATAAAACCTCCGGTAGCCACTAGTCAAGGCTTGAAGCACATATTTTCAGGAATTTTTGAGTACCATGTTACCCAGATTTTTGTCAGCATCTTGGTGCCAACAAATAATGAGGTACCCTTTTTGAGTAACATCTGTGCAATAAAGGTACCCTTTTCCCCCAGTTTGGCTGTTTTTGATACCCTAAACAAAATACAAGTATCCTGCCCAGCTGTGAAAAAAACCCACATTTTGACCAAAAAGTAGATTTCTATACATGGGACATTTTACATAAAAATATGATTTTTATATATTTATATGCTTTTGATTTTTCTAGTTTCAGGAATACTACTCCATATACCAGAAAAATACAGCACTAATTTTTTGGGATTTAAAAAATATTATCCTGTTTTGCCAAATGAATTTTTTCATTTTTTCATTTTTTCATTTTTTCATTGTTTCATTGTTTCATTGTTTCATTGTTTCATTGTTTCATTGTTTCATTTTTTCATTTTTTCATTTTTTCATTGTTTCATTTTTTCATTTTTTCATTTTTTCATTTAATTAAAGTAACACAAAACAGTAAAAAGTAGAGCAAAATTTTGGCATATACTCAAGATTTTGAATGCTTAGACTTGTTCCAAGTCTGTGATTTTTGTGACTCGATTGTCAGAAAACATGCCGAAAATGCATTTTTTTGGCTCTTTTTTCAAGAAATTAGTAAAATAGTGAACTTTTTCTTTTATCTCCAGTTAGGACTAAATGAATGATTAGGATTGAGCTGTTTTATTTGGCAGAACTTGATAATATTTTTTGAATCCTAAAAAGTTAGTGCTGTATTTTTCTGGAATGGGGAGTAATGATAAAATAGTTGATACAATTCTATAGAGAGTGCAATAGCCTATCTCCTATTAGCTCCTATTAAACCTACTTGATTGGCTTCCAGTCTTACTCTCCACCATGAGGCCAACAAACAGGTTGCACTTAGTCTGTAAATTTGTTGGCTGTACACATAGTGACGTATTGGTCATAATAGATGCCTTCTGTGATTTTTATTATCAATTGTTGTATTTTATATATTGCTATTTTTACCATGCAGAGATGCCAGTTTTCAGGTTTTAACCTGAATTCTGTTTTTTTCTGAGTTCAAATTCCTGCGTTTTTATTTATTTTCAGCCTGTTTTGGGGCTTTTGGCCTGCATTCACACACTTTTCAGGTTTTTTGAGTGAAACTGACTGGCATCTCTGACCATGTTTCTTTCTTTTATGGACTCACATGGGATTATTATTATTATTATTATTATTATTATTAACAGCATTTATAAAGCGCCTTTACTAAAGGACAAAGCGCTGTACAAAACAAAAAACCTTAAGAAATGCAAAAACAATCAAAACCTTAAAAATACACACATAGCATAATTAAAGAAATAGTTAAAAACATGATACATGTACAAAGCAATGATTACCATCCTAAAATAAATACCAAATTGAAAACAGAAACCTTACATGTGACCATCCACCACAACTGAGCCCGGATGTCGCCAGTGCCACTATTGAGATATGCTCCATTGAACTTGACAATAAACAATAGGAAACAAAGGATTTATTGACTGTTTTATTGCTTTTGCTACTTAAATGTCAAGTACTATAGACATGATATACATCATTTTAAAGCTAATTTCAAGCAGAATATTTTGGTTGAATATCTCAAAAAATGATGATTGGCGACTTCAGGGCTCAGTTGTGCTGGATGGTCACATATAATGTACAGAGATAAAAACAAAACTATTATGAAACAACTGATATACCTAACCATTTCTAAAAATTAGGCAAATACACAAAAACACTTTAAAAACCAGGAAAATCAGCAAGGAGGTGGCAAATTACATTAATGGGTTTAAATAAGTTTTGAGTTGTTTCCTAAAAGCACGAACAGAGTTGCATTATTGTGATAACACTTCAACAGTAATTTACAACGTTAGTTTTTCGCATCACAATATTAGATGGCAATAATAAAAGGTCGCACAAGGCAGCCATTGCAACGTCAGTATGTGATACAGGCAACAGTATTACTGTAAACTATGAAATGTTTGCATCCATGAAAATGTCATAAACTTCGTAAATGATATGGATTCGCGAATTTTTCATGCCCGCAAAAATTTCTTTTTCCATAATCTATTCGAAAAAGTATCAATTTTGTGACAGTTACCCGCTGCACAAATGATGGTTGTTTTAAATTTGCGAAAATTGTGTGTCTCGAAAATATTGTACTTAATCACAGTATTCTTTCCCCTCAGTGCATGTGTATCACTATGGACCATAATAACCTCATCCCAATGACATAGTCAATAACCTCAATTAACATGATTAAACAATCATAGTGCAAAATTTGACCTCAAGTTGCAGAGTATGAGTTTTTGTACCCAAATTTTCAAAGGTCATTCAATGAATGTACAAATGTATTGGGGTTAAAGAACTACGCCCCTAATAGATGAGGATGTTGTGGATCCTAGTGTATGTAGTATATTGAATGACAGTGACAGGTGCATCGGCTGTAGAACATTTTGATGTGATCATGTGAATTGAGTCGCTTGTCACGCAATGGTTTTCATGATCACATTCCCAACGGCATAGTTCAATGACCCTCATTTAACAAGCAAAGCTCTAATTCTGACCTAAAAGTTTTGGAACATGAGTTTTTGTACCCCGTAGATGCAAAAGTCATGTGAGTGTAGAAGCTTATTGGGGTTATAAGGAACTGTGTCCTCGATATTCACATGTTTGAGATCTTAGCATAGCAGTGTCTTCTTTTTATGATAACCAGTATTCTTGGCAGTTCACATGTTACAATAACATGCTCATATTTGGGGGCTTTGGGGTGCGAGACCCCAGGGGTAAAAGCAGGGGCGGCCAAAATGAAGGGGCGGCGGAAGAAGAAGGCGGCAAAAAGCAGGGCGGCAAAAACATAGTGACAAAAAGCAGGGCGGCAAAAAGCGAAGTGACAAAAAAACGAAGGTGACAAAAAAGCAGGCGGCAAAAACGAAGGGCGGCGGAAGAAGAAGGCGGCAAAAAGCAGGAAGTGACAAAAACGAAGGGGAGGCCAAAAGAAGAAGGGGCAACAAAAACAGGGGCGGCGGAAGAAGAAAAAAAAAAAAAAAGAATTAGTAAAGAAAAAAGGTGGAAAAAATTTGAAAAAGTATAAAAAATGGTACTATACATCAAAATGTGTTGCTTTTAGGGCGCTACTGCGCCTAAAATTTTTTTTTTTTTTTGAGGAAGGCGGCAAAATTGAATTTTCGTCAGCCCCCTTGGGTAGGAGCGGCCATGGTATGCCACTGAATAAGCTGAACATTTCATCCAAGTTGGACTAACAGTTCCTGAAATGCGGTTATTTTTATGTGATGTGACTTGACAATATTATGTACAGAAGTAAATAAAAATATATTTAGCGACATAGGATTTAATTCTTTCTTGGTTGTTAGTTTACACAAATGCAATATGATCGAGTACCGTACATTATAAGTCAGATCTGCCACTATATTCAATTTTGACATATATTCATAACTAAATTTTGTATTGTAGATACTATAACAAAATTATATTGTATTTGAGATATATTCTCCCTTGTTCTAGCCCTTTTGAGGTACTTGAATTACTTTGTTGACAGGGTGCGCCACCCAAGTTTCGAAACTGTACCTCAAATCTAGGAGTAATTTTTGAGAGATGTTTTGAATTTTCTTCAATATGTGGATCCATGACTAAGGATTTATGATAAAAATACTTCAACATGGAACCCAGGGCGTTCTATCACAAGAACATACTAAAAATCCTCAGTGCTTTTTTTTTTCATGACAGTATACTTGAACATATCACCAGTTTATACAATAAGCTGAAAATTCCAGCCAAATTGGACTCACAGTTCCTTGAGATATGGTTACTTTTATTATGGCAAATAATAATGAAGTGCTGTAGAAGTTCAGCATTGCCTTTGGCTACATCTCAAGATTATAGCAGCAAAAGACTTTTCTTTTTTTTTTGTTGCACAAATGCAATGTTATCAAGTAAATTGAGCGATGTGTGGGCTATATTCAAGTTTGACTTTTCTTCATACAGTCTATAATATCGAATTGATTAATTGAATTAAACAATTCATTGATGTTTGCACTGGGTAGTAGCCATTACTGCCAGCAGACAGGAACTCTAGAACCGAGCTCTAGAAAGTTGACCTCAATGCTGTAGGTGGTCTTACTGTGCTTTTGAATGGGACAGCAGTAACCTTGGCCAATTTTTAGACCAAAATTTTGGATTTTTCAGATTTTTTTCCAAGTTTGTGAGCGCATAACAAGACTATCCGTCGATGGATTTTTGTTTTGAAATTTAGTTTTTCATAACATATGAAAAAGGCAGAGACCCCTGCTGTATAATAAATTAGCTAGCTAAGTTTTGAGTAACCTTGATGAAAATTATCAAAAAAGTGCCTATTCTTTTGTGTGTGTACGGTCCATCACCTGTCACTTGGTAGTCTTGTAACATGTCTAATGGCGCTGCCCATGGCCGCTCGATGAATTGTTTTAATTCGAATTAATCAATTCGATATTACAGACTGTCATAATTATGTGTAGGGGCCTACTATAATTTAACTAAACACTGCAGCAAAATTAAAATATATTATGAACAATTTGTTATACTACAGAAGAGAAGCAACGGCCTTCTTAGCCGACACTCCCTGTGGCTCTTGATTTTGTATTGGGTGGTGATATGTGGCTGGGTGTCCAAACTATGACTATGTACCCCCATATGTACCCCAAAATGTCCCTCAAAAATGAACCAACTTGACAAAAAAAAGACCCAAATACTAAGTAATTATACTTTTTTTTTTATTTGAAATTTAAAGCTTTTTTTTCAATATTTATTGATTTTTATTCATATCAAAAGCAAACAAAAAATCAAGACAATCAACAAAAAATCAAGACAATCAACAAAAAATCAAGACAATCAACAAAAAATCAAGACAATCAACAACAAATATACCAGAACGAAATTCAAATTTGACGATATTTATTATATAACGAATTAATCTGCAAGAAATTTTTGGTACATAAACATTATGTCGCCAGAGGTTTCCAGTGGTACAAAAATCTCAACGTTTTTTTGAGAAAAGTGGGGGATGAGGCTGTGGATCACGAAATGCCCTTTTAAGGCAGCAATAATGGTTACACAAATTATGCAGTCACCTCTTTTTACCCAGGCACACTAATTACATGTACATACAAATTCACAATATAATCCAGTCATATAGTCTACTATTTTATATTTATACAAAATGGACCAAAGGTCTATTAAAAGGTAAATTTACAAAATTCCTAAATTCATTTGCAAATTTTTGCTGAAAAGACAATGAAATGTTTACTTTTTGTTCGAATTTGTGGAGACCCGAAACCAGTCTTCTGAACTTTGCAACCCAAATCTAAACCCAAAAGCCTGGAAATCCTACCCAAATCAGTGGTACATATCCGTACCCACTTTTCCACCATCAGAACTCCCTGTGCTTTGCTCTGGTATGTTCTTGTGATAGACAGAGCGCATTAATAGCAACTGAGGTATGTTGATTTTACACCTTATTAAATAATGCATTGCATTCCAGGCAGTGGCAGGCACGGAATTTGCAATTCCACCTGAAATCCATACACCCCTTATGGAAGATAATAATTTCTCACACATGGGGAATAGATTTCAAATGGAGCCACCTATTTAGGTAACCCCACTTGAAATTCACACACCCTGTGTGGAAGATTAAGGTCATGTGTTTCATAGGGGGGTGTAAGGATTTCAAATCGAATAGCCCAATTGTTTCCTAAATTGAATTGGAAATCGGCAGGCTCACATTGAGAAATGAATATTCATCTGCTTCACAAAAGAATAAGGAAATGAAAGAAACTGAAACACTCACAGATAGCAAAATTACTTCAGCAGCTGTTCTTTACAATGGCATAGTATTATCATAAAATAATCCAATTTTGCCAAACCCTACCCTGGTATATCACAGATTAAGGGTTGACTAAGTATTGTTGGTCGAAGCAGCCAAAAAGATTGATTTTCATTGTCTAAATCAATATATTGAAAAATAACACCTTGTTTTGCAGAAGTTCATTCTACAAATCATATACTTTGTACACTTGCTTGATTTATTGTTGTTAATGAGTTATGAACGTTTTACAATTATTCTGCTAAATACGCGCTGCTTAAACGCCTTAATAAAACATTTTCTAACGCGCTTATGCCACATGTTATATACACAAACATTGAAATCCTTGTACTGGGGAGTCGTCTTACTGCAGCAGCTAAGGGCGAGTCTATAAAACGTACTAGGCCTGACTTTATTGTAGGCCTCCTAATTATTACCGAATCAAATCAAATCTGAAAACTTACCCACTTCTGGAAAATTTACCGATCTAGCTGTTATGAGCGAAAGACATCAAGTGACAACGCCTAGCTTCTTACCGAATCACCTTACATGCCTGAGTGAACAAATTCTGAAACGCCTTTGTTAATTGATAACAATTACGCTATCAATAAATGCTTACTCATGTATGCTTCATCTCTGTATAGAAAATACATTTATTCGCTAAATACGCGCTGCTTAAACGCGAATAAAACATTTTCTAACGCGCTTGCGCCACATGTTATATACACAAACATTGAAATCCTTGTACTGGGGAGTCGTCTTACCGCAGCAGCTAAGGGCTAGCTCCCCTTCATAAGTGTAGCAAAGAACGGGAAAATCAGGAGTAAACATTAGGATGCTCAACATTTTATTAACACTAATCAAGAATCAATTATTGACTTGCCAAAAATATAGTCATGATACAAATGCTTATTGTTCATTTTAGATTATACAAACATAATAACAACAATCATTAAATGCCTAAATTGAGAGACACAGATTTTCTGACATCGTCAGAATCTTGAATGTAGCCATCTTTAGCGTTCTCTGAACGCCATCTTCCATGCTTTTAAAAAGCCTATCTGGGACACCCAAGTTAGCCGCAGCCGTAGCACCTCCTGCTCTTAAACTATGAAGAGAGAACTTTTTGGGATCCTCTCCTATCTTCTTTATAGCATCACGGAATACTTCGCGCGCTCTTGTGTATGAAAGTTGTTTGTTAATCCTAAGCTTAAACGAGGATGATTTCTTGCAAAAAGAAAGCCCACAAAAAATAAATTGATCAGATAATTCATTCTCCAGTAACCCTGATAATTGTAAGAACCGCGTAACCATAGCTACCGGACAAGTGACTTTCCCAGTAGCCGATATGATAACCCACGCACCTTGTCTGTATATATCCGTTTTACTTTTCTCCACGAAAATATGAGCAAATTCTTCATGCAATTGAATGTCACATCTTTTAATATTTACCAGTTCACTAAAAAAACCCGCGTATCCCAATAAGCACAGTGTACTGACGCGGAGATCCAGCAATGACGCGGAAGGATAGGCAAATTGTGAACAAATCTTAAGAAGCATAGAAGCAGAGACTGGGGATTTTTTGACAACTGGTTTTGATAGAATTCTCTTTAAACCTTCAACAACTAAATGCAAGAATTTTGAATCGCAAGGATTATCGTGATTAGCAATATCATGTCTCCACTTAATACCGTAAAACGCTGCCTCTATTCTTGAAAACGGTGCATCTTCTTGAAACATTGAAACTAAATAACTTGCGACATGTTCAGTATTGCTCGGGAGTGATGGAAAACCTCTGTTGCTTGCCCATTTTTCCCAGGAATCACACGCCGCATTGTACTTGGAAGATGTAGAAGTAGCTCTTGAAGACTGTAACACATGGTTTAGAACACTTTGAAAATCGTTTGGAATGTTAGGAGATGCCATGTTGGTACTATTCTTACTCATAGGTGCTTTGGGTTGAACGTAAACTGAAATAGCAAAAACAAAAACAAAAACAACAAGGCCGTTGGCTATGCAATCGCATCTTAAAGCCAAAACAGATACGGGTCCAATTTAATTGTAATGTCCTCAATTCATCAAAAACCCATATTCTATATACATATAATTATATTCCTTTGCAATTATGGCTTTTTATATAATTCCAGTGACTTGTCTCTTACACCAGTCACAATATACCTAGCCCAGTGGCTATTTTCTTCACAATTTTTTCACAGCGACTAACCCATCGCCTGGCCCATTGGCCTTAATGCCCAGTGGCAATTTGTCCATCGAACTACCCATCACCCAATGGCGATGTTCATGCTTCACGACATTTATAATTGTCATCAGATGCAATTTATCTAGCATCTAGCCTAATTACCATAACTGGTGCTTGAAATGTGTCTGACCCAAACAATGAGCGGTTGTTACGACAATGAATAAACACACCACGAGAATCTGTAATCTCAAACACACTTGATACTATATATCTCACACTACTATATCTGGAGAAAAGAATGGGCCAGAATGAAGAAGATGGCCATACAGGGATCACCAAAGTACCTACTGCTTTGGAAGCGACTAAATGAAAAATAGCTTTTGTGACGAGAGCTAATGGGGGAACTATCCAGTTGTTTTCTCCTTCCCAAGATAAAGAAAAAGCATCGACTCTATCTGACCCTCGGCACCAGAACCTGGAATTGAACTTAGGTAGTTTTGAGTTCATTTCATCGGCAAAACGATCTACTGTGTGAGGACCATAAATGTTGTCTACAAAAGAGAAAAACTCCGATGACACGCCCCAGTCGTCCCAGTCTACAAATCTACTGATCTCATCTGCCAATTGATTCTCTTCTCTCGGTATCCACTGTCGTCCAACGTCACTGCCCGATCTCTACAAAAATTGTGAATAGCTAGACTCAAAACATGTAATTTCAAATTCATGGATCCAGATTGGTATATAGAAACTGCATTCTTATTATCTGTAAAAACTTTGACAGAACTGGAAGTGATCCTTGAAGAAAAAGAAATCAAAGCATAAAGAATGGCATGCAACTCTCTCCAAGTAGAACTCTCCAATATTTCAGTGTCGTCCCAGGTCCGATTACTGATGACGTCAGAACCTAAAATGAAAGCTCCGCATCCTGTACCACTGGCGTCACTAAAAACAAAGGTATGTGGAACAAGATACTTAGCAAAATCACGCTTAACTGGAATTTTGAACTTGGACTTCCAGAAAAACAACTCGTTGATACTCAAACTACTGGAAGGAATATTAAAAAGATCATCCCATGATGTTCTCTTAATAATTTCGTGATGCAGAAACCGTGTCATAAGCTTGGTGGTATTACCTAAAACAGGAAAGGTTGAAACAATCTTGCCAGTGACTGATGCTAACTTCCTGGCAGATGTTTTAGGCAGAGAAGAAATCAAGGAATTGATTGACTCGATAATATCCTGAATCCGACTATGAGATATCTGCAGATATCCATCTTTACTATTCCACAGCAACCCGAGCCATTGCAACTGCTGTGTGGGAACCCAAACAGATTTTTCGCAATTTGGAACAAGACCAGCGCTAATCAGATCTGACTTCACTTTCTTAGCAATAATAGAACATGATTCTTCATCTGGAGCCCGACACCAACCGTCATCTAAATATAAAACAAGGAAAACCCCAACTTTCTCCAGTGTTTTACCAATGGTCTCATAGTTTTTGTGTAGACATAGGGAGCCGATGTCAACCCGAATGGGAGAACGGTGAAGGTATAGAATCTCATTTTACCATTGATAAACCACGAGAACCCTAAATATTGTTGATGAGGGGGGAATATATCTATATGGTGGTAACCGGACTTCAAATCAAATGAAAATAAAAAATCTCCTTTTGAAATATAACTAAGAGCAGTCTGCCAATCATCAAATTTCACTTTATCTTTCCAAATATGGACATTCACATGCCTTAAGTCTAAGATTAATCTAAGTTTACCCGATTTCTGCACAGAAACAGATAGTGGATTAACTACAGTCGGTTTACTATTTACTTCCACTGCTAGCCCTGCACTTACTAATTCTGAAATAGCTTTAGAAACAAATTCTGTATGAGCTATGGAAGACTTATTGTTCTTAAGAACTACGGATGTTGGTAATGAAATAAGTGGAAGTTTGTATCCTTGCTCAATAATACTTATTACAAATTCATTTGCACCAATTGAGCGCCAAAATTGAACAGACGTTTTGAGTCTTCCTTTAATGAAAGGATCAGAAGTACCCGCTTCAGTAATCATAATAATTCTTCATCATGTCATCAAAGTCCAAAAAATATGGAAGTTCCGGTAGATTAATGATATCAGAGGCGTTGAAAACCGATGTTCTTGGAAGATCTATAAACAAGGCAAGAAAAAAGAAACAAAAAATATTTCCTATGCCAACCTTTTATATAGGCATAGACTACTTGCCGCGTCAGCGACCACACCCACACTGGTATGCATTCTTAAAAAGGCCATCGCCCATATACAATAACGATCATCAAGACCATTAGGCCTACATGATAATATATCCATCATGGATCAATTATTTTGTCATTACCATATCAATTCATGCCAGTGCAAAATACATATTTTAATTAAAAAACTAACCTGTTGTCCTTTGCAGAGATTTCTGAGAATCAGTGGTTGTTGACTGGGTGGCCAGTAGGTGGGGGGTGGGTGCCACTGGGTCGCTTAAACGGACAGTTTGCTCTGAAATGCCCTGGTCGCCCACATCCAAAACAGTTACCGGAGCTTTGCGGTGAAAATCCAATTCCAAAACTGCGTCTGTTGAATTGGTTAGAGCCGCGAAAAAAATCAGCAGAAGTAGCCGCCATGTTGGATTTGAAATTTGGGTCTTGAGCACGGCGCTTGGCCGAATCTGATTTTTGACCAATTTGGCGTTTTTACGAGCTGCCCCACGATTCTGTGCTGACCGTATCGCTTGTCATCTTCGCTATCTGGACGAAGGTCATCCTCTTCGTATTCTTCTACCGCCAACCAGCCCCGTCACTCTTGTCTGCGAGACGAATCAGCTTATTTCTGTGCTTGATACTCGCCGCAGCCTGTTTCAGCACTTCTTTTGCTTCACCCACTTTATTCTTCTCAAGAAATACGCTCGCTTCTTCAACTTGATCTCCTACCTCAGTATTGAACCGCCATTGTTTCTTGTTGCTTTTATAATTAAATTCCGGTTCTGGCGTTTGTAGCTTTTCCACTTTTTCCCTGGTCAGCGAACTTTGATCCGTAATTTCCTTGCGAAAACTATCCAGTTTGCCTTCAAAGTAAGACTTAAAATTGTCCAACAATCCTGCGAATTCTTGTGTAGAACCAGTAGGTTTACTCTTGGCCCCTTGGCTTGGTCCCGATTCCTCCTCGGACATAGTAATTAATAACTGATGTACAACTTAACTGACTGCCACGAATCGAACCAGCATACACGCACAAGGACAATACTCCGTACCGATCTAGCTGTTATGAGCGAAAGACATCAAGTGACAACGCCTAGCTTCTTACCGAATCACCTTACATGCCTGAGTGAACAAATTCTGAAACGCCTTTGTTAATTGATAACAATTACGCTATCAATAAATGCTTACTCATGTATGCTTCATCTCTGTATAGAAAATACATTTAAGGTGATGTGATTTCAGCCCTATTTACAACATAACTCAAGAACCACAGAACCTGTAAAAGTATATCTTTGATATTTTCATCCTTCTACACACTCATTATGAAATGATCAATGCAATTTTTGCTCAAAGCTCACTACCATTTTCTGGATGCTGGGAACAACCAAATCGCAACAGTTGAAAATAGTTACTAACCTTAACATACCTTCAAGTTTTAGAAGTCTGAAAGTCCTGATGGAAGTTCAATCGAAAAAAAATCAAATCAGATAATTTTCACAAAACTGGCTGTTTTGTCAAAATAACTTTTTGCTGCAACATTTTTCTGTTCAGTATTTTGAGTTAAATTAGTGGTGAATGTAAACATCATGAAGTCAAAACAATGATATTCTTAAAATCTTAATGAAATTCAGTTGACCACCCCACAAAAGCTGTGAATATGCCTCAAAAGGCCTGTTAGCTCATTCAGAAAATTGTAAAAATCATCTAAAATTCAGTTTTCTGCATCTTTTAGTAAGCATAGATGTGCTAGCTAAAGTGGTGTGCCAGAAGCTGTGTATTAAAGACAAAATAGGTCATTTTACATAAAATTGTAACATGTATTTGAATGGGGCTTCAACTTTATTTCATACTGCTGTTTTCATTATTTCATACTGCTGTTTTCCTCGTTTTTTGCCAAATATTTCATTTCAAAAATACCTTGTTAATGACCCATCCTTCACTTTTAAGCAACTTGTAACAAAATTTTAATTTTTGTACACTTTCACTGGGATCACTGAATGGGCCTTTAAATGACAAATCTTGTCAGTGCCTGTTTGATTTGTGCATTAGAGCTCTGCAATAATATCAATATTTAAACAAGGTGTTTATCCACGAATGCTGATAAATTGGATACTAAGAAAATCTGATTTAATTGCGTCAAATAGGGCTATTCTATTTAAAATTCACAATACCCTGTGGGAGATTTAGTTTAAGTCTTCCACAGAGGGTGTATGAGTTTTGAATAGAATAGACAATACTTCCATTTGAAATACTCACTCCAGGATATAGGTAAAACCATCATACAGCTGGAGTATGAGTTTCAAAATGATTAACCGTGACCAGTTACATTTGAAAAACACACTCCCCCTGTTGAAGATCCACAGGGGTAGTGTGAATTTCAAGTGGAATAGCCCATTCACGTTTTTGTGTGTGCATATATCTAGGTTGCAAGTCAATTGCAGTAAAACTGTAAACTCTTGCAATATTAAGTGTCTTCATCAATCTCCTCCAGTCTACTTTACCATGTTTACAGTTTAGTGATGAAAAACACCACAAAGTGTTATTCATAATGATATTAAACACTACAAAGTGTTATTCATAATGATATTAAACACTACAAAGTGTTTTATATAATGATAATACTTTTAATGTAAACATAGATCAAGATAATTGTTGTTTAAAGTTATTCAATACCCACTTGAAAATTACAGATTGGATTTAGATTGAATAAGTAAGTCAACAATTGTGTAAAATATAATTATTATCTTCTTAATTTTTTTCACCAGTCAAAATATATGTAGGTTTTAGCTTAATGCTCTTATATGCCCATGTCACTGAGAGAAAAATGGGAATTGCACAAATACATGTTTTTTAAGTATTAAAGGAATATTTTGTGATCCTCTTTTTATGGCGTTTTTCAGTAGATATCAGCGAAAAAAGCTTATTACCAAAATTTCAGTTGATTCAGATTTTGCATTTGCGATTTATGCATGATTATGTGTATTACACTGTGCCATGATAGGCCAGTGTTGTAATTTTGTTCTGGTGTACCAGAACATAATTCAAATTTGACGATATTTTTGAAAATTTTTTGCACATAAACATTATGTAGCTAGAGGTTTCCAGTAGTATAAAAATCTCAACTTTTTTGGAGAAAAGTGTCACAAAATTCCCTTTTAAGTACATGTATAGGATTAAACATGAAAAACACTTATGCTTAGACTTTAAACATGTTTATTTAACTTGCAAGTGTTTAAATCCTAAGCACTGATTACCACTGAATTTACAGTGTATACATGTATTTGACATAATTTATACTTTAAAAATGTTATTTGTAATATTTTTGGTCATATTTGAAACATTATTCAAAATTGATTTTACCAAATCGTGGCAATGTTACCAAATTTATAAGCATTCTTACTGCATTTTAAAGTAATTATTACCAATATATTTTTATGCACTTTACCACATTATAAAAATATCTTATATGTAACTTTAAGATAGTTTGTTGTTTTTTATTCGATTTCCTGTTTTTCCCCAGTGATGAGTCCTACTTATCATGAAGCATATGTCAGGAAGAAACAACATTAAAAGCCAAAACAATAAGCTGACATAATTGTTTAAAGTAACCCAGATTCTGTTCTGTGTGAGAAATGAAGGATGTCAAATCTTGTATCAGCTTGTGAGAATATATCGACATTGATTATATCGCACTTTTGCTCAATTTATCGGTGCAAATTCCTGTAATTTGACCAGTTTTAAAATATCCCAACAAAGCTTCTGCTTGTTAACCTCTTGAATGCTATGATATAACATTACCCTTTGTATACCACAATATACATGATTAATATATAATAAAATAATATAAAAAAACAATGATTTTAATTTTCACAGTTTGAATTCTAAATGAATACAGGCGTTAACTCAGCAGTTCTTGAGACAGTACTTTGGTACTTGTAATGAATTTCCATTTGGAAAAAGCAAACAAATCAGTGTCACTGATGGTATTGAAGCCAATATGATCCAGTTGTAAGGGCCGGTGTAAGAAATTGCCATCCTGGATATATCTCCTATTTCTACTCACCATCTACACTTGACCTGCAATATTGATTTTGGTAACTCAAAGATACTATGGACCAGAATAGCCTCATCCCAATGGCATAGTTCAATAATTATTAAACAATCATAGTGCAAAATTTGACCTCAAGTTGCAGAGTATGAGTTTTTGTACCCAAATTTTCAAAGGTCATTTAATGAATGTACAAGTGTATTGGGGTTAAAGAATTGTGCCTTGATAGATGAGCATGTTGTGGATCCTAGTGAAACAGAGCAAATTATCCCAGCCAGGTTTGCTGTCCATGCAACGTTTACGACCAGATACTTAAGAAATGCACATTCTGTGTGTAAATGGTCATCCTCTTTATACCAAGTAGATGATTGTCGTCTACGAGATAAGTGATTAAAGAGAGAGAGGGAGAGAATCCAATCATTGGTCTGATTTGACTGGTGCTTGGAGCAAGGGAGTGAGTACTTCTTGGGAGGTTTTCAATTGAAGATTTAATATATACGGTTGGTTAGACAACCCGGCCGGTCGGTGTGGAACTAAGTAGTGTGCTTTTTATTGCAAGTAGCTATATCTATATGTATATTGGACCTGGACACAGCAGTGATTATTACTGGGATTTTCTTTATTGCTTTATAAGGATTATTAATAATCAGATGGAGGAATCTTAACCAGTGTTGTGTAAAAACAGGTAAGTAAAATGATCAAAATGATAGATTAACTGTTTTTCTTAGTCTCACAAAATATCTTATTACATTTGAATTTTGTTGCGTAAATTGCATTGGACAGTTCTATGGGCCAGGAAGGTTACAGACCTTTTCATAGGTCTTTTAATTATCTGGAAGTACTTTTTAGCTTGTATTTCATACTAGTAATCAAGTTAGCCCAGTTGGTTGGTTGGTTTTCTAGTACTTTGTAAATACATATATTTGACCTACAAGAAAAAAAATGGACTTGGAATTTACTTGTAAAGGGTGGTACTCATAGGCAAAAAGAAGGTGGTCCTTTTGAGATACTAAAATTGGCATTGATTTTGCATGATTATGCAGGTATGTGGGAAGATGCAATTTTTTTTTTGTTATTATATTATAGAGTTTTAGAGTCATATTTTTAAACAACTGATCTAGATGTCTTACAATTTATGCATATGAGAACAATAAAAATCCGATGCCAATCCATAAAAAATGAAAACATCAAAGTTGATTCTAAAAAGACCTGCTTTTTGTGTGAAAAGTAAATGACTTTTCAGATGTACAAATTGAGGCCTTCTATTAATTTTTCTATTCAGGAAAGTCAATTATGTTTTTTAACCTAAAACTCAATGTAATGTGAGCTACGTTACTCAATATAAAATGGGCTGTCGCAAATTTTTCAACCAATTTGTCATAAAAAGCAAATTAAAGATCACTTGAATCAAGTGTAAATGTAAAAACAATTTCACCATGGCCATAGAAGTTTTGAAGATGCGGAAATGATCATTGTACTATTACATACTATGGCAGTTCAGGGGTTTAATTTTAAAATGGTTTTTTTGACAATTAGACGTTATGTCGGTTAATTTAATATAAATGGGGTTCGACCACTGGTAGTCAATATGTATTAGGAAGTACATGAATATTTGCATACTATAGAATCTATCATAAAAGATTACCAATCTTAATGGCTAATCAAATTTCATTAAATTTACATGAAATATGCCAAAAGCAATAGTAGTATATATCGATTTTTACTGTTTTTTTAAAAACCTATGTGTTTGTTTCAAAAAGGCAAATTCATTGATACCTGTGTTTTACTTCTTTCCAATAACGTGTGTTAAAAAGGAGTAACGTAGCTCACAATTGTTTTGATGGAAAGTACAATTTATTTTAGAATTACACAGACATTTTAATCACTAAAAATACAAATGTTGATAAACAATATGATGATTATCTTTAAAAAACAACAAATATGTAAAAGAAATGCATTTATTGAAGAAAATATTAGGGTTAGATCTGATATTGAGCTGTGGAAACGCATTTTAGGTTCACTTTAAACAGGGTTAATCAGGCAGAAAATGTAAAGTACATTTTCAATACTAATATTGCAACCATTTAGATCTACCAATTTGAGTTCTACCAGAAAAACAACATATTTGATCCCCCTCAATATAATATTATAAAGTTTTTGTGGTCAAAAGAATGGAAAAAAGGCTATCTGATATTTCCATAGAATTTATATGTGAAACAATAAAATAATTTGTAGCATAGAAAATGCTTTAACATTATAAGATTCATGGATGCTAAAATTTTGAATTTGTGGAGACATTTCTATTAATTATCATCTATTCTAAGGCCCTGGGAAAAGACCAATTATCTTACTTTTGTAAACTAGGTACAAAATCAGTTTTCTCAATAATATTGCAACCCATAGTTCAGTTTAGACTTCAGACAATAGTGTTTAAATATTTGAACCAATTTGCGAAATGTATAATAATCACCATGTGAATCAAGGGGTAAAATAACAAACAATTATATCTGGCCCTTGCTGTTGATTTTACTATTACATACTATGGCAGGTCAGGGGAACACTGTAAAATGGATTTTTTGGCAATAAGACAATTCAGTTAAGCATAATTTATGGACATCTTATGATAGTCAATAAATGTCACAAAATTTGAATCGATTTGCCAAAATTTATAGTCATGTGAAAAAAAAAAAATTAAAAGGGGCAAATTTTTCTATCATAAAAGATTAATAAAATAATGGCTAATCATATTTGTTAAATTTATATAAAATATGAAAAGCAATAGTAGTATTTTATTGCTCATTATTATGTTTATATTTAAGAATGGTTTATTTGAGGCATTTCTGATAACATGTGATGAAGCATTAATAATTAATTGAGATGTAAAAATAGTACAGTCACATTTCTTAAATGAACACATTGACTTCTTTGAAACATGTAGAAAAGTACAAGCCATGCAATGAACACATTGATTTCTTTGAAACAACATTAAAATGCATATTATGACAAAAAATAAAATCTGATATTGAAGAGGCACGGGAATACATGCAGGTTCACTTTTAAACATTACCAACATAATGTAAATACATTTTCAGTATAGCCAAACATTGCAACCATTTAAATCTACCAATTTAGTTACCGTATTGAATAGTTTTGAAAATACCCCCACCATTTTTTTTTCAACCAAGATATTTCAAAATGCTGAAAGCTTTAAACCAAGGTAAACCAGGAAGTGAACCGAAGTCATCATTCCTAAGTTCATAGTTTATCATTTCAGCAAAGTTTCAAGCTTACCTAATGATTTTAACTGGAATTATGGTTCTAAAATGACCTCCGTTTGAAAATGCAACCCCATCAACTATTCGAGGATAATGGTCATTATTTATATACTGTTCATGTATACAGCAGATGATGTAAATGCAGCTCAATAATTTATTCAAAAACAACAGCTAGTTTAATTTTTGATGAATAAGCATGGACATTTTCCTGTATTATGGCTATTTCAGTTGAACCCCCATACAACCCCTATGGAAGAATGACCTTATTTTTCCACACAGGAGTGTAGATTTCAAATGGAGTCACCATTCAGGAACCCCCATTCACATGCCCTGTGTCAAAGTTAATGCGTGCCATAGGGGGTGTTGATTTCAACTGGAATAACCCATTGCTGATAGAACAGCTCTTTAATTAATGAAATATTATGTATGACACTCCTTAATTAGGTTAAGATAATATTATTTCACCCACTGTTGGGTTTTTTTTATGTAAGGACAAATAAATCTTGTTAGGCAATGATGACTATTCATTTTAATTATTTCTTCCAGTGCCATTGAATGTGTGCGAGGATATTAATTATGTACAAGGCAGCATCTGAACACAGAGTAATCAAATACAGAAATAAATGGGACACATTTCAAAATGTAACATATTGGCAGACATGATTTGAGATAAAGACCTTAAAAAGGTCATATACTCAAAACATTTATCATATCATTATTAAAAGCTAATATTATGAGGACAATGAAAATTGACTCCATTTTTTTTTTGAGAAAATCAAGATTTTGCGTTTAAAATTGATATTCCCATAAAAACCAACTTAAGATTGAGTTCCTTGAATTAAAGACAGATTTCAATCCTGGAAAACCGGTGGAACGTCATGAAATGAGATGTGCCGCTTGAGAAAAGGGACTATGGCCTGCTTTAATGGACAGAATTTACAGCATGTTGCTGTTCACAGCTAAAAAAATTCCAAATTAAGTATTACAAATTTCATGGTTTTTAAACATATGGATAAAATCAGCCGCTTCTTTTTATATATTAGACAATTGTGATATTACAATTCATATGTTGCTTGTCATCAATATCTTGAGAAATATTAGGCCTAAAAAATAAATACATAATTTGAGCATTAGAATTTCATCTGAGACTAGTTTAAACCGTGTTTGTCCATGCACAAACTCATGCATCTGATTTCCCTGTATATTGCAATTATTTTTCAGTTGGATGAAATATTGCAAACAATCGAATTGTAGAATTACTGTGTGGGCTTTGTATCCGAAAGAACAATATTGTGCATATTGTTATCAGCATTGTTATGGTAAGTGATAGTACAACTCATTGTTGAGACTAATGTCAAACTTGTCTAAAATTGATTTTGTGATTGTATGATGAAGCATCTGATAAAGTGTCCGCTTCATTTACCTCGTCATCAGTCAAGCTAAATGGGGAGAAACAATGTAAAATGCTTCAAAGCGGGGAAGAACACGATCGAGGCTGAACTTTACCCACACAATTTCTCCTTTTTCATGAAATCGCACAAAAAATTGCAACAAGTGTCAACTTGTATGTAATAATTATTCTCTTGAATAGAGATAAACTTGTTTTTGCTATAGACCTGCCCTTTAAAAAGATATATACCATAAAAACTGAAAAGTAACATTTGGTCTTTGTGTTAAATATGTTTCTCTTATCAAATCAATACATAATCCTGAAAAGACTTTTTAACCAATAAGAATTCATCCCCATTTTGTTTTTTGTTTTGGACAAATTCATTGCTGTATCAAAATTGTATTGATAAAGAGGGCAGTATCAGAAGATTTTGATGTCGCTAAACCCCATGAAATTGGAATGAAAAGTGTTCATAAATACTTTGGTGGCGGGGTGGGGTGGTTGAAAGTTTGAACCTCGGAAATATTTTTTTGATCCCCTCGCCCACAAAAAGGGTGGCTTTTTTTCATCCCCTTTTATGGTCTAAATTCCTCTTTTGAAACCCCCCCTCTTCATGTCCTAAAAAAGGAAATCAAAAATATGTTTTAACTCATTAGCTAAAAATTACCATTTGAAGTTATTACTCAATGGAGTCATAGTGTTACACCCAAATTGTAATGTGCACAATTTTTTTTTTTAAATGTGCATACCTTCATGTGCATTTTACCCCAGACCAACCCTCAAATTTTTGATCCCCCTATTACAGGACTGATTTTTTTGATCCCCCATATTTTTCAACCCCCACCAATTAATAAATGAACACTCCCTTATTGCAAGTTATGGGCAATTTATCAAATTGAAAACAATATAAAAAAGAATTCAAACACTATTTTGCCAATATCTTAAAAACAATATTATTGACATCCACCCAGGCATCAACCCATTCCATTTGAGTATGTCACATATCATTACCTGAATTTCAAATCTTGGGATCCCGAGAATTAAATTTTGAGATCAGGAGATTTTATACACACCAAATTTCAGATTTTGTCCTCAAACAGCACCTAAGTCTTTTTTCAGGGCATTTTAGTTAATTAAAGTAAATGTTCATTCGTGGGAAAAATACAGGGAATTTGCTGCTTCTTTTGGTCTTGGCCATGATGAATGTAATTTACAGCATGTTCTTGCCTATTAAATCACCTCGCCAACTCCTCGGTTTATAAACAGAATATTGTAATATTAATATCTTGATTTTGCTTGTCATTAACTTGTCTTTTGTCAGAAACAAAAAAACAAGCATTTGTCTAATTATTGATAACCGGTCATTTATTGGGAAACTGTTTTTGGAGCTTGATTGTAGCAAGATCAATTAATTTGAAAGGCAATTATTTTGCATTGTTGTTGCAACATCATGTGGAAAGATTGAATTTAGTATCTTGTCATAACATGATGGAAAATAACTGAGTTATTACAATATCTAACTTGCTCAGACCATACCTAAGCTTACTGATTATAGGTAAAGTTAAATTCATTCTGGAAGTAAAATTTGCAACTTCCGGTGACAGTTCGTCAGGTAACTCCAATCTTCAAACTGCTTTTACCCTGCAGGGGGCGGCAAAAAAGAAGGGGCAGCAGAAGATGAAGGGGCGGCAAGAAGAATTATTAAAGAAAAGGCAGGACAGAAGGGGCGGCAAGAAGATAATGAAAAAAATGCGTAAAATTAGTGAAAACTAATGTAATCATTCCTTTGACTCGCCCACAGGAACACAGCTCTTCGTTTTGCTGCCTCTGTTTTTGCCTTCTTCAGAAACACGCCCTTGCTTTGGGACCAGCATGACCATAGGCTCACTAAAAAAGCCCCCAAACAAAAAATGCATGTTTATTATAACCCTATAAAACAAAATTAAATGGGTATTTCATTTGCAACCCGAAATGAGGTCAATTAAGTAACCCAAAAAACCCTTTTGAAGGGTCATTTCATTTGACCCCATTATGTTTTTGACCCCAATGGGGCTATTTGACCCAAATAGTCTAATGCCACAATGGGGTCAAAATGACCTCGTTTTTTATGAAGTGTTTTGAGTTGATTTTATGGTAAAATTCAAAAATATGTTTGGGTCATTTATTGTCCAATAACCTATGTATGCAAGTATGTTAGATTTGAAAGAAACTTTTCAGGTCTATAAGAACTTTTGCAAATTACTTCAGATTTATTATCAATAAGCATTAAGAAGAAGCAATATATTGACTTCTTCTTGATTCTAAAGAATCTCTCTCTGAAAAATATTTTGCAAATCATTTCATTTATGTGTGAAAACATCAATATTTTTGCTACAAAACCCAATGGAAATGTACCCTAGAGTACATTCCACCCAAGTAAATTGACATCGTGGGTCCAACTGTTTGTGTCATTGAAACTAGTAGAAATCAGTAATATGCTGTATGCTTTTAAACAAAAGTACACTTATTAGTGTGCGAATGAGGTTATAAACTGGGATTGTCAATAAAAGATTTGATTGTTTCTGATTTAAGTATGCTATAAAGGAAAACAAAATGTCCTATAAACTCTGAGTGCCTCCTATTGGCTTCCCATGTTGATTTGATTAGTCATGATACAGGTAGAGCATGCAAACAAGCATCCTTAACTCTCTTCACGCGGGTGTCGACTGCAGACGACAAGTTTTTAAAAAAATATATAAATTCAAAAATTTAAGAAATGTAAATTTTCATGGCCATATTTGGAATCAGCATGAAAAATGCATTAAAATGAGTACAAACAAGCCTAGTATTGGTTCAGTAGTTCTTAAGATAGCTTTTGATTTTTTTAGAAAATATTTAAACACTTGAACTTTTTCCGTTGAAGCGCATGGTGAGCACGCAGAGCATTAAAGGGAGCCTAACCATAGAATTCCATCTACACTCTTAAGGGATCTAAAATGGCGTTTATTGCGTTTTCAATAGTATTTTTGTGGGACATGAGAGCACCTCAGACCTATCGAATTGCATTCTGAATACGAAGCATGTCTTTCTGATATCAAATAATTTTCATTTTTGACAATCACAATATAATACAAATTTTATGACAAATTATTAAAATTTGATATTTTTCAAATTTTGATATATAACAGTCCTCGAAGTGAATTATATAAATCTAATGATATATTCTTACAGTGTATGTAGCAGGGAGGAAAAGCCGACGATCAATTGAAAATTTTGACCTTTCATATTGAAGATCTGGATTTTTTTCCCAAAAAGACCTAATTTTTTGGTGTGTTTTGGGAAAAAAAATCCATATCTTCAATACGTCAAAATTTTCAATTGATCGTAAACTTTTCATCCCACCTACATACACTTTAATATAAATCATCAGATTTATAAAGTTCACTTCAAGTACTGTTAAATATCAAAAATATCAATTTTAATGATTTGCCATAAAATGTGTATTAAATTGCGTAATTTCAAAAATCAAAATTATTTGATATCAGAATGACATTCTTCGTATTCAGAATGCAATTCGATATGTCTGATGTGCTCTAATGTCCCAAAATAAATACCGTCCAAACGTTCATATCCCAGCCCTTAAACTACCTTCTGGTTTTTTCAAAATAATTTGATGCGAAACATTTCATTTTGAGGAGATTTTCTAATCATTTCAACACAGATCTAGTCATTTACTTACGCCTGGTCATAAATCGTGAAAACGGATGATAAGAAATTCTAGTCAATTCCAAGTTGAGGTTGATGAGATTTGTGTGAGTTATCACACCAATTTCGATTACAAATTGGGTAACAGATAATTATTGTGACGAGTACTAGTGTTTGAAGTGTTTGTACGGGGATGTGCCACACAGACTTTCAGATGCTGACTATCTCTATACCTACTTTTTGCCACCCATCAATCAGTATACCAATTTTTCACAAAAGCAACCAATTTGCCCTAATTGGGCGCTTTTAGGGATACTTTTGTGCCCATGGTTTCTACTGAAAACCCACCCATAGATATACCAAAATCGCTGAAAAGGTACCCCAAAATCGTGGCACATACCTTCAATCAGGAATCAGGAAGAATCCCCCTGGGCTTCAAACAAGCAAACAAATAAATAGCAAACATACAAACATACAATCCTACTGAAAGAAATTTTTGTCACAGTGACATCTCTTCATGTCTCTTTAACATTCTAAATTACATTTGTGTGTTAAATAAACAAATGTACTAGTATGCAGAAAAATGTTGATTAAGTTAGGCTCCTGGCAGATTCCTATTCATATTAAAAGGGTCAAAACCTGTAATTTGAGGTTTTTTAATTTTTTTATAGTGATAACAGTCATAAATTTGCATGCTTGATGACCCACATTATAATTAGAGAATAAGGGGGAACAAGACTGACCCAGATTTTTTGAGATTTTTTTTTTGGCCCAAAGTGGATTGAGTTCGGGGGTACTCAGTACAAATGACCATACTGGGACGTGCAAACATGGGTAGCATTTTCAGCCTTCTGGTATATCAACGACCCCTTTTCAAAGCCTATTTTGGTATATGAATGGGTCCTTTTTCAAAATTTTCTCAATTTTTTAGGAAAACAGCCCAATTTTTCCTTAATCTAGCCAAAATTTTCAAAATTTCCCCAAAATTTTGGGAAAATTTGTAAAAACTAAGACAATTTTTGGTAAATTCGGCCGAAAATTTTGACTTTTGGTATATCAATGGGTCCAAATTTCTTGAAAAATTGGTATATTTATGGGTCTACTTCCAAAATCTCAGCGGCACGTCCCTACCAAAACCAAACTTGAGTACCCCGGGATTGAGTTCAACAAGAATTGCTGTATGCATGTAAAATCAGTTGTGTGTGAGCAAAGTGGGGGAACAATTGCTAAAACATTGTTCCAGTAGTTTGGATTCTAGAAGCAAAATGTTATTGTGTACATTACATTAGGCAACATAAAAGTACACAACTTCCAGGATGGTGCACAGTGGCGGCACCACAATTTTTTTTTGGGGGGGGAGCAAAATCAACAAATATTGCATAAAAATGCTGCAAAAAGTGGAAAGTTTCGTAATTTTGAGTTTTTACTTCAGGGAAGGCAAGAGTCATGACTAGGAGGCATTTGCCCTATAATCCGACTGACATCATCTGAAACAAAGTTCTTTTCTTTGGAATAATTCAAATAAATTGAAGAAAGTGTGGGGAATGCTTTTTGAATGCTCATGAGTACACTATTATTTCTGTTGATTGAATATTCATGCACAAGCAAGATTGTGCCTCAGCCTCCACTGAATGCATATTGGGCTATTCCAGTTGGTATCCATCACCCCCTATGGAACACACTTACCTCAATCTCTCACACAGGGGGTGTAGATTTCAAATCGAGTCACCCATTCAGGTAAACCCTTTTGAAAGTCATACTACCTGTGTGACGGATTAAGGTCATGTCTTCCATACAGGGTGTATGTATTTAAACTGGAATAACCCAATTAATTCAATAACGATAGATTTACTGCTTACTTACACAACATACAAATGACAAGATATTATGCCGGTACCAGAACGTGAGGAAGGAAATCTGAATGTAATATGCCAGGTACCGGTATATAAAATCAGAATTGACAATCACATGGGGAAATGATAACAGCAGCATGATGTATAATTTTATGTCTTTTTATAACCGTCTCTGCTAAGATCGTGTCACATTGAAGTCAAACAGTACATTGGGCTATCCAGTTGAAATCTATACAACTCAGTGGTGTAGCCAGGGGGTGGCCCCGTGTGGGAGGCCTATTTTGTAATTTTTAGCCCATTTCTGACCAATTTCATCAAAGTTTTCCCCCTGGAAATTTGCTTTGCCCCCTTTCCCCCTCTGAAAAAGTCCTGGCTATGCCACTGATTCAACCTCTATGGAAAACATCATATTAATGAATAAATGAACGAATGAAGTGTGAATTTTAAATGGGTTATCGAAATGGGTGACTCCATTTGAAGTCTACTGTACTGTCCTCTGTGTGGGAGATTTAAGCTTATGTCTTCCACAGGGGGTGTATAGATTTCAACTAGAATAGTCCATTGTTTCAAATCCCATGGAAATATGTTACATAAAGTAACCGATTTAGATCTACAATTGAATATGACATAAAAAAAAGTAAGATGAAAAATCAGAATTCATTGCTGTAAACGGAAGTAATCCTCTCTTTATGAATCTGTAATGTAGAAGACAGATATAAAAAAAAAGCCTGACAGTGGATCAAATCGTGTCATAAATAATTTGTTTTTGAGTAAAAGATAAATCTGTTTCTATCAAGTTTGAAGTCTGCCATGACATGAACTATGACATGTTGTAAATCCTCACTGGATCAAATCGTGTTATAAATAATTTGTTTTTGAGTAAAAGATAAATCTATTTCTACTTAAGTTTGCAGTGGGCCATGACATGAACATGTTGTAAATCCTTTCCAGAAAAAGCTATGAATTTTGAATTTTAATAAGAAATGAACAAAGAACCTGAGGAAAAAGTGTTTCTAAATATTGCAAGTTAATAACCAAGTATGCTAGATAGGGGTTTAAAAGTGAATGTATGAATTTTTTAATGACCTAAATATTCTAAGAAGAAAGAAATATGACTTTCAAGTTTCATCACCACAAAGCTTAGCTTGAAAAAAAATCCTGGAAAATATGCCACCAAGAAAACAAGAGTTCCCAATTTCATACATAGTGAAGCAAATTTCCATCCAAATCTCAAAGTTTCCCTGGAAGATTTTAGTTAGTAGGCAGAGCTAGAAAATGTCTATTTCTGGGGAAATAAACCAAATTTCACTGCAAAATAAATAGCAAAATTCCTATACTTTTGTATCTGTCTTGCTTTGTGAAGCAAACTTTTCCTCCAAATGCAACATTTCCTCCAAATACAACATTTTTCTCCATCCAAATCGTCAATTTTCCCTGGAATGAGCTTCATTGGTTCCATATTTTGCCAGGGTTGTCAGTATAGACAATAATTAGTTTTATGTCTTTTATTTTTAATCTATAGTTTTATGGGAGAGTGAGTTGATGCAGCAGTTGTTCCCTTACCTTGCACCAATGGAGTCCTGGGTTCAAACCTAGCCATGCCCAAGGACTGTATGTGCACTTGGTTTATCCTGATCCATACCCGCTCTCACAGGTTTTTTCCAGGATATCCGGTTTCATCCTCATCCTCTCAAAATCTGTGATTAGTTGTTTGGTTAACAAAAACTTTCATTACCCAATAGAATTTGGGGAGCTGCACAGATAATTGGTGGATGTTACAATCTAAGTGCGGATAGGTTTGCACCAGGTTCGGCTGCAACCGGCCTAAGTTGATGCAATCTGATTGTGATGATTCACCATTGCAGTAAAATTATAGCACTTTGAATCCTCTAGAAATATGTGCTATACGTCCAAAATTTATTTATATGATTTATTTTACAATTCATAACATTGGTTTGAGTGGAACATGTTTGAATCCCATCACATATATTGTTTGAGGCGTTTTATCCCAAATTTATATACTATTTCAGAGGTTTTCCCCCACCAATGGCACTATGTGGCATCTTTGATTAGTATAGAGTACTCAACTGTCTTCAGTAGGTAGCATCTTATTCTTATTCATACTATTGTAGCAAAAATCAGGGTATAATACTGAATATTGCCTGTATTTTTACAGCCTGCTTAGACCAGGGAAGTATTTCCCCAAACATAGGGGAGGCATTTCATATTGTGTACCCCAATTCCAATGTGGAGGGGACATGTCCCCCACCCCCTAGGATTGATGCCATGATGCCATCCCTAGCAAAAAGTAATGCCATTCTTTTTTCTGAAAAGAAATAAAAATGTATCACCCCTTTAGGTGACAGAAAAACCCTGTTCTATGGGCGGAAGGCATTAGGGGGAGGCACCCTACTTAGCATTAGCTGCGAATATTTAATTATTTAATTTATTTTCCACCCGACTTACCCGGGCAAAAAAATCAATATGATAATTAAATGTCCAAAGCTAAAGTTAAATAGGGCGCTTCTCTCTAATGATTTCCAAGTAGGGTCAGTTGGTCAGGATTTTTTTTCTGAAATTACCCTAAAAAGTCACAGAAAGTTTTTTAAATCAAAAATAAATTTTACAAACATATTTTGGGAATTTTGTGATTTTTTTTCTAAAAAGATGCAGGAGTGGATACAAAATCTACCATTGTGCATGTTCAGTGGTAGATTTTGTATCTACTCTTGTATCTAGGATCTTTGATATTGACCAATAAGATTGAATGCGTATATGGCCGGGGGGGGGGGTGCTCAGTACAAATGACCATACGGGGATGTGCCGCAAATATGGGTAGCATTTTCGGCCTTTTGGTATATCAATGACCCCTTTTTCAAAGCCTATTTTGGTATATGAATGGGTCCGTTTTTCAACATTTTCTCAATTTTTTCAGAAAATAGCCCAATTTTTCCTTAATCTAGCCAAAATTTTCAAAAAACTAAGACAATTTGGGTTAAATTCGGCCGAAAATTTTAACTTTTGGTATATCAATGGGTCCAAATTTCTTGAAAAATTGGTATATTTATGGGTTCACTTTCAAATTCTCATGCACGTCCCTACCAAAACCAAACTTGAGTACCTCATCAATTTGATTGATCAATATTGGGGACCCTAGATACAGGATTGGAATTTCTCTTCAATATTATTGAAGAGATCTAATCTAGTTGTTTATGTTTATGTGTACAGTGCACAATGGCAGATTTTGTATCCACTCTTGTAGCTAGGGTCTTTGATATTGATCAATCAAATTGATCGTGTATAGGCTGTATTACAGAGTCAGAGTGACCACCTTAATGTACCTTTATTCATGCGTTGTCGCCATTAAACAGTTAAGCTTATAGCATAATTGGCTTAGTTATCAGCAGAAGAATCGTTACGAGGAGACAGGGAGACTACAGTGGTATTTAAGCAAATGTGACCAAATAAGAAACATTACAGACTAATTGGGTTATACAAGCAAATGAAGAATTCAAGCGTAAAATGCGATACACGCCATTGCTGCCGCGTGATATTTTTATTATCAACAGAAAATATACGTGATATTTTTATTATCAACAGAAAATATACTTGAATGATTTTAGTGCGCTTATTTCTTTATTGAATTGAGCGTGGTTTTTGATACAGTATTCACTGTGATTCGTGCCTTACCCAAAGTGATTACAAAAGCATAATCTATTTGGGACCTGTTTTCACAAAGTGAGCGGAAAGTCGCAGAGAAGAAAAGGAGATAGGGTTCATTAAACTTTCCAGAAAATGGTATGGTAGAAAAGAAAGGAATTTGCTGAAATATTTATTATGCAAATAGGGAGCAATCCTGACAAGATATCATTTTAAAGCATATGATCTAGAGATTATGAATCTCCTCACATAACTCAAAAAATTAAATTTGTGACTTTCCAGTGATTTTGTGGAGACCGGTCTCATTTGAATACACAAGTTAAAGGAAGTGTCCGGCAATCACAACATTATGTCTTATATGTTAGAAAAATAATTATCAAGCATGAATCATATGGTTTTATTTAAAATATAGTTATATTATTAAAACCATAAAAACGAATAAAAACAGCCATCTCTCAACGGTATTCAAAATTCCCACGCCGAAATTTTCTAGAGCAAAGACGTCATGATTATTTGTGCTCATTTGTTCTCAGGCGTCATTGAATTTTGCCCCACTTGAAATTCACTTTGCCCCCCCCCCACCAATGCCCCCCAGAAAAAAATTCTTGGTGCTGCCACTGGCAATAGCTACACACAGTCTATTGTACTCATCTACACATGGTAGCTACACATGGCAGCTATTGCCCACTTCTGGCTCTGAGCAATCGATTTTGCATCTGAATTCTTCAAATATAAAGGAACTTGCATTCTTGCATTCTACTGACGTGACTACAAGAAAATGAGGAGAATTTTAAAATGGATGTAATTACAATAATTTACATTATCTTTTGTTTATATAATCTATTTTGTTAATTTCATAATAATTACACAGAGGGGCACAGAGCTGTTTTGGAAATAAAATAGGCCAAATATTTAATGATTAAGATCCTGTGAGACTTACTTAACCCCCAAAGTGGACTTGATGGAGCTATTGGGCTATTCCACTTAAAGTTCCATTTACACTACCCCTGTGGAAGATTGAGCCAAAGTCTTACACAGAGGGAGTAAAGATTTTGAATAGAATAGATAGTTGGGGAACTTCCATTTGAAATACTCACACCAGTTGTAGACGATATAGGTAAAGACATAAAAAAAATTTAAAAAAGCGCAGTGATTTAAAAGTGCGCTACGCACAGGCACAACGCCTAGATGTTGATCCACAAGCCTCAGCACACTTTACATATTGCAGAGAGAGTATGGGTTTCAAAATGATTAACCCTGACCAATTACATTTGAAATTCATACTCCCCCTGTGGAACATATTTCCAAAATCTTCCACAGGGGTAGTGTGGATTTCAAATGGAATAGCCCATTACTTACGTAAAGAGCCATTTTGTTGTGCATCCCAAATGGAATGTCTATCTGCCCAGCAAACACAAAAACGTTTTAAAAACGCGTTTTAAATAAGTTATATTTTGGCTTTTGGTTTAAGTAAAACGTTTTAATAACATTTAAATGTCGGGTTATATAAAGGTCATGATAACGTTTTAAAACGTTTTGTATGAAAACATACTACAACAATATTTTTAAATTTAAAAAAAATGCAAACATTGTTGCCAAATATTTTGACAATACTTTTAATAACATTATGTTAAAATATTTGAACCCAGCAAACACAGAAATGTTTTGAAAATGTTTTTTTTCAAAACATTTTAATAACATTTAAATATCGGGTTATATAAAGGTCATGAAAACGTTTTTAAAACGTTATTGCAAATATTTTGGGCTAACATATTTCGCAAAATATTTTATCAACCCCAAAATAACATTCTGTTTAGAATGTTTTGTATCAAGTTTTCAAGAATGTTTTTGGAATATTATCAAAACGTTTTTATACCCTTTATATAACCCGACATTTAAACGTTTTCTGTAAAACATTTTTGTTTGCTGAGTAATAGATTATCAAAAAATGTTTTTTAAGGTTATGAAACCGTTTTATACTCTTAATATACTCTTTATATAACCCGACTTTTAACGCGTTTTCTGACAACCTTTTATAACCTTTTGCGAATGATGTCGAAAACGTTTTGTGTTTGCTGGGTGATTTATGTAGTTCCAGTTTACACACACCCACCACAAAATTGTCTTTTCTATCAATCAATTAGTTGACCACAAAATGTCTTAAAACACATATTCCAATACAAGCACAGTTTTTACTTGATATTTTCCAGATTTTCAATTGGCTCTTTAACTGCATACTGTTTTCATGACAAGGACTGCAAATAATACACATCGGCAAAATCACAGAGATCGCTACAAGCAGTATCTTTTATAAAAAAAATTCTAATTTGATGAAATAAGAAATAATAATAAAAATTTAAAGTAATTAAAGGCAATGACAAGTAAATCAATAAAGAAACAAGAGTGAAATGAAATTACCATTGGTAGATAATTATATAATGGGCTATTACAGTTGAAATCTATACACCCCCTATGGAAGACATAACCTTAATCTTCCACACTAGGATGGGAATTTTCAATGAGTTACATGAATGGGTGACTCTGTTTGAAATCTACACCAGTGTGGGAGGTTTTTTTCTAGGAGAGGCAAACTTACCCGAAAAATCGCAGAAGCTTGAGAAGTCAGAAAAAAATTACAAACATATTTTGAGAATTTTTTAATTTTTTCTCCTTAGTAAACTTAGTAAATTTTATATTGAGTCACCAATTCATGTAACCCCATTTGAAATTCACCCAACCTGTTTGGAAGATTAGGGTCAAGTTTTCCATAAAGGGGTGGATTGATTTTGAAAATGTAATTTTTGTTACCATGTCATGTCAGTGTGGATTCACCAAAATAATTTCCAGATATTGGTCAGACCATAAATAGTGCAATAAATACAGCTATGTTGATTGCATGGTTCATGTATTGATTGGCAAGTGAGCCAGTCTCATAGGATGTATTATCTTGAATATTGAAGATTTACTGTTTTATCTATTTTAATATTCACCCTACTTTATTTCCAAAACAGTTCTGTAGCCCGGGAGATATTTGTATATTAAAGCAATAATGTGTGATTTGCATAAAGAATAGATTCCTGTTTAAATGTTTGTTTTCACTGATTACAGTATCCCCTTTTAATTTCGAGCCAAACAAATGAGGTATAACGAAGAAAACTGCTATTTCATTCCAGCGCCTACAATGGGTGTACTACGCTCGCCGATCGTAACATGTTATACTGCACGGAGCATCGCTCGCTCGACGTAGTGTACACATAAGCCGACATCCATGGGAGATGTTGGCAAGCAGTCGATCGATGAACTCTGAATAAAACCGGGTCGACCCAGTTTTAATATAAAAAGTTAAATTTTACTGTTATTAAAGCACTTTTACATGGTATTTTAGTACACCACTGGGCATTATGATTATGCAAAAAGTAGAAATCCGAGTAAAATTGAGGGCGTCGCTGCGAAGCAAATCACACATTATGACTTTAAGAGAAATTGAAAGGACACTCCTGGAAATTCAGCTATGTACTGAAGATAGCATAGATTCAAATAAATTGGTATCCCAGTTTGCTGTATACAGAAGATAGCATCAATTTAATTTAATTGGTACCACAATTTGATGTCTTATGAAGAAAGAATAAATTTAGTTTGGTTCCCCAATTTGCTGTCTACTGCAGATAGTATTAATTTAATTGGTACCACAATTTGCTGTCTTATGAAGAAAGCATAAATTTAGTTTGGTTCCACAATTTGCTGTCTACTGCAGATAGCATCAATTTAATTAAATTGTTACCACAATTTGCTGTCTTGTGAAGATAACATTAATTTAGATTGGTACCACAATTTGCTGTCTTGTGACAATAGCATAAATTTAGATTGGCACCACAATTTACTGTCTACTGCAGATAGCATGAATTTAATTAAAGTGGCATCACAATTTGCTGTCTTATGAAGACAGCATAAATTTAGATTGGTGCCACAATTTGATGTCTGCAGATAGCATATATTTAATATTGGTACCACAATTTGCTGTCTTGTGAAGATAGCATAAATTTAAATTGGTACCACAATTTGCTGTCTACTGCAGATAACATGAATTTAATTAAAGTGGCATCACAATTTGCTGTCTTATGAAAATAGCATCAATTAAATTAAATTGGAACCACAATTTACTGTCTACTGCAGATAGCATGAATTTAATTAAAGTGGCATCACAATTTGCTGTCTTGTGAAGATAGCATAAATTTAAATTGGTACCACAATTTGCTGTCTACTGCAGATAACATGAATTTAATTAAAGTGGCATCACAATTTGCTGTCTTATGAAAATAGCATCAATTAAATTAAATTGGAACCACAATTTGCTGTCTACTGCAGATAGCATGAATTTAATTAAAGTGGCATCACAATTTGCTGTCTTATGAAGACAGCATAAATTTAGATTGGTGCCATAATTTGTGGTTTAATGCAAATAGCATAGATGGCAGGTGAGCAAGTTTTACAGGATGTGTTATCTGTTGGTATAGGGTCCACAAATTTCAGCGTCACACGTCACTGCGTTCAGTCACAATGGTTCATTATGTAAAAAAAGAGACCATTTTAAACAGTGTTAAAAGTTGCATCTGAGTCCATAGGACTCAATTCTCAAACAATACAGTAGGTCAGGGATATTCATGTGTTTGTAAAAGAAAACTTAATCTTTGGTATTCTTCTTCTTCTTTTTCAAAAGCAAAGCAGATGTTTAATTCTTTTCTTTTTAATGATAAATGGCTGAGATGGAAGTGTTATTTTAAAAATGAGGTTGACCACCTTATTAATGAAACCACAACACTGCAAGAGCTAACCCAAGCAATCCAACATGTATGGAACAACATGAACCAGCAACGGGTCCGGAATTTAATAAACAGCATGCGGCGACATTGCAATGCACTTGTCAACAGTGCAGGAGGACACATCCCCTACTAAACATCTAGACTTTAAGTTTTATTTCCATTACAAACACATGGACAGGCCTAACATACTGTATTGTTTGACAGTTGACTCCTATGGACTCAGGTACAACTTTTAAAACTCCCTCTTTTTTACATAATGAACCATTGTGACCAAACGCAATGATCATTGATGTGTGACACTACAAATTGGCTCAGATTTGTAAAATAAATAAGGTTACTCATAACTTTTTACAATTTTACATTTCGTTAAATAATTTTCGATTTATTTCAAAAAAGCATTAGGGGGAACTTATAAGTTGTGCACCCTATATCTTTTGAATATTTACCCTACTTTAGTTCCAAAACAGCTCTGTACCCCAAGAGATTTTTGTAGATTTAGAGAAATTGAAAGGACACTCCTGTCATTTTTTATACAGATTCAGACTTATTTACTAGCATTTTTCAAAAGCAGCCATAACATTGTAAATCCGGTAAGTGTCATGTCATCCAGTAATGTTCAGGGAACGGAACACTTGCACTCATAAGTACTGAAGTCCCATGACACTGTAAAACACTTTGGTCATCACTTGCAGACACAAAAGAAAGATGCAAATCAGGATTTGTCAGAATTTGATCCTGTAGTGTTTTGAGTAGTGATACGTTGCTTGCAAATTCACTGGTAGGGATTAAGGATACCACGGATATCCTCGGTTCCTGGCTGTCCTCGGTTATCAAGCTATTTTTCAGAAATCATCTTTATGAATGCACATGTACAGACAAAAAGCACCTATTATAATGTGTCTTGTCTGAAGTTGAGAGTATTGCCGTGTTTGATTTTTCAGTGGCAGATTCAAATCATTGCACTTATGTGTTTGCATGGCCAGCGTATGGACAAATTGCCCTTCTCCACATGTGCATTAGGATTAGGTTAGCGCACACTATTCGGATCTGCTACCATTAAATCCATTATGGCGTTACTCTCAACTTGAGATGAGACAGACTATAATACCCTAGCATTGATTAGGTCTTTTCCTTTTCTTTTCATTATCCTTGGTTATCAAGCTAAACAGTAAGTAACTAACCCCCCTTAAATAATGGCCATTATTCAAAAAGGGGCTATTGTAATACAAATCTGAAAAATGCGTTGGAAGCAGAATTTATTTCTGCGCATTTTAAGACCTCATTTGTAGCAATAGCCCAGAAAACAAAAAAACACCGGTCAATTTAATGTAGTGAGGTCCAGATTTGAAAGTTGCACTTACATACAATACAAAAACATTCAGATATCATTACATGCAGATTTCCTTCCATACATACTGAATACAAAATCAGTACAATTTACTGCAACTTTCAAATCTTGGGTTACATTGCTTTAAATGTACACTGTGACGTCAATAGTTGGTCAATTGCTACAAATGAGGTGTCAAAATGTGCAGAAATAAATTCTGCTTCCAACGCATTTTACAGATTTGTAATACAATCACCCATTTTTGAATAATGGTAATTATTTAAGGGGGTTAGTTACTTTTGTTGAGATGTTTATATTTCAGGGGTACTTTTTCATTGGCAGGTCTTTACAAAAACACACCCATACAGACAAAAGCACCAGTTAGTACCCTATTATTGATTAGATCCATTATCTTTATTTTAGATTTCAATTACTGCACAGCGACACACATAATCGTCAACACTAGGATTTCAAACAGTGCTCATCATCTGAGACATAGTTCTTTAATGCTCTGTGTGCTAGTCATGCATAGGCTTCAACATAAAAAGTCCAAGTTTTGAAATATCAAGAGCTATCGGAAGAACCACTGAACCAATACTAGGCTTGTTTGTACTCATTTTAATGCATTTTCCATGCTTATTCCAAATATGGTAATGAAAATGTAAAATTTTGAAACTTTTCATCTGCAGTTGACACCAGCATTGTGAGTATTAACCCCAACATGTTTGTACATTCATAGCATGATCTTTGAACATGTTGGGTACACAACCTCATACACCACAGCTTGAGGTCAAATTGGAAGCTATTAGGGTCAGTGGACTATGCCATAGGAAGTGAGGCTGATAGAGTTTTGTATTATACCCTCATATAGTCTTGGCTATAAATGATGGGGCAATTTAAATTCACTTATGTGTTGATGCTTTCTACCACATAGGGTGTTTAACTAAGGAAAGCACTTTATTCAGGGTTTAGTGATCAATTTAGAAGCAAATTGTACATGGCAGGAGCTAGTTGCCTTAGAATACTAATAAATGCTGTCAGTGTGTACAAGAAATCAGGGGATATTGAGGTACTGGGCTATTGCATTTGAAATCTGATATATCCCTGTGGGAAGATTTAGGAAAAGTCTTCCACAGAGGGAGTATGTTTTTTAAATGAAATTGACTTGGGGTAATAATTTTGAAATCTATACTCCCCTGTATTTGGCTTTACCTACCTTCCACAACTTGAGTGAGTTTTCAAATGGAATAAACCCAAAATTATTGACTATACGCTGGGGAATCGGATTAATTACCATAGCAATAGGTGAAAACAATTTTGAACATATCGCGCTGCACTACAAGCAGGTTACACTCATCACCTGTGTATGTCTGCAATTGTAGATTGAATACAATACTGGTCTTTCTTTTCAAAGATACTAATCTTACAGGTGCAAGTGATCAGCATGGTATGGTTCAATGCAGAGGTACCGCGTGAACGTATCAGTGCAGCGCGGTATATTCAAAAATTCTTTTCACCTATTGCTATGGTAGTTAATCCGATTATTACGTAAGTTCGCCAGCGTATTCTATTTAAAACCCATACTCTCTCTGTGGAAGACTTAAGCTAAATATTCCATAGGGAGTGTGAATTTCAAATAGAATATCTCATTTTGCATGTACTCCATTGCTGATTGCTTTTTAAAGTAATATTGTAAGATTTCTGATCAGCTTTCTATTTTGCCATCACAAAATTAGGCAGCCTTAATAAAAATCAGTGTCTCAAAGTCGCCACACACATTAGTAAAATTGTGCCAGTTATCCTCTTTGAAAATCAAGAAATTCATTTAAAAACATTTTTTAACAAAAGCAGTGAAAATAAACCTCGAAATTCCTATTTGATTTCAAGTTTATGATTTTTTTGTAATTTCATTTTTGTTTTTGCTTTGCAATTCTGTATTAAATAAAGTGGATTAGGATGTGAATTTGATGTTTTGCTTTTTTTTTATTCAGTGTTTTCCTATGGTTATTTAAAAAAAAAGAGAATTAATTTGTAGTAGTGACTTTATTTGTCTACTATTCCAACATTCACAACAGACATTGAATACTGTACTGACACGTGAAAAAAATGAGAATAAAAAAAAAACAATTGAAGAAAAATAATGCATCCCGCATTATATTTTCAATTTCAGACAAGCTTTGAGACACAGGCTCTTATTCCTTGAACAAGTTCATTTGGATTGTTAGATTTCACTGTTGACATATTTCTTTTTGTACAAATCCAATAAAAATGAAGATGTTAAACTCACATTTAAGTGACGTTTCACCACTACACTAGTGGTTTCATCAGACTGGCAACTCATCACATCTGACTGCTTCCTTTTATAAAGCAGTCAAATTATCGACAATGTTTCGGCATGGCCATGGGTAGCCCCCTCAGCCCCCTTGCTTGCAATATCTTCATGGAGTGGCTTGAGCAGAAAGCTATCTCTACAGCCCAGGAAAGCTGTCGCCCACGTCTCTGGAAGAGATACGTCGATGACGTGTTAGAGATCATACGCAAAGGACAAGTTGACAATCTAACTGATCATTTAAACACCATTGATCCTACCGGCAGCGTCAAATTTACTTATAAGCAAGAGCAAGATGGTTCTATTCCCTTCCTTGACACACTGATCACAAAAAAGCCTGACGGGTCAGTGAAACTCAGTATATCGCTCATTCTACAAAATCCGGTGCCAATCCACTGTAAAAATTGAAAAAAATAAAGTTGTTCAAAAAGACCTCCTTTTTGTGTTTTTAAGAGCAAATGTATCACTACTTTCAGATGTAAAAGATTGTCAACACCACTTGTATATTTTTCTTTCAGGACTTCATGATGTTTTTTAACACTAAAACTCAATGTAATGTGAGCTACGTTACCAGCTACAAAATGGGCTGGTTTTACTTAATCCAAGGTCATAAAAAGCAAACGAAAGATCACTTGAGTGAAATGTAACACCGATTTCACCGTTTCATAGAAGTTTTGAAGATGCATAAATGAGTGCGTAACGTAGCTCACAGTAACGTAGTTCACGGGTTTTAATGTTTTTGATGTGATTTGCGAGCGTTAGAATGTTATGTCGGTTAATTATAATATAAATGGGGTTCGATCACTGGTACCTATCACATATTATTAGAAAGTACTTGTTATACAAGTGCATACTATGGAATTCTGGTAACGTAGCTCACCAATCTTAACATGGTCGGTCGAAATTTCAATGTTTACAACATTTCTATGCCAAAAATGCTACAGCATCACGATTTTTACTGTTATTTTAAAACCTATGAGTGTTTCCTTTCAAAACCGTAAACTACGTTGATACCTCTGTTTTACGTCTTTCCAATAACGTGTGTGAAAAAGGGGTAACGTAGCTCACAGCGTTTATCGTGGAAAGTGCAATTTATCTTAGAATTACACAAAGACGTAAAAAAAAAAAAAAAATAATGTTGATATGCAATATGATGACGCCTTATCTAATTAAAAAACAACAAATATGTAAAGATATCGCATTTATTCAAAGAAAATATTAAGGATCAGATTTGACACTTGAGCAGTGGAAAGCATAATTTTAGCAATTTTCGAGCCTTTGCAAGGGTTAATCAGGCTGAAGAAAGCATTTAAAGTATGGACAACTATATATGTCCGTGTAGATCTCGTTTAGTTCTACCAGAAAAACAACATATTTGATGCCCTAAATGCTCGACAAAGTATTTGTGGACCAAAGAATGGAAAAAGGGCTATTGGCACCGGATTTTGTAGAATGAGCGATATACAGGAAGAAAACGCACACTGATCAGTACCTTCAGTTCTCCTCCACCACCCCCTCCATAGACTATGCCATAGTCGATTTTTGATAAATAAAAATACGTTATTAATCATGATGAACGCATTCAGTTGAACTTCAATTTATACTGATATTTATTACATCAAAATACTAGTATAAAATGGTTATGAAAAAGTTTATATAATTATATTTGTGACAGTAAAAGTAAAGTATCGTGAAGGCTTATATTATTGAATGCAACATATCATAATGGCATAACTGTAATGGCACTCCAATACTGAACAATTCTAATTTTAGAATCTGCCAGTTTATTACGATTTAAAATCGACTATGGACTTTCACTTTTAAGCAGAACTTTACCCCGGGACTCACACACTGTCAATCATACTTGTTTATCAATAAAATCTAACCACAAGACTAAGCATGGTGGTACAATACGCGCTAGATGCATACGTTCATCCACCAGCACAAAAGCGCCGCATTCCCTAGATAGTTGTGTACCATGTATAGTTATAATGGTACCATGCAGCGTCGGGAGGATTTAAACAATAACGAGATCTGGGCGACCAATCACAAGCCAGATTCATTTTAAAGATGCATTACATCATCACCAATTTTAGTTAGGCCAGAAATTGGCCTAACTCTCAAGGCAAAGTCAGTAGTCCACTTGGGAAGCTACCATACAGAGGGAGTACGGTGACTGAAAAGATGATCAGTTGTGAAAATCTATCAATTGTGCACAAATTATTTAAATCGGAGTTTTAAGCTTAAATGCAATATCCAAAGTATGCACATTCATGACAATGGGCAAGTGGACTACGGAGTAGTCTACCCCCTCCATCAAAAATTAGGTGTCGTCAGAACCCTACTTGACAGGAGTGAGGAAGTGGACAGACAGAAAGAGGAGTCCAATATCCGCGAAGCGTTATCTGGCTGCGGTTATCCAGATTGGTCAATTAAAAAAGTCAAACAAAATAGAGGCACTCCAAAAACAAATTCAAAGAATAACAATGACAGTGAAAAGTCGAAAGGCATGGTGGTAGTTCCCTATATAGAGGGACTATCTGAGCGAGTTTCAAGAGTTTTCAAAAACATGGTTTTTCTACTGCTATGAAACCCCACCGTACCATCCGCAGTATGCTTGTTCACCGAAGGACAAACTCCTCCCGCAACAAAAAGCAGAGGCGATCTATGAAATCCCTGCGGGGACTGTGCTGGCACTTACATCGGAGAAACCGGCCGTCCTTTCGGTGTTAGCCTCAAAGAACACCAAAAAGAGGTGGAGAAATTAGAAACTAAGCCCTACACACGAGCCAGCCGCAAGTCATCAATTACAGACATTCACAAGTCAGCTATCACCGATCACGTTGCCTCGACAAACCATTCCATCAATTGGGACGACTCAAAAGTCATCGATAGAGAAGCTGACAAGACTACCAGATGGCTGAAAGAAGCCATCTGGATTCGCCGAAAAGGAAAAGACACTCTAAACAAGGACGAGGGGGCCTACTCACTCAACAACATCTTTGACCAATTCATCACGCCCTCTATAGCGGTTCCTGTTGCCTATAAAAGGAAGCAGTCAGATGTGATGAGTTGCCAGTCTGATGAAACCACTAGTGTAGTGGTGAAACGTCACTAAAATGTGAGTTTAACATCTTCATTTTTATTGGATTTGTACAAAAAAAAAAATGTCAACACAGGCTCTTATTCTCTTATTAAGGTGGCATTAGATGTGCCCTTCTGATATTTACCAACAAATGAGGTAAATGAAACAAAACCGCAATTTTGTTCCTCTAGAGCATACATCGTGATACAAATATCTGTTATTGGCTGAAATAAATCTCTTTCAAACTTTAAAAATGGCATAATATATTTATTTCCAATTTTGACCTTTTTTTCAGAGCTTTAATAGAATGCAATTTCCCTGTTCACGTTATATGAGCCCAGGTCTTGAATATTAAATGTCTGTCGATGCAGTTGTAATAAATATGGAAATCACTGTAGGGCCAGCAGAGGTGACACATTGGGCTATACCAATTGAAATCCACACCCCCTGTGGAAGATTTTGGAAATATCTTCCACAACTGGAGTAAGTATTTCAAATAGAAATTACCCAATTGTCCATTCTATTCAAAATTCATACTCCCTCTGTGGAAGATATTAGCAAAATTTTAAATGAAACAGCCCATTCTTTATCAACCCAAGCACCTTCAATACACTTGTCTGCTTAACCATGTATACAAGGACACCAGATTTCACAGATTTCCTGACTTGTGTAATGTTATCAAAATACCCAGTTGTGTCAGGGATATAATACTTTGAGCTATTCCAGTTGAAGTACATACAATTTGCTGTCTACCGAAGATAGAATAGATTTAGATTGGTATCACAATTAGCTGTCTACTGAAGATAGCATATAGATAGGTACAACAATTTGCTATGTGCTGGAATATATCATATATTTAGATTGGTACAGCAGTTTGCTGTCTACTGAAGATAGCATATATTTAGATTGGCACAACAATTTGCTGTATGCTGGAATATAGCATATATTTAGATTGGTACAGCAGTTTGCTGTCTACTGAAGATAGCATATATTTAGATTCACACAACAATTTGCTGTCTACTGAAGATAGCATATATTTAGATTGGTACAGCAGTTTGCTGTCTACTGAAGATAGCATATATTTAGATTGGCACAACAATTTGCTGTCTACTGAAGATAGCATATATTTAGATTGGTATAGCAGTTTGCTGTCTATTGAAGATAGCATATATTTAGATTGGCACAACAATTTGCTGTCTACTGAAGATAGCATATATTTAGATTGGTACAGCAGTTTGCTGTCTACTGAAGATAGAATATATTTAGATTGGTACAGCAGTTTGCTGTCTGCTGAAGATAGCATATATTTAGATTGGACAGCAGTTTGCTGTCTACTGAAGATAACATATATTTAGATTGGCACAACAATTTGCTGTCTACTGAAGATAGCATATATTTAGATTGGTACAGCAGTTTGTTCTACAGAATATAGCACCAATTTAGGTTTGCTGTCTACTGAAGATAGCACTTAGATAGGTACAACAATTTGTTGTCTTCGAAAGATAGTATAGAAACAGATTTTTACAACAAATTGTTATCTATTGAAGATAGCATATATTTATATTGGTGCACAATTTTGATGTGTACCAAATATAGTATCTATTTAGTGCAGTATCAGTACCACAATTTGCTGTATAAGAAGAAGATACCATAGATTGCAACTGGTACCACAGTTTGTTGTCTACAGAAGATATCTTAGATTTAGACTGGTACCACAATTTGGTGTGTATTGAATATAGCATAGATTTTAGACTGGTACCACAATTTGCTGTCTAATGAAGATAGCATAAACTTAATTAAATTGGTATCACAATTTGCTGTCTGATGAAGAAAGCATATAATTATTTAAAGTTGTACAACATTTTGCTGTCTACTGAAGATAGTATAGCTTTAGATTGGTACAACGTTTTGCTGTTTACTGAAGATAGCATACGTTTATAGATTCAAATTAGGTATCATAATTTTGTGTCTATATATACTAAAGATATTGCAGATTTTGTACCATAATTTGCAAGTACCATAGATCCTCCAAATAACAGACAGCATTGGGATTGGCCAATTTGCCAAGCATTTAGGAAGATTTCGGAATGTTCCTTTAAATAATGTTTCATAAATCATGACATTGGCAGGCATGTGTGTAACTTGTGTAACATTTCGCATGGCACGATTGCATAAATCATACACTTAACCTGTATGTCTGACAGCCTACTCCTTGCCATCAATTACAGGCTACTTGCCCTAATGTGGTAAATGGCTGTATCTTCTGTTTGCATCACTAGCAATTTACTTCCCTTTACCATGGTTAATGCTTTGCATGCTAGCCATAAGGCTTCAACATAAAATTTCAAGTCTCGAGATATTTTCTCAAAATAACATATCAAGAGCTATCTTAAGAACCATTGAACGAATACTAGGCTTGTTTGTACTCATTTTAATGCATTTTTCATGCTGATTCCAAATATGTTCATGAAAACTTACAGTTCTGACATTTTTGAATTTTTAAAACAAAATTTTGTCGTCTCCAGTCAACACCCATGTGGAAAGTGTTAAGGTTACTTTTGCTATTTGACTCACATGGAAAAAGGTTGTAACATTCAAAGAGATTACAAAAGATTATAATGTCTTTTGCCATAGGTTGGTTAAGTGTATGCATGGAACATGCTTTGTCAAAACAAAGTATTTTCCTCTTATTGCCTTTACAAATTACATTGTAATGTCAGTGAAGTAACTCGAAGGTATGCCCTTTTACCATATTAGCGCCATACTAGCCATCATATCATCGGCAGAGAATCAGAAAAAAAATTCTGTTTATTTTGTTTCCTCCACTGTGTATTGAGAGGCGACAGTAGAAAGAGGCTTATTCTACTTGAGATGGAATGAATTCCTTCTCTTGCATTTGACCCCACAGCAGAAAACCATCGCTTCCCAGCATGCAATTTGCCGGTGTTTCTAGAAACTAACACATACCATTAAATCGTGAATAATTCAGATGCAGAAAGCTGAATCTTGGTCAGGAATCTAGTTACCATGATAGGAATTGCTTTATTCCATGTGGAGGTAACTGGATTTTTGACCAAGATTCTGATTGCTGCAATTCAGACAATTGACCTTTTCGGTAAATCCCATAAGCCTTTGCGAGTAGACCTGAGAAGTCATTATTTGACATCAGGCCGACTTGCAATGTGCAGTAACGATGTTCGCTAAACAATGTGTGCATCGGCGTGACACGTACTGATGTCAAATGATGACATCTCAGGTCTACTCGCAGAGGCTTTTGGGATTGCTTTGACTTGGGTTTAGATAAATGCTTACAATATGCATAATTTACAAAGTTAATGTTCCATGACTATTTACCATCATATTTAGCAAAGTATAATAATGCTCTGCGTGCTTAAGCATTATAGGTTTGAACATAAAAATTCCCCCAAGTTTTGAGATATTTTCTCAAAATATCAATAGGTATGTTAAGAACCACTGAACCAATGTTAGGCTAGTTTATACACATTTTAATTCATTTTTCATGCTGATTTCAAATATGTTCATGAAAATTTATAATTCTGAAATTTTTTGTAGTTTAATAAAAATTGAAATTTGTCGTCTGCAGTCGATACCCACGAGGTGAGACTTAATGTTCTATGAATATTTACCATCCTATTTAGCAAAGTATGGTAATGTTCTGTGCATGATTTAGCACAATTTCAGCAATGCATCATGGGAAGGCATAGTTTTTGCTGTGATTTGACCCCTTGATCTCGACAGACAAGGCAGATAGATTAGCCAGAGCTAACAATTCCTGGCAAAATATTGACTCGCTAGTCATATTCACATGACTCGTTACCCCAAGATTTTTCTAAACTTGGTGTAACTAGATCAGGCAGCGGGGGAATGAATAGGGCAGACTGCCACTCAGGAAAAATATTTTCAGTTCAAATGGGAGCAGAAAAAAAAATGAAAATTCTGTTAAATAGACTGCTCTTTGACCGGGACAAAATATCTCAAATTGGTGAAATTCATCTTGAAAAGTTAGGATATTTGGCCTGAATTGTCAATAAGTAGCTGCAAAGAACAAAAAGTGGCAAATGTTGCCCAAGAGTCCCCAGGACTGTAGGATGAGGCTGTTGATCAGGTCACCCGTGATTAATAAAAAATGCAAGTACAGTAGCCTAAAATTTTGATATAACTGAAATTACAGCTTTTGAATAATGGGGGAGGGGTATGACAATGTTGGGAGGTTTGTTTTACAAAATATTCAACTGTGTGTAATATGTGCGGTGCAGTCTTGATGTTTTTGACAAAGCTGATTTTCACATTTTCTTAATCTAAGATATTAGCTGTCATATGGACATGATGGGGATTTGTGTATTTAGTTTGTAGTGATGCTCTACCTGTCAGTATATGCTTTACCATATACAAACATCGGGTCCTGATTGGGACTTTCAGAAAAATGTGAGCTGATCCCACAAAACTAAAAACATCTTTGGCTCAAAAGGTGAAATACTAGATAGTATTGCCAAAAACCGTAAAAAAGGTTTTAGAGAATAAAATCATAAATTTGTGAAAGCAATGATTATAGAGAATAACAAATTGCAAAATTTGTATTTATGTCAAAAGCTTATACGCATTGGGGTAGATTTTAAGGAAGACTGAGATACTGTACTTCCATTTTGCCATGCACCAGTCTTCTCCTCTATTAACTGCCAATTAGGCCAAATAAAAAAGAAATTATGTCTCAGACACATTTGGTAAAAAAGCTAAGTGCTATGCGTTTTTTATTTTTTTATTTTTTTAAGAATATGAGCTATGCGATATTTTTATTTATTACTTTTTTTACAGTGAAGGCACAATATGTATGTACTTTCCGATATTCAAATACAGAAACATATAGTTATATATATACACAATAAATAGTTTTGTTTGTCTCTTTTACAATTATGGCAAAATGTGTACAAAAAACAACAACCAAACTGCAAAGAAGACAAAATTAGATAGCTATATGATACTGAAAAAATGAACATAGCCAAAAAAAAAGAAAAATACGGCCAACGCTAAGCGCTAAATTGGATTTCACATAGCACATTTCTTGGCCTTATTGTTTAACACATTGAAAATGAAGAAAAACTTTCACTTGAATTATAAGATAGCAACGGTGACATTGAAAATTGGTGAAAGCATCTCCAAAATAACCCTCCTAAACATCATTGATCCAGAAAGTTTCTGTGACTGTTGTTCTTTGGACCATTCCAATGTGTTTGTGGCTCTGAAACCCACCAGGTGCCCAAATTCATGCTCCGTAATCCTATGGCATCTGTGATTGTAAACAGTTATGCCCCTACTTAAAGATGGTTCTTCATCAGCTTCTGGTCACCTGTTTTGAAGTCCGTTTTCTGGAATATTTGATTAATTTTAAAGCTGATAAGCAGCTCTGCCACAGCTTTGGTATTCAGGGTAATGCATGCTCAGAAGATAGCATAGCTTTAGACTGGTGCAACAATTTGCAGTCTACTGAAGATAGCATGTATTTAGATTGGTACAACAATTTACTGTCTACTGGAGATAGCATAGCATAGGTTTAGATTGTACAACTATCCCCAATTTGCTGAGCAATTAGCATAGATTATATTGGTACCACAATTTGCTGTCCACTGAAGATAGCACACATTTAGATTGGTATCACAATAATAATTTGTTGTCTACTGAAGATAGCATAGTTTTAGATTGGTACAACAATTTGCTGTCCACTGACGATAGCACATATCTAAATTGGTATCACAATTTGTGGTCTACTGAAGATAGCATATGTGTAGATTGGTACCATGTGCACATAATATTATATTAAGATGTTCATGACAAAACAAATGTTGTTTCTGAGTTAGGTTGCAAAGAAATAGCTTTGTGAAAGAGAATTTCCCACAAACTTTGCCTTATAGGCTGATAAATTATTCCAATCCTTGTTATAAGTTTCACTTTGATGAGACTTGGATCAAAAAGCAGCTGACAAAAGTTTATCACAATGCTGAAATTTCACATGAGAACTCAAAGGCCAAAAAAAAATGGGTAGGCATAATGGATGAAAATAAGTCAGGTTTGCTTTTAATGATTTCTTTTGCAACAGAAGAGGTAGATATGATTATTATAATACTCTGTTTTTAAAGAATACACATTTATACATTTTAAGCCCATGTGCATATAAAGTGCAATGCAAAGAAGTGTTGGTATAAGAGTTTTAATTTGTCAAAACTAATCGAAGATTAGTAACTTACTATTTTCTTGCTGTCATTTTTGTCAGTGAACCGCTGACTTTCTTCAAAGCTTGTTGTTGTGATGATCCAACAGCTGATGACTGAACAGTTATGCCATTTCGGATAGTGATGTTAGAGGCTGGTCGACTGCATATCCGTCTTTACACGCTTTTCAATACGGAATAAAGGCTAACCTCTCGTGACATCATCCAAGCAGCAAAGTTCATTTCCCATTGAAAAGCGTGTAAAGACGGATATGCAGTTTACCGTTCTGGTTAGTTTATACTTGCCGTCTCCAACAGTGGATCATAAACATGACTTAGCTTGCAGATCTCCTCATCTCTGTAACTCCTTTGGTAACATAACATCACTACCAGTAATGACATAACTTCAGTCAGTCATCAGCTGTTGGTTCAGCACAACAAAACTACAACAACAAGCTTTATAGCGGTCAAGTTAGCTCAATCGATAAGGCGTTTGACTATGGTGCGAGAGGTTGCGGGTTCGAACCCTGGCGGTGCCTAGTACGCTCTCGTGGAAAAATTGAGTTAGCTTGAAATTTCCCTGGACAAGGAACTTACTGCTAATTTGTCTCATTGTAACCCGTACAAAACTCGGGGAGCTGATCCTGGTTGCAAAGGTTATTTGTGGAATGTCTAGGGTGTGCGCTCTTGAAGCAGCAAAGTCCCTGATTTGTTGTTTAATGGTTTGTGGAATGATGTGGGGCCGTAGTGGTCAGCGACAACCTGTAAAGTGTGCTGAGGCTTGTGGATCAACGTCTAGGCGTTGTGCCTGTGAGTAACGCACTATAAATCACTGCACTTTTTTGTTGTTGAAAAAGTCAATGGTTTGATCACTGCCATAACTGTCAGCAAGAAAATAATAAGTTTCTCCAATTGGTTTTGACAAATTACAAACTCTTTAATTCATAATTACCAAACCTGATGAACATGTTTCAGGGGTTGGTATTTGTTTCATATATGTGACCTGCTCTGTGAAACCCGCCATAAGTCGCACTCAGCCATTTCAAGATATGGGGAGTCAAAGTTGAGAAAGCGTGAAAAACCTTGCAGATTTCATTTTTCTGTTTTTATTATTTTTTGATTCCTTAATATGTTTATTTTAACCTATCATTAAAAACAAATTTTTTTTTTTACGCCTAAAGCACCCAAATCAATCATTTTCTGAACCAAACCCAAGTCCTTTACATGTCATTTTACAACTTTAAAGCCATTTTTCTTGCAGTTGGGTTTTCTTTATGTGTCGCTTCCCCCCTTTCCGTTGAAAGACCGTAGAATGAGGACCACATGTCCCAGAAACATACTAAATGATGACATCAAAAACTCAATTTTCAAAATTAGTGCCTTATGTCTGGTTTTGTGAGAGCGGGTCATACATTTGTTTTTTCAAGATTATTGGGTTATTCCAAGATACCGACCTATATTTTTTCTTCTTGGTCTAATTTTGCTTTAACATGCCACATGTGTGTATACACAAATCTACATATTTCTAAGATTGTTGTTTTAAAGCTCAACAAATCTGTCATCTGAATCGGTACGCTTTTAGCTGGATGTCTGTGGATGTATATGGAATGAGTACCAGCTTTTGAATCATCTCTAGCACAGTAGTCTAAACAGAAATTCAATATATCACAATCATGCTCTTCAACACATGTGTAATCTAAGGAGATTATACCCAAAGAGTACCAACTCCCTGCATAACGCTATGGTAAATCGGCTCTCTTACTTGGTAAAGTTAGTTGTCATGGATTTGCGACCAAAAGTGTTCCTCCGGCATTCAAGTTGGAGCATTACAAAGATTTGCGCATGTAGTATTTAGCATACGTTACTGGTATTACATGCACAGTGCAATAAATTATGCTTTTTAAATCACAAGTCTACCAGGTGCATAGCAAAATAATATAGAGGTACACTATTTTGCTTGATGAGTGATTTGCAAACATTGCAGAGTTGGTTCTCTTTAGTCTAATCTCTTTGTTGTTATCAAAGATACATTGGATTTGGTACCACCATTTAAAACATACAAACAAACCCCTTATTACTAAATGAAATGATAGTATATGATACTATGTGATGCAACCCCTGCCCCCCCCTCCCTAAAAATGCCAACAAGAAAAAGGTCCACTTTTATCTGTGAAAAAAATGAAAACCAGCCTGTTTTTGAAGGTATAATTCACACAGGTCCATTTTTCCTGTAAAAATGATAAAATCAAGACCTTTTAAAGCAAATATTCACAAAAGTCCACTTTTTAGCCCCTTGCACTAGCCTCCAAATAAATCCTAGCTGCGGGCGTGCATTGCAGTGTAATAAACGTTCAGTGCATTTTTCAGAAAAGAAACTTAAAGCTTTTTAGTGATGTCACCTTCCTTTTAAAAATTATATTTTAGTTTTAAAATTATATTTTAGTGCTTAAATTTGTCTCCTCAAAACTCGCCAGGCCAACTTTAGGTATATTTTGTTAGAACGGGTCACAAATGCATCAGCAGTATAAAATGGGGTATTGATTTACAGCAGTAAATACCTTTGCACGCTAGCATGTATGTCTTCTGTATTAAACATACAAATTACAGACACCTTTCAGCGAAATTGTAAATAATATTGGCACTAAATTTATGACTACATTTGATTTCTACATAAAACATGTAAAGAATGCTTTTAAATTGAGTTGGTTCTGAAGATGTGTATATTTACTTAAGTAGGTCAGTACGATATGATCAATCACATTCACATTGTGATAACGAGTTGGATGTTGGTAAATTGATTTTCAGAATGGGCAAAGTAAGTATTCGATTTCTTTGTATCTTACTCAGGTGTCGTTTGCAGACGGCAAGTTCCAAATTTTCTTTAGAAATTCAAAAATGTCAGAATTGTATATTTGCATGGCTATATTTGGAATCAGCATGAAAAATACATTAAAATGAGTACAAACAAGCCCAGTATTGGTTCAATGTTTCTTGAGTTAGCTCTTAAAAATTTCTCAAAACTTGGACATTTTATGTTGAAGCCTATTTATTGAGCACGCAAAGCATTATTGCTTTCTGCAAAATAAGTGGATCGTGAGGCACATGTCTTAAAGGGGCTGTGTAAAGATTCTACCCAGTTTTATTTTTCTCCACTGAATTATCAACAATATTTTTTCAGTTACTGAAAAGTATTCTGATAAACACATTTACTTGTATAATTTTGGCAATAATTGCACAAAATTATACCAAACATTTTTGTATCATTGTAACCCGAAATTGTAAATAATATTGACATTAAATTTATGACTACATTTGATTTCTACATAAAACATGTAAAGAATGCTTTTAAATTGAGTTGGTTCTGAAGATGTGTATATTTACTTAAGTAGGTCAATGTGATATGATCAATCACATTCACATTGTGATAATGAGTTGGATGTTGGTAAATTGATTTTCAGAATGGGCAAAGTAAGTATTCGATTTCTTTGTATCTTACTCAGGCGTCGGTTGCAGATGGCAAGTTCCAAATTTTCTTTAGAAATTCAAAAATTTCAGAATTTTTATCATCTTTAACATGTCGCATGTCGCATACACAGATCTACATATTTCTAAGATTGTTGTTTTAAAGCTCAACAAATCTGTCATCTGAATCGGTACGCTTTTAGCTGGATGTCTGAATGTAAATGGAATGAGTACCAGCTTTTGAATCATCTCTAACACAGTAGTCTAAACAGAAATTCAATATTTCACAATCATGCTCTTCAACACATGTGTAATCCAAGGAGATTATATTCAAAGAGTACCAACTCCCTGCATAATGCTATGGTAAATCGGCTATCTTAGTTGTCATGGATTTGCGACCAAAAGTGCTCCTCCGGCATTCAAGTTGGAGCGTTACGAAGATTTGCGCATGTAGTATTTAACATACGTTACTGGTATTACATGCACAGCGCAATAAATTATGCACTTTAAATCAAAGGCTACCAGGTGCACAACAAAATAATATAGAGGCACACTATTTTGCCTGATGAGTGATTTGCAAACATTGCAGAGTTGGTTCTCTTTAGTCTAATCTCTTTGTTGTAATCAAAGATACTTATATATGGATTTGGTACCACCATTTAATACATACAAACAAACCCCTTTTTACTAAATGAAATTATAAAATGTGATGCAACAACACCCCCCCCCCACACACACACACACTAATTTAAATAAGAATAAGGTAAAACCTTGAAATCAGAAACTTTCACAAAAGTCCACTTTGGCTGTAAAAATGTTGAAATCAGCCTTTTTCGAAGGAAATATTCACAAAAAATTCACAAAATAAATCCAGCTGCGGGCGTACATTCCAGTATAATAAACGTTCAGCACATTTTTTCAGAAAAGTGAGATTACTTGAAATAAACTAAAAGCTTTTTGATGACACCTTACTTTAAGAATTATATTTTCCATGCTTAAATTTATCTCCTCAAAACTTACCAGGCCAACTTATATTTTGCCATAACGGGTCACACATGTGCCAGAAGTAAAATGAGGTATTGATTTACAGCAGTAAATACCTTTGCACGCTAGCATGTATGTCTTCTGTATTAAACATACAAATTACAGACACCTTTCAGCGAAATTGTAAATAATATTGACACTAAATTTATGACTACATTTGATTTCTACATAAAACATGTAAAGAATGCTTTTAAATTGAGTTGGTTCTGAAGATGTGTATATTTACTTAAGTAGGTCAGTGCGATATGATCAATCACATTCACATTGTGATAATGAGTTGGATGTTGGGAAATTGATTTTCAGAATGGGCAAAGTAAGTATTCGATTTCTTTGTATGGTCGTGTGTCTTGAGCTCGCCACCAAAAAAAGGTGGCGACGTTACATTTTGCCAAAGTCGACTCAAAACAAATGATGATATCTCTGTCAAGCAAGAAGGTATTGTCATCCTTGTGGTCTCATTAAATTGCTAAATAAAATGCACTTTCAACCCTGTAAAAAGAAATACTTGAACATTTTAATACTGACACTGTGCTTCATAGAATTCATAATGGGCAGGGTGGCGGTGGTGGGGGATGTGGTGGTGGGGGATGTGGTATACACAAACTCTATGGGATTACTATTTTTAGTGCGTAATCTGCTTCTGTAAAGGCTGTAAATTGGATTTGGACTCTATTTAGCATCTAAAACACTCATGGCCTTACAGCTAAACAATTCTACTAATTGTTTTTAATAATTTATGATTGGTTTAGTCTAGAAAAAACAACTTTTCCATACAAAACTACCTGTTGTCATATTAAACACTGTAGTTAGTAATGCAGATGTCTTCAAAATCTAAAAGTTACTGTAAAATTTTAATTACTTATCCTATCATAGTCAAAGTATAGATTTTCTGAAGGGAAATTTGACGAGGAATCTAAATAAGGACATATTTTTTCTGTATGGGTTAGGGGGACAATGTTTAGGTTCAAAATATGTTGAATTGTAAAAAAATCTAACATACTTTGGGACACCCTATATTCCTAGATTACCAAACAGCTGTGATTTTGGTTTCTTTCAAAGTCAGTTGGCTCTTCATATCCTCTAACCAAATGAATGTTGTTTACTTCCAGTTTATTACTGTAAGTTGGTAATAAGCAATGCATTGAGTGACCCATTTTTTATCAAAATCGTTTTTATTCCACCCTGTATAACTTGCAGGTCACCCTGTATAATGAGTTGAAATGTATATATTTGCATTGCTAATGCCTTCAGATTTCCAAAAATGTATACTTTTGCTAGTTTAGGGTTGATGATTGTCGAGATAATCTAATTAGAAACCCGGTTGGTGTAAAAATTCATAATATTTGTCATGTAACGCTAAGGGTGGCGAGTTCGGGACACACGGCCGTATCTTACTCAGGTGTCGTTTGCAGACGGCAAGTTCCAAATTTTCTTTTAAAATTCAAAAATTTCAGAATTGTGTATTGTCATGGCTATATTTGGAATCAGCATGAAAAATACATTAAAATGAGTACAAACAAGCCCAGTATTGGTCCAATGTTTCTTGAGTTAGCTCTTAAAAAAGCTTAAAAATTTCTCAAAACTTGGAAATTTTATGTTGAAGCCTATTTATTGAGCACGCAAAGCATTATTGCTTTCTGCAAAATAAGTGGATTGTGAGGCACATGTCTTAAAGGGGCTGTGTAAAGATTCTACCCAGTTTTATTCTCCACTGAATTATCAACAATATTATTTCAGTTTGTTACTGAAAAGTATTCTGATAAACACATTTACTTTGGCAATAATTGCACGAAAGTTTGGTATAATTTCGTGCATTTGATTTCTACATAAAACATGTAAAGAATGCTTTTAAATTGAGTTGGTTCTGAAGATGTGTATATTTACTTAAGTAGGTCAGTGCGATATGATCAATCACATTCACATTGTGATAATGAGTTGGATGTTGGTAAATTGATTTTCAGAATGGGCAAAGTAAGTATTCGATTTCTTTGTATCTTACTCAGGTGTCGATTGCAGACGGCAAGTTCCAAATTTTCTTTAGAAATTCAAAAATTTCAGAATTGTATATTTGCATGGCTATATTTGGAATCAGCATGAAAAATGCATTGAAATGAGAACAAACAAGCCCAGTATTGGTTCAATGTTTCTTGAGTTACCTCTTAAAAATTTCTCAAAACTTGGACATTTTATGTTGAAGCCTATTTATTGAGCACGCAAAGCATTATTGCTTTCTGCAAAATAAGTGGATCGTGAGGCACATGTCTTAAAGGGGCTGTGTAAAGATTCTACCCAGCTTTATTTTTCTCCACTGAATTATCAACAATATTATTTCAGTTTGTTACTGAAAGTATTCTGATAAACACATTTGCTTGTATAATTTTGGCAATAATCGGTTAAGGGGTACTACACCCTGCCCAATTTTGTGCCTATTTTTGCATTTTTCTCAAAATTATAGCGCATTGGGGACAAGTAAGATATGTATATTATAGGGCAAAGACTACAACTACTGCACTGGAAATTTTATTTCAGCACAGACAAACAGTTGTGGAGTTACAGTCTAAAATGAGGGAAACCCCATATTTGATCAATAAATCAATAACCACTTGCTTTGAGTTGCTGAATTTTCAGTACAGTAGTTGTAGTCCTTGCCCCTATAATATACATATCTTACTTGTCACCAATGTGCTATAATTTTGAGAAAATGCAAAAATATAACAAATTAATAGTGTAGTACCCTTAATCGCATGAAATTATACCAAACATTTTTGTATCATTGTAACCAAAAATTGTAAATAATACTGACACTAAATTTATGACTACATTTGATTTCTACATAAAACTTGTAAAGAATGCTTTTAAGGGGGTACTACACCCATTGATTTTTTTTTTGCATTTTTTGCATTTTGTGAAGAAATTACAAAAAAAATTGGACAAAGTGGTATGCAAAATGAAGGGGCAAATCTTCTCGTTTTATTGGTGGCATCGGTATCAACGTAGCTTACATGCTTTTAAAAGTAGAAGCCAAAAGGTGGTACATCACTGATGATTTAAATTGCTTCATTTTGGAAAGCTTAATATCAACGGATTTCGTTAAAATTTTGGATATGTGTTGCTAACACGTTAGGGAAATAAAGTTGATATGTAAAATGGGAATAAGTGGTTCCTGATTTCTTTTATGACTTCATGAACTTGGTGCTCCACAACTATCAAAAAGGAACTGGTTAAAATGCTTCTATTTTCAATGTTGAGCTATATTTTGTATTTTTAACTTGCGACATTATTTCACTGAAACTTAATTAAGCAAGCCATAGGTAACAGGTTACCACAACCATACTACAGCAATGTTGAAAAAATTGTATTTCTTGTCACCTATACCACCATATTGGGTAGTTTTCCGTAAGCTTAGCTTTTGTGATTTTGGTAACTATTTTATATTTATTTGTGAAATCCATCTCAACTAGGCATTCTAAATTGTACTCACCATTTACATCCCAAGGTATATTAGTATATCCACCTTGCACTTCTCGATATATATCCAGTTAAAGACAGAATATCAAAATTATTCCTCATTATGATACATTTTGTATCACAGACTCTCACATGTGTATTCAAAATTGATGCTTAAATTTGACCTGAACCAATTGACCTATCACCTGACATACGGTGACCTAATAGCCTTTTCTTCTCCTAACAACACATCAATAACAACATCAATATCAAATTGACTAATGACTATGCATCTATTGTGTAAGTGTTTATTTAATTTATTCAGTGTTATATATTTTGCAAGCACCACTAGATTTTCTATAGAGAGTATAACAAAGGATTTAATGTATTCTATTCATGTACCCTACTTGAACATGTTGAAAAGAATAAATTATGGTTTGTTATGAAACACGCATCTGAGTTACCAGGATACGGTAAACAAAAAATATATAGGGCTAAAATGACTTACTATACAATGGTTTAAAAACACCTTTTTTATTTATTTTTTTAAATTTGTTTTATTTCACATGATCCGTGCATATATCGCCTCGCTATAAATGAAAAAATATTTTTTTAGACCAATCAAACCAATATATGGGTGTAGTACGCCCTTAAATTAAGTTGGTTCTGAAGATGTGTATATTTACTTAAGTAGGTCAGTGTGATATGATCAATCACATTGTGATAATGAGTTGGATGTTGGTAAATTGATTTTCAGAATGGGCAAAGTAAGTATTGGATTTCTTTGTATCTTACTCAGGTGTCGTTTGCAGACCGCAAGTTCCAAATTTTTTTAGAAATTCAAAAATTTCAGAATTGTATATTTGCATGGCTATATTTGGAATCAGCATGAAAAATACATTAAAATGAGTACAAACAAGCCCAGTAATGTTTCTTGAGTTAGCTCTTAAAAATTTCTTGAAACTTGGAAATTTTATGTTGAAGTCTATTAATGGCTAGCATGCAAAGCATTATCACTTTCTGCAAAGTAAGTGGATCATGTGCCAGATGTCTTAAAGGGGCTGTGTCAGATTTTAACCCTGGTTTATTTTTGTTTAACATTTTATATAGAATAGCCCACTGAATCATCAACAAATATTATTTCATTTTGTTACTGAAAAGTATTCTGATTAACATGTTTACTAGTATAATTTTAGCAATAATTGCACAAAATACCAAACATTTTTGTATCACTGTAACCCCTTAAGAATACAATTTTCTGACCCTGTGTATCTATATTCACACATGGTGGAAGTAGTCAGGCTTCAACATGTCATTGTAAAGCCGCACTCAAATCAGACTTTGTTTAAGGGTAGAGGAGGTGTTGTTGGTGAAGCAACCAAAAAAGCGATTTTCATTCTCTAGATCAATAAATTATTGACAAATAACACCTTGATGTTTTGCAAAAGTTCATTCTACAAATTATATAATTTGAAAACTTGCTTAATTTATTGTTGTTAATGAGTTATGTACATTTTACAAAAGTGTTGTTGTTTCACCCCTCTTTACAACATAACTCAAGAACCACAGGACCTACCAAATTATTTCTGTGATATTTGAATTCTTCTACACGCTTTCAAGGAAATGAGCAATGCAATTTTGCTAAAGCTCATTACCATTCGCAAGATGTTGTGAACTACCAAATCGCAACACTTTAAAATAGTGTATTACCTTAAGCCAAGAAACCACGGATATGGCTAATGAAAGTTGATCCCTTGTTTCCTTTTACATTTTTCAGTGATTGAGCAGGTCATAATATCATCATTTATTATTTCATTATTTATTATTCATTATTTTCATACCTTCATTATTTGCACTGAAACTTGACTATTCACAGAATCAGCTGTTCAAATTTTCCGTGGGAGGACAACCCTGCCCTCTTCCTTTAATAGAGGTTATCCACTAATACTCATGTGTGACTTCTAACAAAAGGCGCTCGTTCCTGTAGTATTTCTCATTCAAAACAAATCAACGCATGACCCCTGAGTTACCTGCATGACATTGGCGGGCTATTTTGAAACAGCCATGTCAGCACATGCAGGTACTTCTTTTAAAAGTCCAAAACAAGGTATAGCAGTCGTTGATAGGATATGCAGCTTATAGAACACGGATAACCTCTATAGATACCATCATTGGGAGATTATAGATGTAGAAATAATCACAAGTTATTTTTTTAAACTAAAACATCCACATGTTTAATCCTTTTATTTTGTTCCCACTTTATAATAAGATCACTTGTATGAGCACAGCTGAGTCAAGTGAAATCCAAGTGGACCCCTTTTAAATACTTGCTTACATTGCAAATACTTATGTCACCATTTCTGTACTCCTCATCCTTGGATAAGCTAACCTGAAGCAGCTATGGCAGTACCAGCATTGACCCACTCACCCCTACACATGCATGCTCATTAGAGTTGGATAAATCAGTATTTGCATTTCATAGTTAGTCAGACCCTATGAGCCAAAATAGTCTCATCTCCTAAGTCATAGTTCATAAACCTACATTCAACAATCACATCTAAAAATCTGACCTCAAGGTGAGGATTATGAGTTTCTGTACCCAACGCATTGAAAGGTCATTGTATGAAGGTACAAACCTATTGGGGTTAAATAATTGTGTATGTATAGATGAGCATAATTGCGATGCTAGCGAGAGCATTTATACGTGCGTCTAGCGTAATTGGTTCTGAAGATCTCATGATCAAAATAAATGCTTGCTTGGGCTAGTTTGCTTTTATACAGGGTGTTCCAATAAAAAGTCAGAATCAAACAGACTGGTATCATGCTAGTTTTTAAATTGAACTGAGCAACATCAGTTGTTAAAGATGCTTTTATTTCACCATCATTATTTAAGCCCCCGGGTTTAAGCCGTTGTATTTTGTTAAATTTGTTGTATTATACTTAATACTTAGAATAAACGATAGGAATTTTATTTTTACTATCCTCTACCATGTGACAGACGACAGACAGGTCCAATATTTTGAGTAGTGGATGCTGCTGCAGTCTACGATAAGCTACACAACTTCCCGGCAAAACTTACGGTCATGTAAACTCCCCTTATTCTAAAATGAACGAAACCTGTTTTACAAATTAAGTTGCGCATACTGCGTGGCGTATTATGCACTATGATTACAACGCGCAGCTAGTGCGCACCTTGACAAGCGTGTTCGGAACAAAGCGGACCTTATCCTCTACCGTGTGATAGACGACATGCAGGAACTAATGAAATTTAGTGCTAAGATCTGACTTGCATGATGTGGGTGCATATGATGATACGTCCCTTCACTCTCCTTCAAGTCATTCTGCTCAGACTAGCGCTATAATTGAAGACCGAATTAAAAAGACTAGTTTGCGTATAACGTCCTGTCAACCAGACCAAAAAAGTCTTTTTAATTCGGTCTTCAATTATAGACTGTCAACCTTCTCTAGGGTGGTCTTTCCATCTTGTTTGTGATTGTAAGAGAAGACATCTTACCCTTCCCAGAATCCTTTGCAACATGGGCCATCACATCAAATAACACTCCTATTACTTTGTACAGGTTCCCTTTGTTTTCATGTTTAGAATAGACTTCATGACCAGACATGGGTCGATAGTCAAGAAATAAACATATTTTGCAATATCTGGATGTGCTCTGTTCATTGAGGCGCTTTTTGTCACTATCGACCCATGTTGCACTAGATAACAAATCAGTACAGAAAATTGAAATGGAAGAAATGCATTGTGGGAAGTGTAAATATCTTAAGTACGTAAGTAACTATACCCAGGGTACTATATAGATTTGAATATAGGTTTTTCCTTTGAAAATAATGGGATGCATAGTATGCTATAAGCAGGGTCGCATTTAAGGAGTTTTGCGTCCAGGGACTCCTTATTTTGTTATTTTGGCCATTTTGGACTCCTTAAATCACAAGTGACCAAAGGGTCCGATAAAAACTGTATGGACTCCTTAGTTTTACGATGCGGAGGCATAAATCAGTATAAGAATAAATCGATCAAAAGTAAAAAAATAAAAAGATCAGTAAATCTTCCAAATCACCATAGGCCAACGACACAAATAATTTCACTAGAATATTTAACAAGTTCCAAATTTTAGAATTTCGGACAGGTCGACTCCTTAAATTCTCATTGGACCCCTTAAATGTTGGTTTTGCCGGTACCAAAGGGTCCAGAAAAATTAAATTGGACCCGTTGATTTTTTGTGCTCGCGCTACCCCTGGTTATAAGACCTGAATTTTTGTGACACCTTGTAATGTATGCTATGCATGTGTGTTTTGTCTTGAATGTGCTGTTGTTGTTATAGATGTAGAATCACGTTTTCAAAAATTGTTCAGTCATGTTAAAGGAAGTTCCTCTGTAGAGATAACAATTAAATCTATATAGGTCAGGTGTGAGGAGCTGGATTATTTATTTTAGACATCGGCTCATTTTCTTGTGAATACATGTTAAGAAGAAACTAATGAAATTCCTTGAACTAAAATATGAGTCAATGTACGTACTTTGACCTAGACAAAATTAGAACATTTTGTTGTTGTTCTAAGTATATCTAAAAGGACATCCACAACAAGCATATCAAAAAAGGAGCAAAAAAAGAAATGGGGAAAAAATACTAATATGCATAAAATAAAAATGGCTGCTTTATGCATGACTCATATTTTGTATTTTTACCCCTGTGGAGGCCAAAATTTAATGTTTGACCTTACCAGTATCACTCAAGAACTGTACATTGGAAATAGGTCAAACTATACTTTTTCTGCATCCTATTAAAAAGAGGAATATAATATTAAGAACATCTGGGATGCATTCTGCAAAAGAAATTCTTCCATATCACTTCATTCATTAGAACTCGCAAAAGAAAGATGGCGGCTGAGCAGCCCAGGAAAACGTTTTGATTGGATCACGTGCACGCATTATCGCGTTGTGATTGGTTTAATTTTTAAGTCTTTAGAAAGATTTATAATAGATTTTCTTTTTCTCAATCCCAAAGAAAATCAAACCCTGCGTGAATTGAATCTTAAAAATTTACAAGTCTTAGCTAAGATTTTAATTTAAATCTTTCGAATTTAAAGAGTGGTATGGTTTGTACCCAGATTTGCCCAATTTTTAAATTTGAGCCCTGTGTTAGCAGCCATTTTTTGTTTTATGCAAATTAGCATTGTTCCCTATCTTCCTTTTTTCTGCTTTTATGATATGTTGTTCATGAGGGTGCTTCAGACTCTATCAAGCAAAAAAAATTGGTATTCCAATTTTGTTCAGGTCTATAATCCTGTATTACAAAGTAAATGGCATTGACTGCAAGAATGATATGAAGTAGATTTAATGAAATCAAGATTAAAAAGGCAAATAATGTTGGGAAGAAAAATATATTGTGATGATTATGATTATGATGGTGATGGTGATGTCATGTGTTAGGAAGTGGATTATTTGTTTTAGACCTTGGCTCATCTTGTGAATACATGTCATGAAGAAAGTAATGAAATTCCTTGAACTAGTCCAGTATAAAAAAAAGTAAATGGCATTGACTACAAGAATGATATTAAGTAGATTGCTGCATTTATGAAAAAGAGTGCTAAAGACCCATTCAGTGATCCCAGCGCAAGTGTAAACAATTTTTGTTTATAAATTGCTTAAAAGTGAAGTATAAGTCATTCAAATTATCATTTGGTATTTTTGAAATGAAAAATTGGCAAAAAAACAAAACAGCAGTATTAACTTGAAGTTGATAGCCAATTTATATACTGACAGTATATAAATTACAGATTACGATATGTAAATGCGCTATTTTGTCATAAATAGGCCTACACAGCTTTTGGCTGAATCACTAGCAGGCTATGTTACCACATCTATAGCAATAACAAAGGTACCAAAATCTGAATTTTTATGATTTCTACGATCGTCTGGATGAGCAAATCACTGAATGGGCCTTTAAGCAGACAATTATGTTGGAAAGACAACACTTTTTTTCTCTATATTTTGACAATGCATGAGATTTTACTACCTTGGTGTGAGAGGAAGAGGAAGTTTTTTCACATCAATGGGTGTCAAAGTTCGGCATAGTGGTCAGTGCTTTGCATCAAGAACTGCACAAGCCCAGAAGCCTAGCAAGAGCCTTGGGGGCCCATGGACATTAGGAGCAGTGCAGGCCCCTTTTAACATCTCCTTTATCAGCCCTTATTTCATTTTTGCTGATGATCTGGCCCCTGAACCCTCTGGCTGCTGGACTTCATCTTCCCTGGCCCTGGCTATCATTTGCTATAAGTCCCTGCACAGTACAAGAACTGCAAAATTCAAGAGTGGACTCTGAAAATGGGAGCTGCTTAAATTTACCAAGATCTGGCAAGTCAATATACAGTACCTTGGTACCAAGAAATTGTTGTAGCACTGGGTGCACTTTATTTCCAGACATACGAGTGAGTGTTGCTTTGCATGTTAAGAATGACATGGAAGTGACAACCAGACACTATTGATTGCAATGGTTAGTTTAAAGGGATAGGAAGAGATCGGAAGTTGAACACCCACACTTTGTCCATGTCACTTTTCTGATTATTTAATTGAATGCCTATATTAACATGTAGTTTCTTAGTCGTTCTGCGAATATAAAGCTGGTAATGATGTTTTCGTATTGAAATTTAATAAGAACTTGCTAAATGTTTTGTCCCTGCATGATGAGTTGATTTGCTAATTCAACCCCAGCAAATTTCAACATCCTATACCCCCCCCCCACCACCCCGTGTAAAATTGAAAATTTGTCCAGTATACCATGTATACACAGAATTTTTCCCTTAATGCAGGCAAAAATAGTGTAAACTTGAAAATTGGCCTGGTCAACATAAAATTTGAGCTTAATTTTGGGCTAAAATAGTGTACAATTGAAAAAACAATTGCGGTCCACAATTATCACAGTAACACAAGACCAAATAATGTCCACCAGGATTTTTTCTCTTTGCCTCCTCAGACTAAGCATGTAAAATATTTGGACCCAAAAAAGATTTTTACAAAGACCACACTGGTCAGCAAGACATACTCGATGCTAAGTTCAACAAGAAACTGTGTTGTTGATTTGCAAGTCTGAAGTCTTACAAAGTGTCACAAAATGTGGACCAGTGTAACATTAAAATTTTACATTTTGAGTTCGGACTCAAGTTGATGAGGGTCCGTATATTTCAAACCAAAGCGCTTTTAAAATGGCTCCTGATTGGCTTATTTCAAATTTCAAACACTACTTGTTGATCAATACTTACAGCAGTTGGGGGGAGCCATTTCATACAGCATCAAACCTGTAGGGGGGTACAGTGGCATGACACACTCCCCATCAATCTGCAATGTTAAACATTTTGATAAATATACCCCAAATCATGAACTTTCTGTAAAATTTGTTGAAACATAGGATCCAAAAATCACCAAATATCACTGATCATACTGATTGCAGAGAGGATTAAGGTCTACTTTTATAGCCATAATGAAGATTTATCTTGGAAAGGTCTGCATTTGGAAAATCAGCACAACCCCACGCAAATATTCTGGCTATGGGCCCGTAAAGCACAATCTGTGGATATCATGTTATATTTTTACAAGAGGATAGTTAGAAGTACTACTCTCAAAGATAAGAGTTTAGTAAAAAACTGCTTTGCAAGAATGTATTTGAAGTTACAAATGGTTTTGAATTTGCCAATGCATATGATGCATTCAGCGTTCGAAATAGGGGCGGTCAGCCGGCCATTGGCCTGTAACTTTTTGGCCTGGCCGGTAACTTTTCTGACTGGCATCTAGTTGCCGGCCCGGTGGCGGTAACTTTTTAAGGTCAAGCCCGGCTGGCCTGTAACTTTTGAGGCCTATTTGAACACTGGATGCATTGGTGTATCATTTGCCTGTTGGAAAAATAGGCCCCTGGAAATGTTAAGAGGAATACAAATTCTACATTTGATATAAAATGCCTCTAGCAGGTGGGTTTGACTGTAAATGTAACATGGGTATTCACCTTCCCAGGATGCATTGCTTAAACTTACTTTCACAAGCTCTAAATTGAGATAAATACAATAGATATAGCTCGGATGTTAATCCATCTCCTCTGTTATGCAATGCACTTATATATTATTTGAATGTTACATCAAACTGATTTATGAATTACAATAGATAAACAGCACACTCATAGAAATTGTTCGTTGGCATTACTCAGTAAGTTGGAATAACTCAAAACAATAAGTACCAGTAACTTAATATGAACGAAGTTACATCAACTTACATGTTGAGTTACAATAACTCAACTAATTGGTTCTTTGAACCTTGTTTATTTTCTAAGTTCCCTGAACTTGAATTCAGAAGTTGAGCATTACTTAAAAAGTTGACTTACATCAACTTTTTTAAGTAATGCCAACAAAGTTGATTTGTTGACGGAACTTTTTGAGCTTTTTCAGCATTTTTTAAGTTCGGAAAACTAAAATGAATTTTGTTTTGGCAACTTTTACACTATTTTTGAGTTGTCCAAACTTACTCCTTTTGAATTGCGCCAACAAGGCGAACAAGTCATTTCTATGAGTGCAGGAGCGATATATTGTCTTAATTTTTAAAACTGATGTGTTATGTGCCGTCTTATCTTATAGAGACAATGGAATAAGGCCTAAAAAAGTTTGTATTACCCTTACTGCTCCAAAGCCAGTTGGTCGGAAGGTCAGTATTTTTTTTAATAGTTTGGCACATAAAATATTAAAAAACACAAAATACAATGGTGAACAATGATTTACCAGGTTGTCAGGCTTAACCGCTTGTTTTTTTAATATATCAGAGTACGAATTACAAACAGGCAAAACATTTTGAGAATTTTATACTAAAATTATGAAAATTTAAATATGAAGGGGTAAAAAAAGCAGCACCCTATTTGTCCAGATTTTAGGGTCAGTCAAAGTCGTCAGTCAGGTTTTTTTTTTAGGTCTAAGGTATGATGGGGAAGCAATATTTTCTGTTGTGTACTTTACCGAAGTAGGTGATCTCATGCACTGGATGCATTAACTCAATATAACCAGTGACAATTTGACAACAAATAGGTAGGTTTCGGCCAGTCAGGATGGTGCATACCACATAAAGGAAATTGTCAGGATGTGGTCACAGCAAATAAAGCGATGGAAACCTAGGTTTTATTATCATTGCGGTATAGGACTTTTTTTTTCAGAGAAGTGCAGGTATAAGGCAACTACTTGATTATATTTCTACATCTTCATACTACATATTCTTAACATTTCCATTACATTCCCTGAGTACACTAAGGCCAAGAAAAATTAAGTAAAATTTAGGGTTGACTGGTAGGTAAGCCAATAGTTTTTTAGTGACACATTCTTAGATGATAAACTCAAACTGACAAAAAGCAGGCTTTTAATCTGTCTCTGTGATAGAAAAATAAAAGTTTTAAATATTGAAGGAATAAATTTACAATATTAAATAAAAATTCCTTTAAAAAAGGAATGTGGCGCCCAATGTGAGCTGGACGGGATATGGTGAATTCCATGGTGATTAGATTTGGTATTATAATGATTTTTTTAGGGAAGAGTAGAAGTTGATGAAATACGCGTGATATGCTTCATGGAATGAAGCTTTCGTGTCGATTTGCGATTATGTGGGGTGGGAGTTCTGTTTTGGGGGCCGTTGTAGTGAGGATATTGCTTTGGATATTGAATATTGTTGAATTTCGTGATCAGGGCCTAGGGTATATGATGGATAACTAGAAGACACAAATAAGTAAGCTTCCCCCTAGTCATCTATACACTCATTCTTGTCACACGACTAATTTCGACAAAGTCATGTAAACGTAATTTCGTTTTTCACCCGACCTCCGTCCAGAAACAATCCTGAAATGTTGAAAACTTGGGGTCGTCATGCACTCATGCCAGTTTATAAGGTATAGGCTACTCTGTGTCTTTTGTAGCCAACCATGTGGCTAAGAGAGGCTAGGAAATACTTAAACTAATACAAAACAATCATACCCTCCTTTCATATCAAACAATACCAAGAAATTGACAGGCCTGTTAAATCAAGGGTAAGATCGATCGTTATTCTTCATGAAACGGGCACAGCCCATTTTTATGTTATTAATTCTGCTAAAAATTAATTAATAAATAACAAAATTACATCATAATTATGACTTTAAGTCGGCCATAGAACTCTATTTTAAACAGACAAAATAGCCATTGGGGTTTCTTTCACTTTACATTGCTAGGAACCCTTCCCAGCAGTTAGGCATATTACAATAAATATTATTTTTGCAAATAAACTTCTGACCTTCAACACAGTCATGTCTTCCAAATTTATTCCTTTCTCTGCTGACCAGGATTGATTTTCGTTAATTAATGTTTTGTTTTTTATCAGAGATAGTCACCACAAAGATACTGAGCTGTATTCAAGCACATAAACCATTAGTGATTTCATGTTTGGTCAGTGGTTGTGTTGGTCAACTATAATTAATTGGTGTTGGTTAAGGATTAGGTGCACTGTGTGCAATCACTATAATATCAATAACCTTAATTAAACAATCATAGTGCAAAATTTGACCTTAATTTGCAAAGTATGAGTTTTTGTACTCACATTTTCAAAGGTCATTCAATGAATGCACAAATGTATTGGGGTTAAAGAACTGTGCCCTGATAGATGAGCATGTTGTAGATTCTTCACACTGTAAACAACTAGTTCATGTGCAAACATGTTCAAAACATACATAATTAGAATGGTCAAATGTCACCGTCTATCGGGTTCTAAGAGGCGGTAAACTGGTTTAAACCATACAAAGGTCACAGGTTATTTGGTGTTTTTATAAGTCCATTAATTTTGTATTTCAAACAAAGAATATACACACATCATTTTATCCCGTGCATATCAGAAAACAATAATAAAATAAAATCCTAGCATATTGTGGTTTTATTTCTGAGCTGGGCATAATTTTAGCAAAACAATTAAGGAGTAAATCTAGCAAGAGTGAAATTAGAAGCTATTCACAAAGTACATGCCTATATGTGGCCCCTCCGTAGAGGGCGCCACAAAAATGCAAAAAGAGATAATATTTGTCTGATATACAGCATGAATATCTTGTGAAGCTTTGAACATGTTGAAATTTGTCTAAATACAAACTTCAAATGTTCATATTCTTTTAACAAAATCAAAAAATATTCATTGCTTGAAAGGTTTTTTTATTTAGGTAGATGTATATTTAAACAAAAGCATATCAAATTTACAAAAAGTTTACTTTTTTACCTCCACAACACGTTTGGAGAAAATCAGTACCTCGGACCTGATTCCTAGTATGCATTACACCCGGGGGGGGGGGGTCACTCCCATTGTGGCCTGTACACCATCTGCGATAATCAACTTTTAAAAAGCACCCTAAACAAGGACTTGGCTAAAAGCGATACCCTAAACAGGTATCACGTGCCTGTTTTCACACCCTAAACAGGGATTTTATTCCTTGCATCAAATTTCATATCCTAAATTTCATTTCCGTGTATTTTCAATTGCAATTTTGCTACCCTTTTTCCCAATTTTTCATGTTTTTGATACCCTAAACACGATACACGCGTATCGTGCCTACTCACGAAAAACTACCCTTTTTACGCGTTTTTGTTATCGCGGATGCATGGTGTACAGGCCACAATGGGAGTGACCCCCAGGGGCATGACATGCCATACAGACAGATCTGCATGCATCAAAAAGGAGGACTGGATCATGACTTAAGTCTGAAATGTAAGAAACAACAATTCTAGGAAATGTCCTCCAGGAATAGACAGTTTTATGACTTTACAAATGCTGTTGGCCTGATTTAGCTTTTTAATGAAATCACAAAACATGTACTACAAAAAACCTCCAAATTTGGCATAAAATATAGATTTCACATCTGGAATGTAATGCAAGTGGTGTCATTGCTGCTTTTCTCTATTTATTTTTAAAATGTCTGCTCCAGACCAAGGAGTATACCATGCACAAACGTCCATTTTTTCCGTTGTATATAGGCCTTCATGGTCTCGGATTGAATGATTATAACATATAACATACAACAAAAGAAATGCTCAACATTGCATTGCCTTTAGTAGGGTACTACACCCCTCGATAAATTTGTGTCTATTTTTGCATTTTTCTCAAAAATAATAACACACTGGTAACAAAAAGTTATGTATATTATTGGGCAAGAATTCCAATTACTACACTGGAATTTCAGTGTCCCAAGACAAGCGGTTTGTTATTTATGATAAGAAATAAGGTACCGCTAGGAGGTACCTCATTTCCTATCATATATACTGAACCGCATTTCTTGAGTCACTGAAATTTCAGTGTAGTAATTGGATTCCTTGCCCCAATAATATACATAACTTTTGTTATCAGTGTGTTATTATTTTTGAGAAAAATGCAAAAATAGTCACAATTTACCACAGGGTGTAGTACCCCTTAACTAAAATGAGTAGTAAGAATTGTAGTCAGATAATCTTCTATAGTATTAGTACTCACAATATTTATACACCATGCCTAGCTAGTAAACTACTAATGTGTACCCCATTGCATAGATTGCCTAAGCCACCAGACATTGCCCAATGTTTGCAGCCCAAATGCAGCATCAGAGCCAAGAGTTTTACATATCCTTGTTTCACATCCCTGATTTATAGAAAAAATGGGTAATATGTTTGGTTTCTGTGCTTTGGGCATTATGGATATCAATTTAACTACATGCTTATTTGCTTCGTAAAGCAAGTAGTAAGCTGGCAAGGAGTATCCTCCTTTGCATAATTTTCTGTGAGAGCTTGGGATGTCACCATACGGCTCTTCTTTCAAATGGACTTATTTTTTCTCCCTCTGAAAAGCTGTTTTGCAATATCTCATCATGTGGCTTCAACTGAGAAAGTTTACTTCTTCTCAGTAGCCAAGTGGGATGGGAACATCCTCCCCCCTTACCCACTTAATACGATGACCATGACATTTTAGATTTTTAGACCTTTTTACCCCTTGTTGGCAAATTTGTCAAATTTGTCACCCCATCAAAGTTGCCTTGCTCTCCTTCTCCCCCCTCTGGAAAAATCATGCCTATGCATCTGATTCATTCCATTCAAAAAGAGCCCAATTAGGCTCTTTATCTAAGACAATGGCAACTCTGTCTTGAGATTGCATCATTTGGCTGTGTATGCAACTCATGTACTTGTATGTGTCTCGCTCAACTCACTCAACTTAGCCATGCCAATGACCTCATTTTAAGAAGACTACATCATCAGCTATATGGCCAGCCAGGACAAACCATACTGTCTGTAAAACCTATCCAGTCTGGACACTAATTAACCTCCGCTTAGAGGAAGATAAAAGCTGGTGATTATTATTTTTCGTTCCCGGCAAAATTTCTGTCAGGATAAGTGGTTGGATTTATTGCTCAATGAGGCGGCGGGAACACGACGGGTGTACGCATGCAGGAAGGTAAGCTGACTGTATGGCTTTATCATAATCAAGTCATGTTGGTGCAAGTTGAAGCCAAGTTAAGTTGTAGTAATTAAGAAGTTTTTGCTTAGATCAGGATTTATTTCTGTGTAAGAAAGCTTAAGAAATGACTGTGACTGCAAGGGGGGGCTGTAGGTAGAAAACAGGGAAAAGGAGGAGAGAAGAAAAGAAGAGAATAAAGAAGAGACAGTTATAGAAGAATGAGGGTGAGATAAATGAGGAATATGAGTACATTATAGATGAGGAAAGAGATGAGAAGGGCCTCATATGAAGCTGAATAAGTATTACTAAATGCATTCATAGCCTTCTTCAACATGTTGATTGTCACAGCTTTCTTTGCTTATGAATACTATAGTGTCCATTTGGTTACTACGCTTACAACATTTGATACCCAGCAAACACAAAACGTTTTTCGATATCATTCGCAAAAGGTTATCAGAAAACGATTAAATGTCGAATTATATGAACGATATATTAAGGGTATAAAAACGTTTTCATGACCTTTATATCTACAGCCAGCGACAAAAATGTTTTACAGAAAACATTTAAATGTCGGGTTATATAAAGGGTATAAAAACGTTTTAATAACATTCCAAAAACATTTTGAAAACTTGATACAAAACATTCTAAACAGAATGGTATTTTGGGGTTGAAAAAATATTTTGCGAAAAATGTTTGCCCAAAATATTTGCAATAACGTTTTAAAACGTTTTCATGACCTTTATATAACCCGACATTTAAATGTTAGTAAAACGTTTTGAAAAAAAAACATTTTAAGACCATTTCTGTGTTTGCTGGGTGCAAATATTTTAAGTGTTGACAAAATATTTGGCAAAATATGTTTGCAAAAATAGTTTACAATAACATTTTTTGAAAACATTTAAAAATATTGTTGTAGTGTGTTTTCATACAAAACATTTTAAAACGTTTTCATGACCTTTATATAACCCGACATTTTAATGTTATTAAAACATTTTTATGTAAACCAAAAGCCAAAATATAACTTATTAAAAACGTTTTTAAAACGTTTTTGTGTTTGCTGGGTAGGTACCTATTTTGCCTGCTGGAATATGACGTCACATTGTTTCTATATAATACTGGTGTATATTGCGATTTATTCTGTGAAGGTCGTTGGATTGAAATCACAACCCCGGAAGCTCATCCCTCACTGGCTTAGTGGAAAGAGATTTACTTTGGAATACTGGGGTCTTAGGTTTGATCGTCCGGGGGAAGTCTCGTCTTTCTTTGACTTTCTCTGCTTGGAGGGGCACAGAATCGATTAAATGCTGAATTGACTGGTTTGATGGCTGGTTTTGGGAGATTTACAGTGACTGATATTTAGTGTATATGGTGAATGGAAACCAGATGAACACATGGTATCATTTTATAGGTATAAACCAATTGGTTGGCTTCAATATGCATGTCATCTTATACTGCAAGATTCCTATTGCAACTGCCTGCACAGGTACACCACCACCAAGGTACCTGACTGGTACACATAGAGTACCTGTATAGCACCAATGCTGCTACTGCACAGGACCTACCAGCAGTGGCACTACACTGGTACTCCCAGTACCTTGGCAATGGTGGCCCGGAATCTGTTAGTGTATATGGTACCGTAGTGGTTCTACCCATTTAGTGCCCCTCCCCTAACAAGTGACAACTGGCTAAGTGCCCCCTTTCAATGCACCTGTACAGACTGAGCAAACTTGACTGTGTGTCGTTCAGTAGAGCAAAATATTTACTTTCCAAGGCCAGATTAACCCCATGAGAATTACCTGGTGATTGGCCAAAAGAAGTTTTCATTATCAATTGGACCAATCAGCAACATTGTTAGAGTAATTTCACACAAAAAAATTGGGGTCAATTATATGCAAAGCTCCATTCTGATTGGTGATTAAAATGAAGATATCATGTAATTGACCAATCAGAGGAAATGTTAGATTGGTAGGTAGTGCTCAGGAGGTTAAAATGTATGAGAAAGAATTCATCACTTAATTTGACTGACTCCCTGTGAGACTTAATTCTCATTTATTTTGACTTCAATTAACTGTCTAACGAGCACTGACTTGTTTTATAGCCTCGAGTAATGGTTGAATCAGGGCATTACCGTGCTTTGCTGTATAAATTAGTAGACATGGAGATATCAATGCAGGTTTTATTTGTGTCTAGATCAATGAGGTAACACCAAAGAGTACCAACTCTGCCATGTTTATGTGTCAATTGTGGCGGCCAAAATAGTGTACCAGATTATTTCGCCATGCACCCTACAAATTTCAAAGTATTATATGCTGTTTTTGTGCCAAAAACACACACTAAATGCTGCATACGCATATCTTTGCAATGCTCAAGCTTAAAGATGCAAATTATCATTCAATTTGTAGATTTAGCTGATTAATACTTGGTTGGTACTCTTAGATAGAAATGTACTATTCAGTTGAAAGCCATACACCCTAAATGGAAGACATGGCCTTTATCTTCCACAAAGGGAGTGTGAATTTCAAATGGGGTTAACTGAATTGGAGACTCCATTTGAAGTATACACCCATCTACACTACTCCATTTGAAGTCTACTACATGTGGTCTGGTGCCATATTACATTCAGGCTTCAGCATCATGGAATATGGCACCAGCCCATAGACATTTTCCCGTATTTTATGAACATACAGGAGTAATAGTATTCCTATCATTGCTGTCTTTAGTAGATGGCATTGCTATCTTTGCTATCTTTATTATTTTTGATAGCATTGCATTCTATCTTTGCTATCTTCAGTAGGTGGGATTGTATAGTGTAACTATTTCTGCTATCTTTATTTGATAGCATCACATTAGATTCTATCAATGCTATCTTCAGTAGATGATATTGTATGTCTGTGACCATTCCTATAATGCCCCCTTGTATATGTTTATTCCTTACCTTGCTATCTTCAGTAGATAGCATACCGTAAACGTTCGCCTAATGGCGCTTTTGGATTCTTAGAAATGTGAGGCGCCATCCTTGTAAAATCTCAACAGCATTAAGGATACGTGTATGTTAAATTGAGCAACCTGGACATAATGCCTCAGAAAAAAATATCGTGACATGACCCAATACTTTAGGTCACTAGGTTAGTTGCTAGAGCATCAAATGTTTTGGGGTTTCTTCAGGTATTCTTTCTCAAAGTACCATTGGACTTAATTTGTAAATCGATTCATACGTTATACCTAACTCATTTTGGTAAATCTTTTTATAACTTGTAATTTCTTTATATTTGTTTAATATTCTTCAGTTCAAAATTACACCCTTCTATTGTCTGACCCGTTAGCTCAGTCGGTAGAGGGTGCGCCTTGAATGGTGAATGGTACTTGTTCGATTCTTGATTTCTGCCCCCACTTTTATGTGAAGAAGGGTCAAGAAATGTTTTTGGATTTTGTCCCCATTTTACGAACGAATATTGTGAATTTTTTTAATTTAATTTTAATTTTCATATTTTTTTAAAAATAAATAGGCACTGCGAACAAACGGCAACAAAAACCGCTGACAAAATTTGCTCCACCTGCTACCTATCAATGCGTGATATATTCCACTACATTTAACAGTTAAATGACCTTTGAAAAATAGAACGGCCTCAATGTTTCAAATTGTGTAACTACATTACTTTATTCATTAATGCATTATAAATGATCAGCTATTTTTTCTTTTCTTAAAAGGATCGAACCCAAGTAGATCAGACCATTGATCATATAACTATCAGACCACGAAGTAGTTATGTAACTCCGTGATGGTATCGGAACCAAGCACTGTTTGTATGGCGATCATTACGATCACGCTATTTTGGTATGCCTTTTTTGTGTACTGATTGTTTTGATCGTGGTTCATTACTTAAGCGTGATCCCGTTGACATAGTAACATTACGTAACTTCGATACCGGCTTCGATACTGAATAGTTGTTGAGTGCACATATGGAAAGCCATTGGGGTATTGTGTGCCTTCTAAAGCGCCTTATAACATGTTCTCATTGTGTTGTGGAATCCTAGCCAGTATTCAATGATAGCTATAGAGGCCTTGCGTTTATCGATTGGCTCCAAACAAAGGATTTGAACCGGTTTCTTCCCCGTAATCATGGCGCAGTGCAGTCCATTCAATCAAATGTTGTCATCAACTTATTTGGTCGTAGTGCATTTTGTTATGTGTGTGAGACGAACTGTCGCGGTAGATGCAATCATGCTTTTGTTGAATGCATTTGAGTAGTCCGCCATATTTACGGGATGATACGTCATATGCACATTGCACAGCCTCTATTCAGTTGGTAGTTGTATGATTTTGTTCGTTCATTCATTCAAATTTTATTTATATCATTTGAAGAATGAGCCTATTATGATACATCCTCCGTGGAACAGTTTCAAACAAATATAGCTAGGGATTATTGGGGCAGAGGTTATCTTTTGAATCCTCTTAGAGGGCTATCATTTTTTTTAGGAAGGGGGGTCCCAAATTTACAAAAGTCTCGTCAATAAAATTGCGCACCCCTATTTCGCAACAAAAATTTTATGATCCCAAACCCCAAAATTGTATTGAAATCAGTCTTTTGAATAAAATAACACACTTTCTGTGGTCATCGTGTGACTCCTACATTTTGGTCATAAAACATTTTATGACCCCTCCTATTATTCTTTCCAAGACTTTATGACCCCGTATATTTGGGACCCCCCCTTTCGAATAAAATGATATACCTCTTATGACCACTGATGCATAGGCAAGGACACTCATGGCAATGTGAATTGAAAGACTTGTCATGACGCGAC